>NC_041733.1:18423712-18726742 GCF_004115215.2 Ornithorhynchus anatinus | reverse complement strand
AGCTCTCCCTGGGCAGATGGGGACCAGAGAGAAGAAGAGATGCATATTGGTTAGAGCACGGGCCTGGGATTCAGAAGGTCGAGGATTCTAATCCCAGCTCTGCCACTTGTCTGCTGTGTGACCTTGGGCAAGTCACTTCACTGGGCCTCAGTTACCTCATCTGTAAAATGGGGGTTAAGACTGTGGGCCCCAACTGCGACAGGGACTGTACCCAACCTGATTACCTTGTATCTACCTCAGCGGTTAGAACAAGTGCACGGTCCATAGTAAGCACTTAACAAATGCTATTATTATTATTATTATTATGAAGGTGCCGACCCCACCAGCATTTTCCTGTATCTGCCGACCAACCCCACTCCTCTTCATCCTCCCAGCCCTGCCCCGCCCCCCGGCAGTGTTCAACAGTTTTGTACAATTAGTTCCTGCAGCTTTTCAAAGACAATGCCTGTTAGAGCTGTTCTCTGCTTCCCGGAGGGCATTTTAGGGTCCGAGGCAGAAATCCTGCGCTGGCGGGAATGAGGGGCAGGTAATGTCTTTCTTTTGTCTCCAAATGAACGGATCAGGTTCACACGTGAGGTGAGCTCCATTTTAGGTCTAATTGAGGAGCTAATGAGGCGGGTGAAGGGTGAGGAAATAGATAGTAGAAGGGAGGCCCATGCCTTGAGAACTGGTCACATGCCAAGGCTTGTCCAAGGAGAACTCAGGTAGAGATATTTAGAGTGGATAACAGAAAATCTGAGACCCTTTCCCCCCCCCCCCCAACCTCCCCGTCTGCAGTTGGCTTCTCCTCTGAGACAGAAAACCCAGGTGAGCCTCTTAAAAAGTTCTGGCCCCCTCCTTCCTTTGTAACCAAGGTATCTACGTTTTGAGTGGGTCACCTGGCAAGCTGTCTGAGGTCACTGGGTGGCGGCTCTCACTGTTTTATTTGCTTGTGTCTCACCAGCTGAGGCTTTAACTGCTGGAAAGGCAAGTGGCCAGGTTGGGCCGTACCCCCCGAAATGGCAAAAGTGGAAAGACAAATCTGAGAGTTTGCCTAGACATTCAGGTAAAAAAGGGGATAGAAGGTACTGCCTGGGGTACCAGTTTTTCATTTTGAGCGTGGAGGTCAGCTTGGGCTGGGATAGCAGCCTGGGGTGGAATTAATCATTAGTCATTTACTGAGTGCTTGTTACTTGCAGAACACTGTACCAAGCACTTAGAGTACAATACAACAGAATTAGCAGACCCATTCCCTGCCCATATAACAAGTTTACAGTCAGTTGTATTTACTGGGCAGTGTACTAAGCACTTGGGAGAGTACAACTGTGGATATTCCATGTCCACAATGAGTTTATAAGTGTAGAGTGGGAGTCAGGGCATTAATATAAATAAATTACAGATATGTACACAAGTGGAGCTAGGAAGGGGGATGAATAAAGGGAGCAAGTCTGGAGGGGGATTATCAAAGATTGGGAGATGAAAAGAATGGGGGTGGAAGACAAAAGGGAATCACCTCTCAATTAATGGCATTTATTGGGCGCTTACTGAATACAATGTAGTTTTTATGGTAATTAAATGCTTACTGTGTGTCAAGCACTGTTCTAAGTACTGGGGTAGATATGTTAGTCATGTCACTTAACTTCCCTGTGCCTCAATTATCTCATCTGTAAAATGGGGATTAAGACTGGGAGCCCCAGGTGAGATATAGACTGTTTTACCTCCTTACCTTATATCAACATCAGCGTTTAGAACAGTGCCTGGCATATGGTAAGTGCTTAATTAATACCATCAAAAAAAAAGTCAGAGTCCCTGACACACATGAGTCTAAGTAGGAGAGGTCAGGTATTAAATCCCCATTTTCCAGTTGAGGAAACTGAGGCACAGAGTAGTCAAGTGATTTGCCCAAGGTCACACAGCAAGTGGCAGAACCTGGATTAGAATGCAGGACCTCTGATTTCCAAGCCAGTGCTCTTTCCCTAGGTCCCATTGCTTTTCATTGGTAGATATAATCTCTCTCCATAAGGAAGGTACAATCTAATGGATCCCTCCCTGTGGTTTGGTTGCTGTTGTGTTCCCACTTGTTCTCACCAGGCTCCAGGTTGGGCAAGAGGTTCTCTTCTCCCCGGAGCCCTAGCACTCAAACAAGCTGTCGACCTGCCTGCGTCATCTTAAATCTGCCCAGCCCACTCCAGGGATCTCCCCAGAGAGGAAGCAACTTGGCCTGGTGGAAAGAACACGGGCCTGGGGGTCAGAGGACCTGGGTTCTAATCCCAGCTTTACCAGTTGCTTGCCATTGTGACCTTGGGCAAGTCACCTACCTTCTCTGTGCCTCACCTGTAAAATGGGGATGAAATCCTCCTCCTTCCCATTTAGACTGAGTTCCACGTAGGACAGCAACTTACCGGATTTAGAACCCCGAGCCTTCTGACTCCCAGGCCTACACTCTGTACACTAGGTTATGCTGCTTGTTTATATTAGTATCATGGCACCCTAAATCCCATGGAGCTGAAGCTCTTGTATCTCCACTTCTCTGGCTTCCTCTACTTGGTTTGAGGTGAGCACTTGATAAAAACTGTGGGCAGACTGATACAATCGTCGCTAACCAATCAACAATGAGGGAACTGAGGCACAGAGAAGTTGAGTGACTTGCCCAGGGTCACGCGGCTGACAGGTGGTGGACCTGGGATTGGAACCCACATCCTCTGACTCCTGAGCCCGGGCTCTTTCCACTAAGCCACGCTGCTTCTCTAATGATGGGGGAGGGAGTTCCAGGCCGAGGGGAGGGCATGAGCAAGAGGTCAGCAGCAGCAAGGGGAGAGATGAGAACCAGGCCCAGTGAGTTAAATAGTTGATGGAGACAATGGGAGGAGAATCAGTGATGTTGAGTGTATCCCAGCTCTGCCACTAGTCAGCTGTGTGACTGTGGGCAAGTCACTTCACTTCTCTGTGCCTCAGTTCCCTCATCTGTAAAATGGGGATTAAGACTGTGAGCCCCACGTGGGACAACCTGATTCCCCTGTGTCGACCCCAGCGCGTAGAACAGTGCTCTGCACATAGTAAGCGCTTAACAAATACCAACATTATTATTATTATTATTAGATTAGACTGTAAACCCATCACTGGGCAGGGATTGTCTCTGTTGCCGAATTGTACAATCCAAACGCTTAGTACTGCACATAGTAAGCGCTCAATAAATACTATTGAATGAACAATGATATTTACTGATGGTATTTACTATGTGCAGCACCCTGAACTAAGCACTTGGGAAAGTATAATACAGAAGTCAGTACGTGTGATCCCTGCCCACAAGGAATTTACAATCTTTATATCCTATTGTAGAGCTGCACATCACCTTCACCCATATCCAGGATTGTGCAGCAAGCAGGTTAAATTTCCTCTCTGCTCTTTGGCTTTAGCCTTCCAAGTCCCTCTCTAGGTGTAGCCCAGAAAAGGGGTGGGGAATTGTGGTGGTGTGTATGTTGGGGTGCTAAACTTTCTGTGGTGATGACTGCTTGGAGGCATTCCTTGGGGATAGCTGTTGGGAGAGAAACTGAGGATCCTGCTGGATCGGGTGGCAGAATCGATCAGTGGTATTTATAGAGGACTTACTGTGTACACAGCAGTATACTAATTGCTTGGGAGAGTACAACAGAGTTGGTAGACGCAAGAAGCTTAGAGTCAGGAGAATCTTCAAACTCCCTCCTATAGGGGATGAGAGAGAAGTCCTCTCCTTTCAATCAGTCAGTGGTATCGAGCGCTTCTGTGTGCAGAGCACTGTACTGTTTGGGAGAGTACAGTACCACAGAGTTGGTAGACACATTCCCTACCCACAAGAAGGCTACAGTCTAGAGATTTGAGTTGAGGCTTTTACCCTGTGTAAGAGGCTGAGATTGAAGGGAATCAGTGGGGCCAGAATTCCCCACCTGGAATGTCTTCCATAATGAATGCAGAATATGGGATTGAGGCCTCTGGCAGATCTGGGAGTGGGAAGCAAAGGGCGGGAGAATCTGGAATTCTTGCCACCCCTGACTGAAGTCGTGTGCCAGCCACCCTTGGAGAGTCCCGGGCATGGAGCTGGTTATTGTTAGCCAGGAAACTGGTCCCAGCTACCTTTAACCAATCCAACCCTCTTAGGGTCACCAGCAGCTTTGATCAGGCAGTGACCTTTTTTTTTCTTTTAATTTGGCTCAAGGACAAAAAATGAACAAGAGAAAGGATGATGTTTCCCCTGAGATGGAGAGCCAGTTTATTCTGCGCCTACCTCCGGTAAGTAGCTCTTTCTCCCAAGTCAGAAGGGGAAATAGTTATAATAATGGTAGTATTTGTAGAGAAGCAGCCTGGCTTAATGGAGAGAGCCTGGGCCTGGGAATCAGAAGGTCATGAATTCTAATCCTGGCTGCCACTTGTCTGCTGTGTGACCTTGGGTAAGTCCCTTCACTTCACAAACCCTGGGCTAAGTGCTGGAGTCGATCAAGTTTCTCAAGGGTCTGCTGCTTTGGAGGAACCACCGTGTGTACCCCTTCTGGCTGGCGGCAAGATGGTTCCCCACAGCTAAAGTTTTCGGGAAGATCAACCACTGTTAGGGACTCAGCGTGAGACCAACCAGGCCGGAGCTCACCCGGCACCCCGTAGGCTCAAATGTCAGTGCATCTTTTTTAAGCAGCCCGTCTATGTCCTCCTGCATGTGTTCCTCTTCCCACACTCCTGATGCCTGAAGCTACCTTCCATGGCTGGAGGCAAAGACACTGCTGTGCTGGTCTAAGGAGTTGGTGATTCAGGACCTGGTTTCCCACTCCCTTGGAGGGCGATAGCACCCTCCAGTTTCCCTTTGGGATGCAAACATTGCCAACCGATAGGGGAAGCAGCACGGCCTAGTGGAAAGAGCACAATTAGTGGGTTCTAATCGTGGCTCTGCCACTTGTCTGCTGTGTGTCACTTCTCTGTGCTTCAGTAACCTCATCTATAATATGGGGGTTGATATTGTGAGCCTCATGTAGGACATGACTGGGTCTTACTTGATTAGATCGTATCTACCCCAGCGCTTAGTTCAGTGCCTGGCACGGAGTAAGCACTTAACAAATATCGTAACAACAAAAAAATTGGGGTCCCACATCACCTCTCTGTGCTTCACTTTCCTCATCTGTATGTACATATCTTTATATATTAGAAATTACTTATTGATGTCTGTTTCCTCCTCTAGACTGTACGCTCATTTTGAGCAGGGAACATGTCTGCTTATCGTTGCATTGTATGCTCACAAGAACTTGTTGTAGTGCTCTGCATATAGTAAGCCTTTAATAAATACCATTGGTTGTAAAATGGGGATTAAATTCTCCCTCCACTTTAGATGGAAACCCCTCAAAGAACAAGGACCGTGTCCAACCAGATTATCTTATATCTACCCCAGCACTTAGTACAGTGCTTGGAACATAGTAAACATTTAACAAATAACATAATAAAAAGGGATAGACTTCAACCGACACATTCAGTGGAGTCTTTTCTGGGAGGCGTTACTACCAGGATCTCTCCTGGCCTCTGGTGAGGTCAAAGAGGCTGGCAGTTTAATAATGTTGGTATTTGTTAAGCGCTTACTATGTGCCGAGCACTGTTCTAAGCGCTGGGGTAGACACAGGGGAATCAGGTTGTCCCACGTGGGACTCACAGTCTGCATCCCCATTTTACAGATGAGGTAACTGAGGCACCGAGAAGTTAAGTGACTTGCCCAAAGTCACACAGCTGACCAGTGACCGAGCCGGGATTCGAACCCATGACCTCTGACTCCAAAGCCCATGCTCTTTCCACTGAGCCACGCTGCTTTGCCACCTCCAAAATTCCTCTCAGAGCCCAGGCCAATTATGCTGCCCACCCACTCTGGGACAGGAATTCCAGCCAAAGGTAACACTGTTTGAGAGTTTCTTGAGCTACTGAGGTCTAAGATCTAAACTTTTCAGACTGAGAAAGTTACTCCCAGGGGACACTAACTGAGAGGAAGTTTCACACCATCCTGGGGATTGATAAATCCTTCATAGGTCAGGTGCGGGGCGAATTTGACTCTAGAACAATGTAGCTGGAAAACTGTTAATCCACTGCACCCTAGCCTGACCCATCCACTCCCCTTCGGCCCTCCAGGAACACGCCGCCACGGTGAGACGGATCATTCAGGCTGGAAATGTCGGCTCCAAGGGCAGACTGACCATCGAAATACATCGTAAGTAAGAAGGGTGTGTCCTTCAGGCCCTCTGGTCCCCAGTGGTAGGAGGACTGTGGGAGGTAGCCAGCCCAGTTTCTTGCTGGGGAAACCCAAGGAGCCGAGAAACCAGAGATGTTGCTTTTTCTCTGGTGACCTGGGAAAGGGTAGCAGTGGCTGGGCCCTGACGGGTCCTTTGTTAAAGACTTTGTGCTGGAAGTCTGGATCGGAAAAGAGAATGACACATTCCATCCATTCCACATGATCCCGATTTTGTGTCCTATCACCATCTTGGAGAAGCGGGACTACACGCATCAATACAGAGAAATAGAGCAGAGACCTTATGTGTCTCCCATCTTTCTTCCTTTGCATTTTGTGCCTCTTCCCTCCCTCCCCCCCGCACATCTCCTTGACTGAACACTTTGGTTTGTGACGGTGGCGCATGGTGGATTTGAGTCAGAGGCAACCACTTCCACTAGGGCGTGGTGGAATACTGGCCTCCATGTTAGTTTAGTCCAGAGTCTTCTATACAGTTGCAGCTGGTATTTGGCAGGAATAATAATATTAATAATTATAATGTTGGTATTTGTTAAGTGCTTACTATGTGCAAAGTACTGTTCTAAGCGCTGGGGTAGATACAGGGTAATCAGTTTGTCCCATGTGAGGTTCACAGTTAATCCCCATTTTACAGATGAGGTAACTGAGGCACAGAGAAATTAAGTGACTTGCCCACAGTCACACAGCTAACAAGTGGCAGAGCCAGGATTCAAACCCCTGACCTCTGACTCCCAAGCCTGGGCTCTTTCCACTGAGCCACGCTGCTCTATTCCAGCTAGGGCAGGAGAGATGAACACCCCATCCTGGGAGTCAGAAGGTCCTGGGTTCTAATTTCAGCTCTGCCACTTGTCTACTATATGACCTTGAGCAACTCACTTAACTTCTCTGTGTCTCAGTTACCTCTTCTATAAAATGGTGATTAGGACTGTGAGCCTCATGTGGGAGAGGGACTAGATCCAACCTGATTAGCTTGTATCCACCCCAGCGCTTAGAACAGTGGTTGACACGTAGTAAGCACTTAACAAATGCCACTATTATTATGTTAATGATAATAATAATATTGGAACCCAAGTGGAGTAGGCTCTTGCTTTGAGATAATGGGGCCAATCCTAGTCAATCAACCACTGACCGGGGTGGTGGAGGTGTTGGGGAGATGGTGAGGTGGGGTTCTCTCTGGTTTGTTTGCAGCCCACAAGTGTCACGGGATGGTTCAGGTGGATGGCAGCCCCCTGGTCGCTAAGGTGGTTGACCTGCCATGCAACATAGAAAGCTTGAAGACCATCGACAAGAAAACCTTTTACAAGACTGCAGACATCAGCCAGGTATGGATGGACCTACCCGTGGGTCCCTGGCACATGCCAAATCCTCCTGGACCTTCCTTTCCTTTCTATCGAGCGTCCCTCTGCATTTGGGAATGCCTCCTTAGAGAAGCAGCATGGCGTGGTGGATAGAGCACTGGCCTGGGAGTCAGAAGGTCATGGGTTCTGATTCCGGCTCTGCCACTTGTCCCCTGGGTGACAATGCGCTAGTCGCTTTGCTTCTCTGGGCCTCAGTTACCTCATCCGTAAAATGGGGATTGAGGCTGTGAGCCCCATGTGGGACAGGGACTGTGTCCAACCCCATCTGCTTGTATCCACCCCGGTGCCTAGTACAGTGCCTGGTGCATAGTGAGAGCTTAGCAAATACCACCATCTTATCACTGTTGATTTCCAGGCCAGAGGTGCTCTAAGGTGAGCCAGGGGTTGGAGTTTGAGATGAGTTGTTTGGTCAACAAGAGAAGCTGGAAACGACAGCTTGTGGCATGGCGGGGTTGCCCATTTCCAGTAACCCAAGACTCACTGGAGTCTTTTTATGGTATTTTTTAAGCTCTGTTCTAAACACTTGGGTAGGTACAAGTTAATTAGGTTGGACACAGTTTCCATCCCACATGGGGCTCACAGTCTAAGTAAGAGAGACAACAGGTATTTTCATCTCCATTTTAGTTGAGGAACTGAGGCATAGAGAAGTTAAGTGACTTGCCCGAGGTCATACTGCAAGAAATTGTCAGTGACTGGGATTAGGACCTGTGCTCTTTCCACTTGGCCATGCTGCTTTCCCTTGGCTCTTCTTCAGTCGACTGCAATAACTCCTTTGAGTGGAGGTGCAGTCTGGCACTGACCCACCAAGTCCCCACTGCTGATCGTTCAGTCAGTCAGTTGTATTTATTGAGCACCTCCTGTGTAGAGAACTATACTAAGTGCTTGGGAGGGTACGATCGAATTCATAGCTATATTCCCTGTCCTCAAGGGATTTATGGTCTAGCTGGGGAGCTAGATACTAATGTAAGTTGCAGGTAAGAGGAAGGAAAAGGGGATCTGGCCATAAGTTAGTGCTTAAATAATCAGGTTATGTACAGAAGTGCTGAAGTGGCCGTGGAGAGATTTGAAATTTGTTGGGGAAGGCGTCCTGGAGGAGCTGGAATTCAAAACGGTCGTGAAAATAGAGGTGTTTTTTTCGAGTATGAACGGGGAGAGAGTTCTGGGCAGGGAGGAGGGTGAGAGCAAGAGGTTGGCAGTGGGAGAGACGAGAACCAGGCTGAAAGTAGGTTAGCGTGAGTGTGACTTGGAGTGTAGTCAGAGGAAAGGAGGAGGGCTGATTGAGTGCCTGAAAGCCAAGCATTTGTCCTAACCCGACTTGATTACTGCATCAGCCTCCTTGCTGACCTCCCTGCCTCTCCCCATTCCACTCCATACTTCACTCTGCTGCCCAGATCATTTTTCTACTAAACGTTCAGTTCATGTTTCCCCACTTCTTAAGAACATCCAGTAGTTGCCCATCCATCTCTGCATCCAACAGAAGCTCCTACCACTGGCTGTAAAGCACTCAATTACCTTGTTCTCTCCTACCTTATCTCCCTGATTTCCTACTACAACCCAGGCTGCACACTTTGCTCTTCTAATCCCAATCTACTCACTGTACCTCGATCTCTTCTTTCTTGCCCATGACTTCTCGCCCATGTCCTGCCTTTGATCTGGAATTCATTCATTTCATTTAGTCGTATTTATTGAGCACTTTGTGCAAAAACAGTGTACTATGTGCTTGGGAGAGTACAACACAACAACAGACAGACACAGTCCCTGC
Source organism: Ornithorhynchus anatinus (assembly GCF_004115215.2). Taxonomy (NCBI): domain Eukaryota; kingdom Metazoa; phylum Chordata; class Mammalia; order Monotremata; family Ornithorhynchidae; genus Ornithorhynchus; species Ornithorhynchus anatinus. The sequence continues at coordinate 18,717,399 of NC_041733.1, read as the reverse complement.
CCACAGTGAGCTCACAGTTTAGAGGGTTGCCTCTGCGTGCCTGACTCCTGTTTGGCTTTCTGAAAGTCACAAACTCATTTCCCTTTCCTCTCCACGGGCTTCCCCAAGTGAAGGAGACAGCAGAGCCAGATCCCCTTCTATAGCTGGACTGTTGACTGCCTTTTTCCTTCTGTAAAATGAGCATTAAGAGTGTGAGCGTTATGTGGCACAGGGACTGTCCAACTTGATTTTCTTACATCTACCCCAGTGCTTAGAACAGTACTTGGCACATAGTATATGCTTAATAAGTACAGTAATTAATTATTACTATTATTCTGAATTGTTCAGGTGCTGGTGTGCACAGAGGAAGGAGAGGAAGAAGACCTCTGCCCTCCCCCGGAAAAATCGCCTGTCCCCACAGACCCGACAGTCAACAAAACGGCTGAGAGAGAGAAGAGGTTCATCTTGGACCATGGCAGTAAGGCCTAGACTCTTGGTTGGCCTTGACCTTATCAGAGGACAACCCCCTCTAATGCTTTCAAGCCTCTTCTCCTACCTTTGGAGCCTCCAGGTCTCCTGTCCAGTCTAGCAGGCAAAGGCCCCGTTCTGAACCTGACTGCAGAGGTCAACCCTGCCCTGCCCAAGGAGCCCCGGTAGCCAACATGTCTGTTCATCCCACAGCCTTCTCCTTATCAGCCTCCCGACCGCCTCCGCCTTTCCCCGCCTCTGCCAGCCGGATTGATGGGCACTGTCTCCCTCTGTTCTAGTCTCAGGACCCCTGAAGAACGTCCGGAAGCGGCGGTTCAGGAGAACAGCCAAGAAGAAGGTGAGAAGAAGCACCCCACCTGACAGGTTACCCTTGAATGGTGCGGGCAGGGGTCTAATTAGGCAGCTCCCTGGGGGGTTTGGCTGTGGAGGAGGAGAAGGCATCAGTGAGAGCTATGGCCGAAGCCTCGAAGAAGAAGTTCTGATCGACTGCCTCTTCCATGGGCAGCTAGGGGATGGCCCCACCTGATCCGGGGTTGATGGTGTTTGTCTTAGAGAAGCAGCAGGGCCCAGGGGAACAGAGCACGAACCTGAGAGGTGGGAATCCTGCATTCTAATCCCAGCTCCACCACTTCCCTGTTGGGTGACCTTGGGCAAGTCATTTCACTTTTCTGGGGCTCCCTTTCCTCATCTGAGACTCCTTCCCCCTGTGACTGTGAGCCCTGGGTGGGAAGGGGGGGCTGTGTCCAACCTGCTTTCATTGCATTTATTCATTCAATATTTGAGTACTTACTCTGTGCAGAGCACTGTACTAAGCACTTGGGAGAGTACAATACAACAATAGACACTTTCCCTACCCAGAGTGAGTTTAAAGATTAGAAAAGGACAGTACCCCAGCACTTAGTACAATCTTTGGCACATAGTAAGTGCTTAACAAACAGTAGGATGAGTATCCTCTAGACTGTAAGCTCGTCTTGGGCAGCTCGTCTTGGGCAGAGAATGTGTCTATTTGTTATGTTATACTCCCCCACGTGCTTAGTACAGTGCTCTGCACACAGTAAAGTGCTCAAGTATGATCAAAGGATTGAATGTTCTCTGGTTTCTCTCCCATCCTGCACCCAGTACATTGAGTCTCCAGACATTGAGAAGGAAGTGAAGAGGCTGCTGAGTACCGATGCTGAAGCCGTCAATGTCCATATCCTTTAACAGCAGAACCCCCTGAGTAGGGCAGTCTGTACCCAGAAAAGTAGCTCTTAGAAGGGAATGAGTTGTGCGATCCCAAAGTCCACAGGAGTGGAGTAGCAGGAAGTTAAACGGTAAAGGGGCTTTACCACCCCCTTACTGAAGAATAATGCTCTGCCCACAGTAAGCACTCAGTAAATTCGATTGATTGATTACTTCCGGTCTGCGCTAGACCCAGGCTTTACACAGCCCCCTTAGCCTTACACTGGCTCTATACCCATGCCTTCTGTCAGGCCCTGACTCCCAGGGTGAATAGAAGAGGGTTTGGTTAACCAGCTCTCCTCTGCCACAGGAAGCCCACATGAGTCTGGTTAGATTTGCTACCACATCAGGAATTTGTTTGAACTCAGAATTTGGGCAGACCTGGATAGAATACCTCTCACCTAACCAAGCCCTTCCCTCCTACTCCCCTCTCCTCCATTCCAATTCCACCAAAGCCTTTCTGCACAAACCCCACCGAGCGTCTCTTCCTGAAAGTTGCTCCTTAGGTGCCTCTGGCTTGTACACTGACCTTTTTGCTAGGTTATTCCTTGATTCAGGGCTTCTGATCTCAGGCTGGGAGCTTGTAGCTGAAGAGGAAAGCAAGGAAGCGGGGAATCCCAGCTCCCTCCTGAGCTCCGACGTCCCTCCGGGAATGTCTAACCGCAAGTCGGGCCACAGCTCTTCAGGTACCTTGACTGAGGCAAAGATGGGGCTCCCGGAAGAAGGGTTTCTCCCTGGGCTCTCTGGCCCCGTTCTCTCTCTCCCCCTCCCCCACCAGCCGAGGGTTAAGCACGCAGTAAAATACTGTGTGCACAGTAAGCAGTCCATAAATATGATTCATTGTCTGAGGGTCCTCTTCCCCGGTGACCCATTCGGCTCTGATAACCTGGAGATGGTCACCTTGAGGCTATTTCTGGATTCTCCAGTTTTCATGAGGCACATATTCTGCTGGGGAGGGCGGTGTCCTGAAAATTAGGAGTCCTGGCTTCTTTTAGCTTCCACCACTCGTCCACATTACTGAACCCAGCAGAAGCCTCACTAGGTCTGAGTGCCTTCAGAGAAATCCATTGCAAAGTCTTCTGCTCAACCAGTTCGATCCTAGATCAGCACAAGGCATCATTGCCCAAGACAGTGGCACATCTAGGCAAAGATGACTATGGTTTTCAGTAACGTAGGATTATTGGTACCGTGTGCCTTGCTGGTTTGGGTGAGAGGAGAGAGCCAGGTGGGGGTGGCTGGGGGGTGATGTTTAACCTGCTTCATTTTGTTGGTTCTTCCTGTTGGAAATGACCAGAACGTGATAAGCTGCGTGAGTTATTCAACGACCTCAGCAGTAGCAGCAGCAGAAGCAGCCGAAGCAGCAGCAGCAGTAGTGAAGATGAGGATGATGAGATCAATATCGATGACATGGAGGAGGAGTTGGAAAGGAAACTGGAGGAACAGCTGAGTGACCTGGATGGGCAGGACCAGGAAAAGGAGGAAACCAATTTGCTAGGTAAGTCAGGGAAGCGGTAAGCAGCAAGGCCTAGTAGCAGAACACGGGCCTGGGAGTCAGAGGACCTGGGTTCTAATCCAGGATCTGGCAATTGCTTGCTGTGTGACCTTGAGCAAGTCACTTCACTTCTCTGAGCCTCAGTAACCTCATCTGTAAATTGGGGATTAAGTACTCTTCCCTCCATTTTAGGCTCTGAGCCCCATGTGGAACAGGGTCTGTCCAACCTGATAAACTCGTATCAATTCGAGCGCGTAGAACAGTGCTTGACACTAAGAACTTAACAGATACCATTAAAAAAAAAAAAGGAATGGAAGGCTTACCTTTGTCATGACTGAGCCCCAGTGGGGAAAGATTATTGGAGGTCGGTTCTCGGGAAGGTGAGAAGGGGGTCCACTCTCTCGGGCTTCTACTCCCTTGGGCAGAAGTGAGAGGTATGAGGAAAGGATTCCATTCTTATGGCCTGGTTTTTTTGTTTTCTTTTTTTTGGGTTGGTTTTCTTTTTCCTCAGCCTTGAGGATCCAAGAGCAGATTGATAATCTGAAGAGCAAACTGCAGGAGAACGAGGTGAGGGCAAGGCGACAAGAAGATCTCATCAAGAAAGTGGAAAATATGGCACTTAAGGTAAGGTGGGGGACAGATGTAGACTGGTGTCTATGCTCGCTGAAGTCTCGCGCTCTTTGCTAGCTCCTGTGCAAGCCTAGTTCAGTCGCGGATGCATAGAGTCCTTGCTCTTGAGGAGTTTTCAGACTGTTGAGACACCATACAAATAAGAAGCAGCATGACCTAGTAGAAGGACCATGGGTCTGGAGGTCAGAAGACCTGAGTTCTAATCCCAGTTCCACCACTTCTCAGGTGTGTATGCAAGACATTTCACTTCTCTGTGCCATAGTTCCCTCATCTGCAAAATGGGAATTCAGAACCTGTGGTCCTTCCTGATTGTCTTGTTTCTACTCCAAACTTAGTATAGTGCTTGTCACATAGTAAATGCTTAATAAATACCACCGTTACTATTATTATTCAGGAATAGTAGTGATGATCATGATGGTATCTATGAAACAGTTATTATGGGCCGAGTACTATGTTAAGAACTTGACTAGGTAGAAGTCAGCTTAGTGAGGGGATAGAGATCAAATTTCCAAGCAGAGTGCCAGCTAAGGGCTTGGAGGATCTGAGCTTCTTCTGCTGTTTGAAAAAGGCGAATGGTTTAGTGAAGACATTTTTCAGCCAAGTAAGGAAGGAAAGGGAACATCTCACAGCAGGCCGAGAACAAAGTGAAAGAGTTCTGAGTGGCTGATGGCTAGAGAAGTTAATTCCTGTGCTATTTGATCTTTGCTCAGCATGTTCTGAGCATTGACTAACTACTCTGTGCAAATCAGACCAATACCTGTCTCACCTGAAACCAGAAAGGAAAAAAAAAAATCTCCTTTTCTAACTGGGTCATTGCCCTGCCGCCCCCCTGCCGGGTGACCAAAGTCAGTCATTCTGCCATGGGACTTGTTTTCCAGGCCCGACTTGAAAATGCGCTGGAGGATCTCAGAAAGCAGGAAGAACAAGATCAGCTTCAGGTGAGGAAGCTCCCCCTCTGGAAGGGGTGAGAGCAGTCCAGACGGTGGAATTGGGTTGCTGATGGGAGGCAAGGTCACTACAGTCCTGAACAGAACCCCCCCAACATGGGCACTAACTATAGGCCCGTCAAAACCATCAAAGTAACATCATTTCATTATGGTATTAGGCACAGGGATGGGTACCACATGATCATTTTGTCTCAGTCCCTGTCCCACATGGGATTCATTAAGAGGTAGGGAGAGTAGGGCTCTCAACCAACCTCTCTGTGCCTCAGTTCCCTCAGCGACTTGCCTCAAGTCACATTGCAGAACTGGGACTAGAATCTGAGTCTCCTGTGCTATCCTCTTTCCACTCTGTCTCCCTGGAATATAACCTGACCCCGTGGCTGGATAGCTTCAGGATGGCCCCTTGTCACCCCCATCCACACTCCAAACTGCAAAGAGTCACTGTATGAGTCACAGAAGACCTGGGCATATGCTTACAGTTGGGATGAAGTGTAGGCCTGAGAGAAGTTTCCTAATGGGGTAGAATTTCTTTTTCCCCCAAATCAGGTACCAGAGGGCCTGCAGAAATGCATCCTGTTTCATCTGTGTATCTGTCTCTCCACAGCTCAACTCCCTGCAGGAACAGTTGGAGAGCATCATGCAGCAGTGAAGGGGTGGGAGGGGAGCTGGCTTAGGCCAAGATGACTTCACCGTTTTCCTCTCAGTTGGTGTAGTGAGTCTCTCTTGGACTGAAGCTGAGAGCAAATGTGTCTGGGTTTACACTTGGTTGTTTCCCCTTCCCACCTTCCCCACAAACCTACTCCAGATCCTGAAAGATTTAAAGGGGGAAAACCCCTAATTCTTTGGACTTGGTAATTTGAGAGGGCTCACTTGAGAGATCATCTCTAAAATAAAATGTCACTCTTCTTTTTGCTAGTCAGGTCCCTCGTATTTAGATCTGTGGGTAACTATCCAGCCTCTCCGAGTTTCCCTTCTTTGGGGTCAGCTTCTCGAATTCCCCTAATAAGGGGAATTATAAGATCTGCTCCTTTGTCCTAGGGGGTCCACCACAAGGGGAGAATTGCCCCATCTTCCTATTTTCAAGAGAGCTCAGCCCTGGCTAGAATGGTTCCAGCCCGGGAAGCCTCTAGTCTGCTGGGGAGTAGGAATAGAGGAGAATTTGAAGAAAAACATAGAGGTAGAGGGAGAGGGCTAGTGGGCTCCAGGGACAGGACGTAGCCCTTAGTTACCTTGTTCCTTTCTGTCCAGTTGTAGGGCACTCTCTCCGATTCACTAGGTGTCTCTGCTTCTGCTAGGCCTCATGTTTCTGCCGCTTCTTGCTGAGTAAAAACAAACACACAGAAACACCCACTGCCCCCCTCCACCCAACCCCTCCTTACCCCGGGAAGAATAACAAAAGTGGTATTTAAGCACTTACTCTAGGCTGAGCACTGTGGGCTTAGCTCTTGGGAGAGTTCGATACAACAGAGTTGGCAGCTCGTTCCTTGCCTACAACGAGTTTACATTCCAAAGTGGGAGACATTAATATAGCTATGTAATTTATAATCTATTTAAAGATATTTACATCATAATTGTAGTTGTTACATGCTTATGGGCCAAATAGTATACTAAGTAATTGGGTAATCAAGGTAATCAAGTCAGACACAGTCTCTGTCCCACACTGGGCTCACAGTCTAAGTAGGACAGAGAATAGGTATGGAATCCCCATTTTTCAGATGAGGAAATTGAGGCACAGATAAATTAAGGGATTTGCCCAAGGTCCCACAGTGAGGGGCAAAGTCAGACTTAGAATCCAGGCCCTCCAAATGCCCTTATGGATCAATTCTAGTTCATTTGTCTCCTGTAGTGAATTATACTTATTTCTCAAGTCAGCCTCAACTCAGCAGTCACACAATGGACAGCTTTACTTGCTTGGTTTTCCCAACTGCCTTTCTCAGGGCCCCTATCATATCCTTGTTTCTCAACATATAAATGAGGGGGTTCATCATGGGGATTACTGTTCCATAAAATATAGAGATGATTTTGTCCTGGTCCTTGCTGTCTTTGTTCTGAGGTTTGAGATAAATGGAGATGAGGGTTCCCTAATAGATGGTCACCACAATCAGGTGCGATCCACAGGTGGAGAAAGCTTTCCTCCGCCCAGCTGTGGAGGGGATTTTCAAGATGGCCACCACGATCCGGATATAAGAGAGAAGGATGAACAGAAAGGGGAGGGGGAAGATGAAGATCGAGTTTATCAACATCAGGATCTCACTGACAGTGGTGTCCGAGCAAACCAGCTTTAAGACGGCTTCCAACTCACATACAAAATGATTCACTACATTGTGCCCTGCACAAAACCGAACCGGTATGGTGACCACGGGAATTAAGGCCAACAGGAAGTTACTTATCCACATGGTAGCGGCAGTCTGGAAACAAGCCCTCATTGTCATGATCAGCGTGTAACGCAGGGGGTTCGATATGGCGACGAATCGGTCGTAAGCCATGACGGCCAATAGGCAGCATTCAGTGATGCCCCAGAAAAGGGAGATGGTCATTTGGGCGAAGCAGTCATTGTAGGTGATAGTGGGGCAGTCTCTCAGGCAGTTGACAAGGGCCGGAGGCACTGCGGTGGTGGTGGAACACAGGTCAACAAAGGACAGATTGCAAAGGAAGAAATACATTGGGGTGTGAAGTCGAGGCTCTTTCCACACTACCAGAATGATGAGGATATTTCCCATGATGGTTCCCAGATAGAGATGGAGCAAGATACAGAAGAAGATGATTTGACTTTTGAGCTGATTGGAAAGTCCAACCAGGATGAATTCTGTGACCTCAGTGTAGTTGACCCCTCTCAGTTCATTCATTTTCTCCTACCTGTGGAACCAAGACGAAGGAAAGAGAGCTTGAATTTTAGCAAGTACAAGCCAAATGAGTTCTGACTCTAAGGGCGCTGGATGGGAATTAGTTGGAGGGTCCCCAGGATCCCTGATCATTAGCCATCAACTGGCAAGGAGCAGATGGTATAATTTTCAGGAGGCACCCAAAACAAAACTTTGTATTCCCCAGAGCTGGGATCTGTAGATAATCTGGTCTCTAACCTGAGGTCATTAAGTCACTGAGGGCAGTTAAAATTAGAGTGGAATTAGGTTTTTTGATCAGGAAAGGTAAGTGAGGTCTCTGCTTTTTTTTGTAGTGGGTGGAACTGAAATTCTCATTACAGTTTCCTCCTGTTTTCATTTTCTTTCTTCCAAATGAGGAATTCACCTGCTAGGTAAGTGGTACCTCTGGGTAGCCTTCAGGATTCAAAGTTCTGAAGGAAATTAGTGCCAAAGAGGTTAGCTTAATTTAGCCTGTCACTTTTCAGAGAGAATCAAAATAAGCCAGATCTCTATCCAGTGATGGGGAAAGAGCTGAAAAGATTTGCTTGAAGAGCGAACATCCTAGAACCTTTCTCAGTCTTCTAAATTAGACTCGAACGGATTCTCCATCTTTGAGACCATTTCTGGAGGATGAATTTTCCTAAATCCAGTGTTTTTAACCCTTGTGAGAATTGATAGTTACATCTGCTGATGGAGCAGATGCCTCCAATGCAGAAACTAAGGTCATAAAAACAGAAGATTATTCTAATCAGTAATCTCATCCCCTCCTAGACTAAAAATGAGTCCTATGTTGCATTTGTTTTTTGGTGGGAACAAGGGGTAGACTCTACTCTGCCTCTGACTGCACTGATAGATTTCATCTAATGAGAACATATTTTTATCTAGCCTGCTCAGTGGGTTATTAGCTGAACTACTTTGGACCTGGGTTCTAATTTGTGTGGCTCAGTCGAAAGAGCACAGATTTAGGAGTCAGAGGTCTTGGGTTCTAATCCCACAGCTGTGTGACTTCGGGCAAAGCACTTAACTTCTCGGTGCCTCAGTTCCCTCATCCGTAAAATGGGGATTAAGACTGTGAGCCTCACATGGGACAACCTGATTACCCTGTATCTACCCCAGTGCTTAGAACAGTGCTCAGCACATAGCGCTTAACAAATACCAACATTATCATTATTATTATTATTATTATTAATCCTGGCTTCACCACTTGTCTGCTGTGTGACTTTGGGCAAATCACTACACTTCTCTGGGCTTCAATTCCACCATATTAAAAAAAGGGATTCAATACCTGTTCTCCCTCCTACTTAGACTTTGAACCCATGTGAGACTTAATTTTCTGTCCTAGTGCTGTGTAGAGTGCTTGGCAATAGTAAGCACTTAAATACCACAGTTAATACTATTAATACTTCTCTTGGCCAGTTGATGTTCTTTCACTACTTAGAAGCCCAGAGATACAGGATGAATGTAAAATCTTAATCTCACTAACTCTTTTGGGGGCAGGAGGAAGGGGACATGAAGGGAAGGCTATTTTCTGACCTCAGCCAACAAAGTTGTCTCACAAAATCACATCCCATATCTCTTAAGTGATACTTAGAAAATACATTTAAATGTTATGCAAAAATGTACCTGGAGTTATAGTATGTCAGCAGTTTGGAAAATAGCTATGCCTACTTGGGGAGCTACAGATTTTGTCTGACTTCACAAGCTGGAGCTCTCAGGCACCAATCACCTTCATTTCAAAGGAACTACCGACTCTCCAATGAGTAAGCCAAATGGAATTCCAGGGATGACTGTAGGAAATACAAGATAATGCAGATATTTTTATTCCTGATGGTTACCATCTAGAATTAAAATGTAAAGTCCTCCTTTAACATAAGAGGCGGGAAGAAAATGAATTAGATTCCTTTTTTAAAAAAATCAAAAAGCTGGAATGGGCTTTCAGGTTGTGAAGGAGACCAGATACTCACTGAATTCTATAGCTTCCAAGGTAACTGCTGCTGGAAATATAGTTCTTTCAAGGTAACAATAAAATCCACAGATAGCCTTTAATCAGAGTTGGGTCACCAAAGCATCCATCCCAGCCTGGTTTAAGGGAGGTCAAATTGGTTGGTTTTCCTTTGGTTCCTCACAAACCCAGCGGGAGAAAAGGCATCTTTGCAAATCCAGTGATGAATTTGCTTGCCTATATTAAGTCCCTGAATTAACCCTAAGAAACAAAACAAATTATTTGGAATGCCATTTTCTAATTTTAAAAGCTGACTCCATATCTGTAGGGCACTTCGAGGGAGTCAATCAATCAATGATATTTACTGAGCCCTTACTATATGCAGAGTACTGTTCTAAGTAGTTGGAAGAGTACAATACAACAGAGTTAGCAGACATGTTTCCTGCTCACAATGAGTCTAGAATATAGCATCAAATCCCGATTTGATAGAAATTCAAGGAGTACATTCAGCACTGAATCAAAGTCAATTTTTAAAGGGAGGGTGGCTAGTATAAACATATCCCTTACCTTGACTTCAAAATATTAAGTGATTTGAGGCCAGATCTGCTCTCTCTGACTGGCTGATACATTACACTTTCCAAGGCAAACACCAAAGATGATTTAGTATGATATAGCTTGGTTCAACTGGCAAGAGGGATACGGATACTGGTTCAAGCAGCGTGGCTCAGTGGAAAGAGCCCGGGCTTGGGAGCCAGAGGTCATGGGTTCGAATCCCAGATCTGCCACTTGTCAGCTGTGTGACTTTGGGCAAGTCACTTAACTTCTCTGTGCCTCAGTGACCTCATCTGTAAAATGGGGATTAACTGTGAGCCTCATGTGGGACAACCTGATTACCCTATATCTACCCCAGTGCTTAGAACAGTGCTCTGCACATAGTAAGCACTTAACAAATACCAACATTATTATCATTCTTGCACTCACCTTGGGAGAAAATACTGCGTATCACTGAAATCCAGATCCACTACCTAGAACAGGAAAACAATAAATATTCCAAGAAGACTCCAGAGCTCATGATTTCAGCCTTCAGGAGACTCCAGGGATCATATCCCTAATAGGCAGTGAAATTCCACCAATGGGAAGTGGATTGAAGGGACCAGCAATATGTTGATATGCCCTCTGAGGAAAAGATGCCTTTTTTCAGTTGTAGATCATTAAAGCCAAGTAGAGTCTTTTTTTTTCCTCTAGTAATGAGTCTCTGATACATGCAAGTGAAACTGTTTACAGAGACTCAGTTACTAGATGCAAGGGAGGGTGGAAATATATGTGAGCTAGAGATAGGAAATAACTTTTTGATAATGGTCTGAGCCTAGGGCAACAATTTTCCATTTAGACTATGGGGCTGGAAAGGGAGCAGGGATTTGAGGGGGATGAAGATTGGGAGAGGGAAGTCTTTATAGACCTCAAAAGCCAGAAGGCCCCCATTTCCACTCTACTACGGTGACAGGAATTAATCACAAAATAAAGTCTGGCAGAGTCCCACAGTCCCTCATGCCCCAGCATTCAAGTCCCTTCAGAATTCCCAAGTTATTTTTGAAAACTAGGAGAGGGAAATCAGAAATGAGCTTTGAGATTAATGAAGATTGTAAAGTTTGAGGAAAGCCCTTTTGTTTCTTGTTGCTGGGCTACCCAGAGAGGTAGAACTTGAGTAATTATCCAGTGAACTTGATCAGAGTGATAACTAAGCCGGAGAACTTCAAGTCTTTATTTACTTTTGTGCTGCGTAGACAAAGCCAGACTGTAGCTGAGAAAAAAGATTCTCGGGTGAGCGGTGGTAACATAGGAAATTAAATGCTTAGAACAGTGTTCTGCACATAGTAATCGCTCAATAAATACAAATGAATGAATGAATGAATGAATTTTGGAAAGAGAAAGTTGACCCTTCCCCTGCTCTGGGAGGGACTGCTGCTCCTGGAGATGTCATTATCATTATTATTATTATCATCATCATATTTGTCAAGCGGTTAGATTATATCAAGCGTTGCTGTAAATGCTGGGGTAGATACAGGTTAATTAGATCGGACACAGTCCCTGTCCCACATGGCACTCACAGTCTAAGTAGGAGGGAGAACAGGCATTGAACTCCCATTTTACAGATGAGGAAACTGAGACAGAGAAATTAAATGACTTGTCCAAAATCATACAGGAAGCAGGTGCCGGAGCTGAGATTAGAAAGATGAGATTAGGTCTAGGAGTCAAGGAACCTGAGTTCTAATCCTGCCTCTGCTACCTACTGCTATGTGGCCTTGGGCAAGTCGTTTAGCTTTTCTGTGCTTCAGTTTCCTCATCTGTAAAATGGGGTTTAAATACCTGTTCTTCCTCCCACTTGGAGACTGTGAGCCCCATGAGAGGCAGAGACTCTGTCTGACCCGATAATCTCATATCTACCCCAGCACTTAGTATGGTGCTTGGCACAGAGGAAGCACTTAACAGGTACCATAATAATAATTATTAGAAATCTCCCCCTTCTGCAGGAGTAGCAATAGTAGTTGTCACTACTGCCGCCATCACCGTATAGCAGGGGGTCCTGTCCCACCCACCCCGGCCAAAAACAAGACCCTGAAAGGGTCCTTCAAAAAGCTGCCAAAAAACAGGGGGGGCAGAACCCCAAATGACCACTGCAGGTTGTTGTTGGGTCACTATCGGCTATACGCAGTCCATCTCTCTGTTGTCACACTGTCTGAGACTGGCCCTGCTCTGGTCACTTGGGAAGACTAGTTCTTTCTTATGTTAGGTCCCAGTACAGGAGTGGGAGATTAGATGAGGTTGTGATATACACAGGAGGCTTTGTGACTAGTGCAGAGCGAGGTGCTAGAACACAACTGTGGAGGGGCCGGAGTCGGAAGTGTAACTGGAGCTTGTGATGCTGCAATACTGAGTCTCTCTTTGTTGAGTTGAAGCCAATGCCTTTTTCATTTTCTCAGAAAAATCTAAACTTTGGGTAGAGGAGACCCAGGGCGTCAAGGGTCACTGCTGAATTAAAATTGATACTAGTCAATCCCTCCCAGTGTTCCCCTGGATGTATTCTAGTCAAAGAAATGTATCAATTTCTACCACTATAAACAGAAGAGGAAAAAGGCAATCTTTGTATTACAAGGGAAATACGTCTGCTTTGATTCAAATATCCAGTTCCCAACCTGACTTTTTAAGAAGCCATAATCTTTGTTGGAAAAATGTCTGAATGTCTTAAAGTGTTCTGCATTCCTAGGCTTTTGTTTTTCAAACTGTCACTGAAAAGGGTGAAAGCCTCTCATGATTATCTTACCCAGATAGGATTGCTGAGCATCAATAGGCTCGTTGGGCATTGCTTATTATCATTGCAGTGAACAGAGTGGAGTAATTAAAACCACTTTTTGCAAACACCCAGACACCCCACTCTGGGCATTATTAAGACAACAACAAACTTGGCACTTCTTCACAAGAAACTTTTCAGCACAGTAATAACGGGATAATTATGAGCAATGGGAGAAAGTTTCAACTTTTCATTCTCAGAGACAAAGAAAAACTTTGAAGATGTGAAAAAAGGAGGGCGAAAAACAGTCCCCCAATAAACTGAACCTAAAAAGCAAGAAACAAGTCCCTCAGCAGAGCTGAGCTCCCTGAGACAGACACCCAAACCTGCCTCGTGATTGCCTGTGTCTCTCAGATCAAACCTAAGGGCCGAATCTCCTTTCCAAATGAGCATTTATGAGGGCACCACTGACAGCTGCCCAATCCCTGGGGAGGAAACCCAATTGTCACCATTTTGACCTGATGGAATTGAGCAGTCTCCTTTGTAGCCCACTTTCACCCCATTTAGGCCACCATGAAAATAAACACCAGCCCACATGCCCAGGGTCTCAAAAGAATCAATGTGGACCCAAGGGGAATCCAGCAGCTCATCTAAATGAAATTGCTTCCCCATGGACTCTGCTTCCTATTCCCAATTCAATTTTTTAATGGTATTTGTTAAGTCCTTACTATGTGCCAGACTCTGTACTAAGCACAAATACGAGCAGTCCCCATTCAGCATAGGGCTCACAGTATTAATCCCCATTATGCAGATAAGGTAAATAAGGCACAGAGAAGTTAAGAGACTTGCCCAAGGCCACCCAGCAGTCACGTAGCGGAACTGGGATTAGAACCAGGTCCTTCTGACTCCCAGGTCCATACTCTATTCACTAGGCCATGCTGCTTCTCATATTCTCCTATTCCTCCTCTCACTAATTTCAAGCAATTTCCAACTGTCCATCACCCCCATTAGGTTGCAAACTCCTAGAGGACAGGGGACATGCGGCTTCCTTCCGTGTACTCTACCAGATACTTAGTATTAGTACGGTGCATTAACTATTAGTGATTGATTGGTCCCTGAACTGCAGGGAGAAACATGGGATCCCTTGATCTAGCAGGGTGGGGGCCTAGAGAAAGAGGAGAGGGTACCGAGGAGGGAAAGAAGTAACCATGGCAGAAGGAACACCATCACAGCCAATCAGCTCCACCAGGATTCAGGCCACCCGGCCGCTGGAGCACCTGCCCCGGCTACAGTTCTGAGGACCAGCTGGTCAAAGGATTTTAATGTTTCCTACACAGATGGATGGAGCCCCTAAAATAAAGTCCCGGGGAAAAGAATGCAGTGACTAGATGGGAGAGGTCATGTGACAATCTTTGCAACACCAAAATCCTCCTCAATTGTGGACACCATCTTACTGAGCCCAACAGTCAAAGTGGCTCTGAGCAGTCTTGTCCCACCTCCGGAGACTGCACTCCATTCAGTATGCTCATCCCCTTTGAAATATTCTGTCAGAGGCCACCTGTTAATATCTGCAGAGAGGAGAGCAATCTGTGACCTGAATGGCAAAGGAGCCTGTTCTTTCTCTGAGCTACATCTGGCAGATGGTATTTGTTAAACACTTACTATTTGTCAAGTACAGGAATGGATACAAGATAATCTGGTTGGACACAGTCCCTGTCCCACATGGGGCTCACAGACTAAGTGGGAGGGAGAACTCAAAGCCCTACTTAGAGCTCACCTCCTCCAAGAGGCCTTCCCAGACTGAGCTTCCCTTTTTCCCTCTGCTCCCTCTACTGCCCCTCTACCCCCCCTTCACCTCCCCTCAGCTAAGATCCCCTTCCCCCCCTATTTCCCTCTGCTGCTCCCCCTCTCCCTTCCCCTTCCCTCAGCACTGTGTTCATCTGCTCATTTGTATATATTTTTTATTACCCTATTTATTTTGTTAATGAGATGTACATCCCCTTGATTCTATTTATTGCTATTGTTTTTGTCTGTCTGTCTCCCCCGATTAGACTGCAAGCCCATCAATGGGCAGGGACTGTCTGTATCTGTTGCCGATTTGTACATTCCAAGCGCTTAGTAGAGTGCTCTGCACATAGTAAGTGCTCAATAAATACTATTGAATGAATGAATGAAACCTTATTCTACAGCTGAGGAAATTGAGGTACAGAGAAGTGAAGTGACTTGCCCAGCATCTCACAGCAGAGAAGTAGCAGACTGGAATTAGAACCCAGGTACTCTGATTTTCAGGGCCATGCTCTTTCCACTAAGCCACACTGCTTCTTATACACACACATACACTTGACAGCCATGCATATACTCACCAAGTGCTTCACCTTTGCAGCTAGTTGCAGAAAGCCACCCCACATTCCCTCTAGTGACAAGGAGGTGTTGGGGACTTGGTTCTGGGGGCTGTTGGTGCTGCTGGGTGGGAGGGGCACCTGCTAAAAAGCTCAGCCAGCCATCCACACTCATGTTACAGAGTTTCCTCACTGCTGCCTGCCTGGTTTAGTGGAAGGAGCTCAGGCTTGGGAGTCAGAGGTCATGGGTTCTAATCCCAGCTCTGCCACTTGTCACCTGTGTGACTTTGGCCAAGTTGCTTAATTTATCTATGCCTCAGTTACCTCACCTGTGAAATGGGGATTAAGACTGCAAGGCCCATGTGGGACAACCTGATTACCTTGTATCTACCCCAGGGCTTAGAACAGTGTTTGGCACATAGTAAGTGCTTAACAAATACCATCGTCATTATTATTATCATTGCCTACCAAAGGAAGAAGGAGGAGTTAGAGCTGTTGATGCTGGGTCAGTAGTTATAGAGGTTGTAACTATTTTCTCACCCACACTTACCCCAAGCACACTCAATCTGGCCAGAATGCACATTTTCCCTCCACGTTTTGGCCAGACTAATAATGGAAATAGAGAAAGATCTAACAATGCGAATGTACCTGGAAACAGGTCAGTGCAGTGTTGGAAGAGGGTTGGGTATATACGGCTGGCAGGAGACAAAGCATGACTATCGCAGTGCAAATTTCCCTAAACAGTAGGATCCACAATGATGCGTATTCTAGGAGAACCAGCCCATGTAGGACAATGCTCTGCATCCGTTGGGTCAATTAAGCTTGTTTACTGCCTGCTGCTTCTGGGAGGACCCAATATCCCTGTCCTCACTCTGGTCCATGAGTGGTTCTAGACCTAGGACTACTGCCTCCTGACAGCCCTCTCCTCAGCCCCCTGTGAACTGTCCTCCTTGTGTTTGCTGCCCACATGACTCCTGAACCTCTCCAAGTTCTTTCCTAGGGGAGATTGGGAATCTGATGCTGAGCCTATAGGACCCCTCCCAACTATGAGTGGCATGATGGTGCCACAGAGGGTTGTCTGGAGCCCAAGCTTGTTTGGTTTATCTTCCCCGAAGCAGTCTGTCTCTGGCCTCCATGCTGACCAAGAAGCAATGTCAATAAGGAGTCCTGGATTATCAGAGGCAGTTGGATGACACTGATGGGAATTTTCTTCCTGAAGACCAGCCTAATGTTTAGGCCGGAGTTTCTGTGAATCAAGTATTTGAGTGCTTACTGTGTTCTCGGTAGTACAATGTAACGTTAATAGACATGGTCCCTGCCCAAACTGAGCTGGGCTTCTAGGCTTGGGTTTCCCGATCCTTTCCTTCTTGCAGCACACTTTCCCCACCCATAGGACCCAAGCACAGTCTTTTTTAGTCTTTGGTTCAGGACACTAACCCCATCCATTTTGTTTCTCTCCCACACTGAATTAAGGACATGACTTCAACCCAGCCCGAATTGGGCTTCTCTGAGCCTCAAGAGGTTTGTGCCAGTTCATCTCACCTGAGCAGCCTCCCCAGGAGCCCCTGGAGTTCCAGCAGCACCAGGCCCCAACACCAAGTGACTCTGTGCCCCTTTGGCTCCTCTAGCCTGGAAACACCAAGCAGTCCTCAGGAATGAAGTGGATCAATAGTAAGAACAGCTGATGCAGGAGCTTCCCACCAGCATTAGGACTCACCTGCCAGACCCAAGCTCATCTACAGTAGCCAAGTACCATGGGGAGCCAAGCAGTCATCCATTGAACTGGATCAACACAGACTCAGTGTATTTCTAACTGAGGCTAAGAAGGGGCCGTGCAGGTGGGATCTCAACAGGCCCCATTCCCATCCAACGTGGAGTCCTATGTGTATGTTAAGCAAAGAAGGGAAGTGTGCCCCACCCAACCCAGACTCAGGGAGGGCAGCCTCCTCGCATTTCAACTGTCCAGACTCCATCTTCCACCAAATTCACTCTCCTAGCCCAAGATGAAGCAGAGAGCGTGGGGAGGAAGAGGGGAGCACGATGAACTCTATGTACACCAGCCTACCCGTGAATCTCCCCTAACCTCTGCAGAAGCCTGGGAAACTTGCAGCCCCTTGTAAAACTTAGAGCTGCTATCTAAGGGAAAGGAGAGCTTGCCTATTAGGCAGAGAAGGCTTTTATGACCTGTGGCTGGAATGGGAACTCACATGCAAGCTCAGCTGTCATCAGCCTTTCGCTGCCCCCATGCTTCTATTCCTCCACTGTGGCAACTTCCAAGGGTTAAAATTAATGCATTGGATTGCTTAGCTTCTTTCTTCCTTAGGGTTTGGAGCTAATCCTCTTGCTAGCACATCCACTCCCTGCAGTCCTCTGAAATAATCAATGTTCCCAGGCTACAGCTGGAAAATGGAAGCATTCAGAGTTAAATGGCTTCCCATGGTCCTAGTAGGGAAAGGAAGTGCCAATATTCAAGTGTGGAAGCCCTGAGCCTTTTTCTCTCCCACCAGATCCCCAAACCCCATGTCTGGTGGCTCTCTGCTCAATATTTCCAAACAATTTCTGGATCTTCATTTGACCTGGGGCTTCTGAGTATTTTTTTAAAAAAGGCCAAAAGCCCCACACAACCACATATGCCTTTTGTCATGGAGTCTTCCAAAAGAACTGGAAACAAAACATGCATGAAGAAAAATAAAGACTGTATCATAGTC
The DNA here is from genome assembly GCF_004115215.2 of Ornithorhynchus anatinus. NCBI lineage: Eukaryota > Metazoa > Chordata > Mammalia > Monotremata > Ornithorhynchidae > Ornithorhynchus > Ornithorhynchus anatinus. Next base: position 18,699,505 of record NC_041733.1, on the reverse strand, counting down.
CACAGGATTTTCCTTATGGCTTTTCCTACAAAAACAGGCCTCCGTATATTGGAGGTATCCCACACTGATTCTTACTGGGAGACAACGTAGGCCCTGAAGGGGGCTTTGAATAGGAGTTTGAAGAAAGTAAGAACAGAGCAGCTCTTTAAACAATCTATCCATCAATGGTACTTAACTCTAATGTGTGTAAAGCACTGTTCTAAGCACTTGGGGGAGTACATACTATAGAATTAGTCAGGATGATCCCTGTCCACAGTTAACTCATAGCTTAAAGGGTTTATAATCTCCTTTCACTTCTCTTTGGCAAGTCTAGGGCTTTCCCTGTAGTTGTCTACCCACTGACATTTATTGAGCCTCTGTGGACAGGACAATCCTTCCTCCCCCAGCCGACCAAGCTACTGGAATTTGTCCCATGAATTTGGACAGAAGAATATCTCAATTCTCTCCCTCAGGGAAAAATCAATCATATTATTGTTTCAGCTCATAGATCACAAAACTAAGCTCATAGTACACCCAAAGTACACCAGTTTTCCTCATCAGCAGATGAATGGCTACCTTTGTGAATGGTAGAGGGCTTCCTTGCTAGAGAAACTTATTTGACACAGGAACACTTTGACTTGACAGGAAGCTGAGGAGGTTTTATAAGAAAAAACAGCCATTTAGGGAGTGACAGGGCAGTGTCAGTAGCCATAGTCATACCATGAACTATAGTAACCATCTTCCTTCCTCCCCTCTTCAGCTGATCACGTTCCTACCCACCCCTGGCAAGCCTTGAAAGCTCCTAAAGGAAGGGCCTGGGCCTTTATTGATATGTCATTCAAATGCCTACAACACTATTCTGCATACCAAAGGTCTATGGTAAGATGGGAACCCAAGCTTTAGTGATGATGCCAACCCAAGATGGAGATGGTGTGGCATTGGGAAATGTGAGCTGATTCAAAGCATATATTGCTGTTCAAATAGGATAATTAGGTACCCTAATGGCACCTGATAAAAGATTTGCCAAGCAAATCCAAGCACATCATTACAACACTGTTGACTAGACTTTGGAAACATTTGGATGCCACTATTGTCAAGTTTTAACGTAAAAAGGGCAAATACAAATGCTGCACAGCGTAAAGGTGGTTTTATGCAGATAATTAAAGGGAAGATTTAAAAGATGCCAGCAAACACACAATCTCAGTGAAAGCTTGAAGGCAGATGAAAGGTTAGGAAAATATATCTTTAACAAAAACATTTTAAGAAAAATGTGTTTTAAAGTTTCATCATAAAAGAGCCAATAAAATGAGGCTAGTTCTCCCTGCAGAAAGAATATGCTATTTTGGAAAAAAGTGCCTAATTAATAGTAAAAGCCAAACAGGTAATATGAGTAATTATCAGTCAGCCAATCACACAGCCAATCAGAAAGCTTGTCTTGACCTTAATGGGTGGGAAGCTCTCCCAGAAGGTATGCTGAAACCAAAATGCATTTTCTATGACAATTTCCTTAGCTGCAAATTTACAGAATGCTGTCCAAGGAATTTACAATGGACTGTCAAGCACTGAGAAAGCAGAATGGCCTTATGGAAAAAGCACAGGCCTGGGAGCCAGAGGACCTGGGTTCTAATTATGGCTAATCTGACCTTGGGTAAGTCACTTAACTTCTCTATGCCTCAGTTCCCTCATCTGCAAAATGAGGATTCAGTACCTGTCCTCCCTCCTTCTTAAACAGTGAGCCCTATATGGGGTGATTATCTTCTATCTACCCTTGAGTTTAGTACAGGACTTGGCACTTAGTAAAACCTTAACAAATACTACAATTGTTATCAGTGGTTGCTGTTCAATAAATTCTTTTGATTAATATTTTTCCCCAAGGGCTTTCCTCTTATGCAGCTTCCCCCACCATTCCAACTCCAGTTTGTATGCATATTCCTTATCTAATTCTTGTTTTTCCAATAAGGACACAGCAACTCCCTACTTCAAAATCTGACCAAAAACTACTTCCTGCTTTTTCCACCAGCCTGGGCACCTGAGAAATCTTGTGTTAAAAAGCCAGCAGAAGCAGCTGGAGCCAATAAACAACAAACACCTTTCAGGTGAACCCTGATCAACCTGTTCAGGTAGCTGTTTAGGGGCCGAATTTAGGGAGCATTTCAAAGTGGTTTGTGGATTCTTCTCATCAGAACTATATTGGGTCTCATGGTGAATGTAAATGAGAGTAGACTGAATGAATTCCTGCTTTTGGGAATTGCCAGAGACCCTCTGGAGCAGAAACTCACCAGCAGTCACCAGCAGAACAGGGTCAGGGGCAAGTTCAGGATACAGAGAAGAGGTATTGTATTCATCCAAGTGCTTAGTACAGTGTTCCCCAATGGTAAGTATTCAATAAATACTAATGATGATGAGTAGGGTGGCTTAGTGGATAGAAAACGGGCCCCGGGGGGTCAGAAGGGCCTGGGTTCTAATTCCAACTCCACCACGTATCTGCTATACGATGTTGGGTAAGTCACTTAACTTCTCTGTTCCTCAGTTACCTCATCTGTAAAATGAGGCTAAGACTGTGAGCCCCAAGTGGGACAAGGACTGTGTCCGACCTGATTAACCTGTCATATAAGAGTGCTTAACAAATACTATTATTATTATAAAAAAGATAAAAGCATCCACCAAAGGGTGCAGTGACGGGTTGATGTTAGGGACCTCGGAGAGGACAGGGAATGCGTTTGATGTTGTATTGTCCCAAGTGCTCAGTAGGGTGCTGTGAATACAGTAAGTGCTCAATAAATACAATTTATAATTATAACTATAATAATGCAGTTCGTGATTGGCGGGATTCATGGAGGGGCAAGGTTCACTACTCCCTAGGAAAGAAAGTTGGAAAGAAGTTTCTCTAAAACTTTTTTTGCTCTTCGTTGTTCTGCTGCTTGTTAGCTTGCGGCCCTCACTCCCACTTGGGTTCTCACCTCTGCCCATCCCCATTCCGGGCAATTCTCCATACCCTGTCCACCCATCCAGAAACACTTCTTCAAATTTTTAGGCCTCGGGTAGGCCTGAAAAGGTGCTAACACAGACCCTGGCAACAAGGTGGTAAACGTTCTCTCTTGTGAACTAGCCCCTTCTGAGGTCATATATCTGGGTTTGCCCAATGAGAGATACCTATTTCAGTTCACTCTTCCTGTCGTCACACTGGGAGAGGTCAGTGCTGAAGATTGATCCAGGCTGGATAGCGTATCTACTTGTCTAGCCTGATTACTAGATATTTTCTCTAATTGCTGGGCCTTCTTTGAATCTACTGTGCCTTTGGGATGCTGGCTGCTCAAACAGGCTGCAAATCCCGCAAGAATGAGGAGGATTTTCAGAGGAAGATGGATGATGAGGTAGGTTCACCCTGGTTACTCATTTTAGCCATCTCCGATGTGCCCCACAAGCCGCTTCCTCCAGTGGCACAAGAGCCCCAAGCCACCTTGCAGTGGGCACTAGAGGATCCTGCCCTGACAGAGACAGGACAGAGCTAGGAGGGCACGCAAGACCTGTCTTAGGCCAATACAGGTCAGGGTGAGAGACTGATTGATGCAGCCTCTCCCTCCACCTAGTGGACAGAGCTTGGGAGTCAGAAGGTCATGGGTTCTAATTATGCTCCTTCCCTTATCTGCTGTGTGACCTTGGGCAAGTCACTTACTTCTCTGTGCCTCAGTTATCTCATCTATAAAATGGGGATTGGGACAGGGACTGTGTCCAACCTGATTACCTCGTATCTACTCCAGTGCTTAAAGCAGTACTTGGCACGTAGTAAGTGCTTAACAAGTACCATGATTATTATTATTACCTCCCCTAATCTCGAGTCCTTCTGGGTCTTGACCTTGTGGGTTCTGTTGGGTTTTGGATTAGCTGCTTTGGTTGGAGACTGGAGTAGAGATTGAGGTGGATCCTTGGATGGATAGGGTTTTGGCTCCAAGCTCTGTGGTTGTCTGTTTCAGGATTGTGAGAACTGGGCCAGCTTGGAGTCCCCGTTCCCTGGAATTCACGCCAGCTACAAAGGTGAGGTTGCTGGAGGAGAAAGTGAGGTCTGAGCCCCTTGGGCCATTTATTTGTGTTGGGAATGTTGTTGTGTCACCAGTGATATTTATTGGGCACTTACTATATGTAAATCGCTGTACTAAGTGCTTCTACAGTGGTCTTAAGGGTGGGAAGCTGGAGGAAAGGAAGGGAAGAGGCTCCACTGAGTGTCTGCTATGTAACCCTGGGCACGTTACTTAACTTCTCTGGGCCTCAGTTACCTCATTTGTAAAATGAGGCTAAGACTGTGAGCCCCATGTGGGACAAGGACTGGGCCCACTCTGATTAACTTGTCATATAAGTGCTTAACAAATGCTATTATTATTATAAAATAATAATCTACAGGTCCTATTGTAAAGCTGCACATCACCTTCACCCATACCCAGGATTGTGCAGCAAGCAGGTGAAATTTCCTCTCTGCTCTTTGGCTTTAGCCTTCCAAGTCTCTCCGTAGGTGTAGCACAGAAAAGGGGTGGGGATTGGGGGTGGTGGGTATGTTGGGGTGCTAATGGTGATGGCTGCTGGAATGTGTTCCTTGGGGATAGCTGTTGGGAGAGAAACTGAGGAACCTGCTGGATCAGGTGGCAGAATTGACCAGTGGTATTTATTGAGCACTCACTGTGTGCACAGCAGTATACTAATTGCTTGGGAGAGTACAACAGAGTTGGTAGACACGATCCCTGCCCACAAGAAGCTTAGAGTCAGGAGAATCTCCAAACTCCCTCCTTTAGGGAATGAGAGAGGAGTCCTCTCAATCAATCAGTGATATTGAGCACTTCCCTGTGCAGAACACTGTACTAAATGCTTGGAAGAGTACAGTACCATAGAGTTGGTAGACACATTCCCTACCCACAAGAAGGTTTACAGTCTAGAGATTTGAGTTGTAACTTTTATCCCGTGTTAAGAGACTGGGATTGAAGGGAATAAGTGAGGCCAAAATTCCCCCACCTGGAACTTTTTCCATAATGAATGCAAAATATGGAATTGAGGCCTCTGGCAGATCTGGGAGTGGGAAGCAAAGGGCTAGAGAATCTGGAATTCTTGCCACCCTGACTGAAGTCGTGCGCCAGCCACCCTTGCAGAGTCCTGAGCATGGAGCTGGTTACTGTTAGCCAGGAAACTGGTCCCAGCTACCTTTAACCAATCCAACTCTCTTAGGGTCACCAGCAGCTGTGATCAGGCAGTGACCTTTTTTTTCCTTTTAATTTGGCTCAAGGACAAAAAATGAACAAGAGAAAGGATGATGTTTCCCCTGAGATGGAGAGCCAGTTTATTCTGCGCCTACCTCCGGTAAGTAGCCCTTTCTTCTAAGACACAAGGGGAAATAGTAATAATAATGGTGTCATTTGTAGAGAAGCAGCGTGGTTTAATGGAGAGAGCCTGGGCCTGGGAATCAGAAGGTCATTGATTCTAATCTCGGCCGCCACTTGTCTGCTGTGTGACCTTGGATATGTCATTTCACTTCTCCATGCTTCAGTTACCTCATCTGTAAAATGGAGATGAAGGCTGTGAACAACCCCATGTGGGACAGGGACAGTGTCCAACCTGATTTGCTTGTATTCCCCCCAGCACTTAGTACAGTGCCTGGCTTATAGTAAACACTTAACAAATACCAGAATTATTATTATTATTAATAATAAGCACTCACTATGTGCTAAGTGTTGGAGTCGATCAAGTTTCTCAACGGTCTGCTGCTTTGGAGGAACCACCTTGTGTATCCGTTCTGGCTGGCGGCAAGGTGGTTCCCCACAGCTAAAGTTTTCGGGAAGATCAACCACTGTTAGGGACTCAGTGTGAGACCAACCAGGCTGGAGCCCACCTGGCATCCTGTGGGCTCAAATGTCAGTGCATCTTTTTTAAGCAGCCCATCTCCGTCCTCCTGCACCTGTTCCCCTCCCCTCACTCCCAATGCCTGAAGCTACCTTCTATGGCTGGAGGCAAAGACACTGCTGTGCTGGTCTAAGGAGTTGGTGATTCAGGACCTGGTTTCCCACTCCCTTGGAGGGCGATAGCACCCTCCAGTTTCCCTTTGGGATGCAAACATTGCCAACCGATAGGGGAAGCAGCACGGCCTAGTGGAAAGAGCACAATTAGTGGGTTCTAATCGTGGCTCTGCCACTTGTCTGCTGTGTGTCACATCTCTGTACCTCAGTTACCTCATCTATAATATGGGAGTTGATTTTGTGACCCTCATGTAGGACATGGACTGGGTCCAACCTGATTAGCTTGTACCTACCCCAGCACTAAGTACAGCACTCGGCACAAAATAAACGTTTAACAAATACCATTAAAAAAATACCTGATACATTTAATGGAGTCCTTTCTGGGAGGTGTTGCCACCAGGATCTCTCCTGGCACCTGGTGATATCAAAGAGGCTGGCAGTTTACCACTTCCAAAGTTCCTCTCAGAGCCCAGGCCAATTGTGCTGCCCACCCACTCTGGAACAGGAACTCCAGCCCACCAGAACACCAAGAGCTTCTTGGGCCACTGAGGTCTGGATCTGAACTTTCCAGACCGAGAAAGTTGCACCCAGGGGACACTAACTGAGAGGAAGCTTCACACCATCCTGGGGATTGATAAATCCTTCATAGGTCAGGTGCAGGGGGAACTTAACTCTAGAACAACATAGCTGGAAAACTGTTAATCCACTGCACCCTAACCTGACCTATCTACTCTCCCTCTGCCCTCCAGGAACACGCCGCCACGGTGAGACAGATAATACAGGCCGGAAATGTCGGCTCCAAGGGCAGACTGACCATCGAAATACATCGTAAGTAAGAAGGGTGTGTCCTCCAGGCCCTCTGGTCCCCGGTGGTAGGAGGACTGTGGGAGGTAGCCAGCCCAGTTTCTTGCTGGGGAAACCCAAGGAGCCGAGAAACCAGAGATGTTGCTTTTTCTCTGGTGACCTGGGAAAGGGTAGCAGTGGCTGGGCCCTGACGGGTCCTTTGTTAAAGACTTTGTGCTGGAAGTCTGGATCGGAAAAGAGAATGACACATTCCATCCATTCCACATGGTCCCGATTTCTTGTCCTATCACCATCTTGGAGAAGCGGGACTATAAGTATCAATACAGCAAAGTAGAGCAGAGACCTTGTGTGTCACCCATCTTTCTTCCTTTGCATTTTGTGCCCCTTCCCTCCCCCCCTCCCCTGCACATCTCCCCGACTGAACAATTTGGTTTGTGATGGTGGCTCACGGTGGATTTGAGTCAGAGGCAACCACTTCCACTGGGGCGCGGGGAAAATACTGGCCTCCTTGTTAGTTTAGTCCAGAATCTTCTATACAGTTGCAGCAGGTATTTGGCAGGAATCTGTTCCAGCCAGGGTGGTGACCACGGCAGGAGATCTGAACACCCAGTGGATAGACCAGCCTGGGAGTCAGAAGGTCCTGGGTTCTAATTCCGCTCTGCCACTTGTCTACTGTATGACCTTGAGTAAGTCACTTAACTTCTCTTTGCCTCAGTTAGCTCTTCTGTAAAATGGTGATTAAGACTGTGAGCCTCATTTGGGACAGGGACTAGGTCCAACCTAATTAGCTTGTATCCACCCCAGCACTTAGAACAGTGGTTGATACGTAGTAAGCACTCAACAAATGCCATCATTATTATTTTAGTAATAATAATATCGGAACCCAAGCAGAGTAGCCTCTTGCTTCGAGATAATGGAGTCAATCTTAGTCAACCACTGACCGGGGTGGTGGAGGCGTTGGGGAGATGGTGAGGTGGGGTTCTCCCTGGTTTGTTCACAGCCCACAGGTGTCACGGGATAGTTCAGGTGGAAGGCAGCTCCCTGGTCGCTAAGGTGGTCGACCTGCCATGCAACATAGAAAGCTTGAAGACCATCGACAAGAAAACCTTTTACAAGACTGCAGACATCAGCCAGGTATGGATGGACCTACCCGTGGGTCCCTGGCACATGCCAAATCCTCCCGGACCTTCCTTTCCTTTCTATCGAGCATCCCTCTGCATTTGGGAATGCCTCCTTAGAGAAGCAGCATGGCGTGGTGGATAGAGCACTGGCCTGGGAGTCAGAAGGTCATGGGTTCTGATTCCGGCTCTGCCACTTGTCCCCTGGGTGACCATACCCAAGTCGTTTTGCTTCTCTGGGCCTCAGTTACCTCATCTGTAAAATGGGGATTGAGGCTGTGAGCCCCATGTGGGACAGGGACTGTGTCCAACCCCATCTGCTTGTATCCACCCCGGTGCCTAGTACAGTGCCTAGTTCATAGTGAGTGCTTAGTGAATACCACCATCTTATCACTGTTGATTTCCAGACCAGAGGGGCTCTAAGGTGAGCCAGGGGTTGGAGTTTGAGATGTGCTGTTTGATCAACAAGAGAAGCTGGAAACAACAGCTTGTGGCATGGCGGGGTTGCCCATTTCCAGTAACCCAAGACTCACTGGAGTCTTTTTATGGTATTTTTTAAGCGCTGTTCTAAACACTTGGGTAGGTACAAGTTAATTAGGTTGGATACAGTCCCCATCCCACATGGGGCTCACAGCCTAAGTAAGAGTGACAGTGAGTATTCTCCATTTTACAGTTGAGGAACTGAGGCACAGAAAAGTTAAGTGACTTGCCCCAGGTCATACTGCAAGAAATTGTCAGTGCTTGGGATTAGAACCCTGGTCCTCTGGCTACTATGCCTGTGCTCTTTCCACTTGGTGATCCTGCTCTTCCCTTGGCTCTTCTAGAGCCTCCCGCAATAACTCCTGTGAGTGGAGGTGCAGTCTGGCACTGACCCACCAAGTCCCCACAGCTGATCATTGTCATTCAGTTGTATTTATTGAGCACCTCCTGTGTGCAGAGAACCATACTAAGTGCTTGAGAGGGTACAGTCGAATTCATAGCTACATTCCCTGTCCTCAAGGGCTAGAAACTAATGTTATAGGTATGAGGAAGGAAAAAGGGGATCTAGCCATGGATTAGTGCTTAAATAATCAGGTTATGTACAGAAGTGCTGAAGTGGCGGGGGAGAGATTTGAAATTTGTCAGGGAAGACATCCTGGAGGAGCTGGAATTCAAAAGGGTCATGAAGATAGTGAATAGGCGTTTTTTCAAGTATGAACAGGGGCAGAGTTCTGGGCAGGGAGGAGTGTGAGAGCAAGAGGTAGGCGGGGAGAGATGAGAACCAGGCTGAAAGTAGGTTAGCGTTAGTGTGACTTGGGGTGTAGTTGGAGGAAAGGAGGACAGAGCTGATTGAGTGCCTGAAAGCCAAGCACTTGTCCTAACCCGACTTGATTACTGCATCAGCCTCCTTGCTGATGTCCCTGACTCCTGTCTCTCCCCCATTCCATTCCATACTTCACTCTGCTGCCCATATCATTTTTCTACAAAAACGTTCAGTCCGTGTTTCCCACTTCTTAAGAACATCCAGTAGTTGCCCATCCACCTCTGCATCCAACAGAAGCTCCTTACCACTGGCTTTAAAGCACTCAATTGCCTTTTTCTCTCCTACCTTATCTCCTTGATTTCCTACTACAACCCAGCCTGCACACTTTGCTCTTCTAAACCCCAATCTACTCACTGTACCTCGATCTCTTCTTTCTTGCCTTTGACTTCTCGCCGTTGTCCTGCCTTTGACCTGGAATTCATTCAGTTCACTGAGTCGTATTTACTGAGTACTTTGTGCCAAACAGTGTTCTAAGTGCTTGGGAGAGTACAGCACAACACCAAACAGACACAGTCCTTGCCCACAATGAGCTCACAGTTTAGAGGGATGCCTCTGCTTGCCTGACTCCTGTCTGGCTTTCTGAAAGTCGCAAACTAATTTCCCTACCCTCTCCACGGGCTTCCCCAAGTGAAGGAGACAGCAGAGCCGGATCCCCTTCTATAGCTGGACTGTTGACCACCCTTTGCCTTCTGTAAAATGGGCATTGAGTGTGAGCCTCATGTGGGACAGGGACTGTGTCCAACCTGATTTGCTTACATCTACCCCAGTGCTTAGAACAGTGCTTGGCGCATAGTATATGCTTAATAAGTACCGTAATTAATTATTATTATTATTATTCTGGATTGTCAGATGCTGGTGTGCACAGAGGAAGGAGACCTCTGCCCTCCTCCGGAAAAATCATCTGTCACCACAGACCCGACAGTCAACAAAATGGCTGAGAGAGAGCAGAGGTTCATCTTGGCCCATGGCAGTAAGTCCCAGACTCTTGGTTGGCCTTGACCTTATAATCAAAGAAGTGGATCCTCCCCTCCAATTCTTTCAAGTCTCTTTTCCTTGGAGCCTCCAGGTCCAGTCCAACAGGCAAAGGCCCCATTCTGGGAGGTCAACCCTGTCCTGCCCAAGTGGCCCTGGTGGCCAACATGTCTGTTCATCCCACAGCCTTCTCCTTATCAGCCCCGACTCCCTATGCCTTACCCCTGCCTTTGCCAGCCTGATTGACGGGTGTTGTCTCCCTCTCTGTTCTAGTCTCGGGACCCCTGAAGAACGTCCGGAAGCGGCGGTTCAGGAGAACAGCCAAGAAGAAGGTGAGAAGGAGCACCCCACCTTGCGGGTCACCCTTGGCTGGGATGGGTGGGGACCTAACTAGCAATGGAGGAGGCCTCAAAGAAGAAGCTCTGATCAACTGCCTCTTCCATGGGCAACTAGGGAATGGTCCCACCTGATGCAGGGGTTGACAGTGTTTGTCGTAAAGAAGCAGCAGGGCCCAGGGGAACAGAGCACGGACCTGAGAGGTGGGACTCCTGGGTTCTAATCCCAGCTTCACCACTTCCCTGTTGGTTGACCTTGAGCAAGTCATTTCACTTTTCTGGGCCTCCCTTTCTTCATCTGTAAAATGGAGACTCCCTCCCCTGAGACTATGAGCCCTGGGTGGGACGGGGGGTGGGGGCTGTGTCCAACCTGCTTACATCGTATTTATTCAATCATATTTAATGAGTACTTACTGTGTGCAGAGCACTGTACTAAGCACTTAGGAGAGTACAATACAACAATAGACACTTTCCCTACCCAGAGCGAGTTTAAAGATTAGAGAAGGACAGTACCCCAGCACTTAGTACAGTGTTTGGCACAGAGTAAGTGCTTAACAAACAGTAGGATGAGTATCCTCTAAACTGTAAGCTTGTCTTGGGCAGGGAATGTGTCTGTTCAGTGTTATATTGTACTCCCCCAAGTGCTTAGTACAGTGCTCTGCACACAGTAAAGCGCACATACGATTGAATGATTGAATGAATATTCTCTGGTTTCTTTCCCATTCTGCACCCAGTACATTGAGTCTCCAGACATTGAGAAGGAAGTGAAGAGGCTGCTGAGTACCGATGCTGAAGCCGTCAATGTCCGTATCCTTTAATAGCAGAGCCCCCTGAATAGGGCAGTTTATACCCAAAAAAGTAGCTTGTATGGAATTAGCTTGTAGGGAATGAGTTGTAAGGTCCCAAAGTCCACAGGAGTGGAGCAGCAGGAAGTTAAACAGTCAAGACTGAGCTTTACCACCCCCCTACTGAAGAATAATGCTCTGCCCACAGTAAGCACGCAATAAATTCGATTGATTGCTTCCGGTCTGTGCTAGACCTAGGCTTTACACAGCCCCCTTGGCCTTACACTGGCTCTATACCCATGCCTTCTGTCAGGCCCTAACTCCCAGGATGAATAGAAGAGGGTTTGGCTAACCATCTCTCCTCTGCCACAGGAAGCCCACAAGTGAGTATGGTTAGATTTGCCATCACATCAGGAATTTGTCTGGACTCAGAATTTGGGCAGACCTGGATAGAATACCTCTCATCTAACCATGCCCTTCCCTCCTACTCCTCCCTCCTACTCCCCCCTCCTACTCCCCTCTCCTCCATTCCAACTTCACCAAAGTCTTTCTGCACGAACCCCATCGAGCGCCTCATCCCGAAAGTGGCTCCTTAGGTCCCTCGGGCTTGTGTACCGGCCTTTTTGCTGGTTTTTCCTTGATTCAGAGCACCTGATCTGAGGCTGGGAGCTTGTTGCTGAAGAGGAAAACAAGGAAGTGCGTAATCCCAGCTCCCTCTTGAAATCTGACGTCTCTCCAGGAATATCTAACTGCAAGTCGGGACACAGTTTATCAGGTATGTTGGCTGAGGAAAAGATGGGGCTCACTGGGCTCTCTGGCCCCATTCTCTCTCTGCCCCCCTCCCCCAGCCGCGGGTTAAGCACTTAGTACAATACTGTGTGCACAGTAATCACTCCATAAATATGATTCACTGAGTGAGGGACCTCTTCCCTGGTGACCCATTTGGCTCTGATAACCTGGAGATGGTCACCTTGAGGCTATTTCTGGATTCTCCAGTTTTCATAAGGCACATATTCCGTTAGGGAGGGCGGTGGCCTGAAAATTAGGAGTCCTGGCCTCTTTTAGCTTCCACCACTCGTCAACATTACTGGACCCAAACAGGAGCCTCACTAGGTCTGTGTGCCTTCAGAGAAATCCATTGCAAAGTCTTCTGCTCAACCAGTTAGATCCTGAATCAGCACAAGGCATCACTGCCCAGGACAGTGGCAGCTCCAGGCAAAGATGCCTGTGATTTTCAATAGTGCAAAATTATTGGTTACCATGTGTCTTGCTGGTTTGGGTAAAAGGAGAGAGTCAGGTTGGGGTTGCTGGTGGTGGTGTTTAACCTGCTTCATTTTGTTGGTTCTTCCTGCTGGAAATGACCAGAACGTGATGAGCTGCGTGAGTTATTCAACGACCTCAGCAGTAGCAGCAGCAGAAGCAGCAGCAACAGGAGCAGCAGTGAAGATGAAGTTGATGTGGTCAATATCGATGACATGGAGGAGGAGTTGGAAAGGAAACTGGAGGAACAGCTGAGTGATCTGGATGGGCAGGACCAGGAAAAAGAGGAAACCAATTTGCTAGGTAGGTCAGGGAAGAGGTAAGCAGCATGGCCTAGTGGAAGAACACAGGGCTGTGAGTCAGAGGGCCTGGGTTCTAATCCAGGCTCTGGCAATTGCTTGCTGTGTGACCTTGAGCAAGTCACTTCACTTCTCTGAGCCTCAGTAACCTCATCTGTAAAATGGGGATTGTCTTCCTCCCTCCATTTTAGACTGTGAGCCCCACGTGGAACAAGGACTGTCCAACCTGATAAATTCGAATTAATTCGAGTGCTTAGAACAGTGCTTGACACTAAACTTAATGGATACCATTAAAAAAAAAAAGTGGCAGACGTACCTTTGTCATGGCTGAGTCCCCAGTGGGAAAGATTATTGGAGGTTGGTTCTAGGGAAGGTGAGGAGGGGTCCACTCTCTTGGGCTTCTACTCCCTTGGGCCTGAAGTGAGAAGCATAATGAAAGGATTCCATTCTAATGGCCTGGTTTTTTGGTTTTCTTTTTTTTTTGGTTGTTGTTTTTTTCCTCAGCCTTGAGAATCCAAGAGCAGATTGATAAGCTGAAGAGCAAACTGCAGGAGAACGAGGTGAGGGTAAGGCGACAAGAAGATCTCATCAAGAAAGTGGAAAATATGGCACTCAAGGTGAGGTGGGGGACAGATGTAGACTGGTGTCTATGCTCATTGAAGTCTCGTGCTCTTTGCTGGCTCCTGTGCAAGCCTAGTTCAGTCACGGATGCATAGAGTCCTTGCTCTTGAGGAGTTTTCAGACTGTCGGGACACTGTACAAATGACTCATATAAACAAGAAGCAGCGTAACCTAGTAGAGAGACCATGGGTCAGGGAGTCAGATGACTTCTAATCCCCATTCCACCACCTGTCTCGCATGTGATGTGACCTTAGGCAAGTCATTTCACTTCTCTGTGCCACAGTTCCCTCATCTGCAAAATGGGAATTCAATACCTATGCTCCTTCTTACTTAGACTATGAGCCCCCTGTGGAACCTGATTATTTTGTATCTATTCCAAGCTTAGTATAATGCTAGTCACATAGTAAGGGCTTAACAAATACCACAATTATTATTATTATTCAGGAACATTAGTAATCATCTTGATATTGTGAAACAGTTATTATGGGCCAAGTACAGTGCTAAGCACATGGTTAGATAGAAATCAACTTAATGAGGGGGTAGGGATCAAAGTTTTCCGAGCAAAATGTTAGCTAAAAGCTTGGAGGAGGTGACAGACCAGTCATTTGTCTCTGCTGAGTTTGAAAAAGGCTATTGGTTTACTGAAGACATTTTTCTGGCATTCAGCTAAGAAACGGAGGAAAGAAATATCTTAGAGCAGGCAGAGAACAAACTGGAAGAGTCCTGAGTGGCTGATGGCTAGGGAAGTCAATAAATGTGCTAGGTGATAATCATTTAGCATGTTCTGAGCACTGACTAAGTACTGTACGCAGATCAGACCAATACCTCCAGGTGATCAAAGTCAGTCATTTTCCCATGGGACTTGTTTTTCAGACCCGACTTGAAACTGCGCTGGTGGATCTCAGAAAGCAGGAAGAACAAGATCAGTTTCAGGTGAGGAGGTTCCCCCTCTGAAACGGGTGAAAGAAGTCCAGAGTGTGGAATCGGGGTGCTGATGAGAGGCAAGGTCACTCTCAACAGAGCCCCGTCCCCAACCCTCCACAAGGGCACTAACTATAGGCCCGATAAAACCATTAAAGCAACATCATTTCATTATGGCATTATTCATTCAATAGTATTTATTGAGCACTTACTATGAGCGGAGCACTGTACTAAGCGCTTGGAATGAACAAGTCGGCAACAGATAGAGACAGTCCCTGCCGTTTGACGGGCTCACAGTCTAATCGGCATTAGGCATGGGGGTGGGTACCACATGATCAGTTTGGCTCAGTCCCTATCCCACATGGGACTCACTAGGAGATAGGGAGAGCTGGGCTCTCAACCAACCTGTGCCTCTGTGCCTCAGTTCCCTCCAACGCCTTGCCCCAAGTCACGATGCAGAACTGGGACTAGAATCTGAGTCTCCTGACTCTCCCTCAGTGCCATCCTCTTTCCACCCTGCCTCCCTGGAATAAAACCTGACCCCTTGGCTGGATAGCTTCAGGATGGCCCCTTGTCACCCCCATCCACACTCCAAACTGCAAAGAATCACTGGATGAGTCACAGAAGACTTGGGCATAGGCTTACAGTTGGAATGAAGTGTAGGCCTGAGAGAAGTTTCCTTTTGGGGTAGAATTTTTTATCCCCCCAAATCAGGTACCAGAGGCCCTGCAGAAATGCCTCCTGTTTCATCTGTGCATGTATCTCTCCACAGCTCAACTCCCTGCAGGAACAGTTGGAGAGCTTCATGGAGCAGTGAAGAGGTGGGAGGGGACCTGACCTGACCTGAAGCTGAGAGCAAATGTGTCTGGGTTTACACTTGGTTGTTTCCCCTTCCCACCTTCCCCACAAACCTACTCCAGATCCCGAAAGATTTAAAGGGGGAAAACCCCTAATTCTTAGGACTTAGTAAACTCGAGAGGGCTCACCCGAGAGAGAATTTCTGAAATAAAATGTCACTCTTCTTATTGCTAGTCAGGTCCCTCGTAATTAACTGTAACCTTCTCACCTGCCTGCCTCCTCTCTCACACTCCTCCCCTCTGTAAATCTATATTCCTCCCCCACAGAGACCTCCACTCTCTCGACTCCAACTATCGCTCTCAAAGCATCATACCCCACCTTGACTCCCTATTCTCTCTACCCACTTTTGATGACCAGATTACTGCTCTCAACTCCACCCTCTCAACTCAACTCTCTTGCTCCACTTTCCCTCCATCGGTCCCACTCCACCAACCAACAGCCCTCGCTCACTGCCACTGTCTCCTTCGCTCATTCGCTCGAGCTGGCTGAACGCTGCTGGCGAAGGTCTAAACACCAAGCCAAACTTGTTCCCTTTAAATTTATCCTTTCCTACTTTAATTCCACCCTCTCCTCTGCCAGGCAAAACTACTTTTCTTCCCTTATTGCACCCATGCCCATCCCCCCCGTCAGCAGTTCCAGACATTTAACTCAAGCCCCTTGTTCCTACCCTTCCTCCATCCTTCAGCGTCAACAATTTGGCCACCTACTTTATTAGGAAAATTAACACCATCAGGTCTGAGCTCTCCAAAGTCACCCTTCCCCCTTCTGCATCCCCCACAACTCTCAACCCTCTCCTCTACTTTCCCATTCTTCCCAGCAGTATCTTCAGAGGAGATCTCCTCCCTCCTCGCAAGTGCCACCCCCTTCACTGTGCTTCAGACCCCATTCCCCTCTCATCTTATAAAAACTCACCCCTTCTCTCCTCCCTTCCTTAGCTTCCATCTTCAACTGTTCACTCTCCAATGGCTTCTTCCCCTCTGCCTCCAAACATGCCCATGTCTCCCCCATCCTAAAAAAAACCTCTCTTGACCCCACTGCCCCTTCCAGTTATCATTCTATCTCCCTCCTACCCTTTCTTTCCAAACTCCTAGAGCGAGTCACTGCTCGCTGCCTCGAATTCCTCAACTCCAACTCTCTCCTGGACCCCCTCCCAGGTGGCTTCTGTCCACTCCACTGAAACTGCCCTCTCAAAGGTCAGCAGTGACCTCCTTGCCAAATCCAATGGCTTCTATTCTATCCTAATCCTCCTCGACCTCTCAGCTGTCTTTGACACTGTCGGCCACCCCCTTCAACACATTATCCAACCTTGGCTTCATGGACTCTGTCCTCTCCTGGTTCTCCTCTTATCTCTCTGGCCATTCATTCTCCATCTCCTTTGCGGGCTCCTCCTCCCCCTCCCATCCCCTAACTGTAGGGGTTCCTCAAGGGTCACTTCTTTGTCCCCTTCTGTTCTCCATTTATACTCACTCCCTTGGTGAACTCATTCACTCCCGCGGCTTCAACTACTATCTCCATGCAGATGACACCCAAATCTACATCTCGTCCCCTGTACTCTCTCCCTCCCTCCAGGTTCCCTCCTGCCTTCAGGACATCTCCACCTGGATATCTGTCCACCACCTAAAATGCAATATGTCTAAGACTGAGCTCCTTATCTTCCCTTCCAAACAATGTCCTCTCCCTGACTTTTCCGTCACTGTGGACAGCCTTATCATCCTTCCCGTCTCACAAGTCATCATGGACACCACACTCTCATTCACCCCGCACAACCAATCCAACTCCAAAACCTGCCGGTCTCACTTTCACAACATCACCAAGATTCTCCCTTTCTTCTCCTTCCAAACTGCTACCTTGTTGGTACAATCTCTCATCATACCCGACTGCTGCATCAACCTTCTTTCTGATCTCCCAATCTCCTGTCTCTCCCCACTTCAGTCTGTACTTCACTCTGCTGCCTGGATTATCTTTCTACATAAGGGCTCTGGGTATTTTACTCAAAAATCTCCTATCAACCTTTGCATGAAGCAAAACCTCCTCACTCTTGGCTTCAAAGCTCTCCATCACTTTGCCACCCCTACCTCACCTCCATTCTCTCCTTCTACAGCCCAGCCCTCATACTCCACTCCTCTGCCACTAACCTCCTCAGTGGGCCTCGTTCTCACCTGTCCCGCCATCAAACCCTGGCTCAAAGTCCTACTTCTGGCCTGGATTGCCCTCCCTCCTCACATCCACCAAACTAGCTCTCTTCCCCTCAAAGCCCTATGGAAAGCTCATCTCCTCCAGGAGGCCTTACCAGACTGAGCCCCCCTTTTTCTCTGCTCCTCCCCCCCCATCACCCCTACTCCCCCAACTCCCTCTTCCCCTCTCCTACCCCCTTCCCTGCCCCACAGCACTTGTGTACATTTGAATGTATTTATTACTTTATTTTATTAATGATGTGTATATATCCATAATTCCATCTATTATCCTGTCTACCTGTTTTGTTGTCTGTCTCTCCCTTCTAGACTCTGAGCCCGTTGTTGGGTAGGGATTGCCAAACTGTACTTTCCAAGTGCTTAGTACAGTGCTCTGCACAGTAAGCACTCAATAAATACAATTGAATGAATGAATAGATCTGTGGGTAACCATCCAGCCTCTCTGAGTTTCCCTTCTTTGGAATTATAATTATAAGGGGAATTATAAGATCTGCTTTTCTATCCTAGGGCACTCCCCACAAGGGGAGAATTGTCCCATCTTCCTATTTTCAAGAGAGCTCGGCCATTGGCCGCTAGACAGATTCCAGCTCAGAAAGCACCTAGTCTGCTGGGGACTAAGCATAGAGGAGAATTTTGAGGAAAAACCAAAGAGGTGGAGGGAGGGGGCTAGTGGGTTCCAGGGGCAGGAGGTAGCCCTCAGTTACCTTGATCCTTCCTGTCCAGTTGCAAGGCACTTTCTCCAACTCACTAGGTGTCTTTCCTTCTGCTAGTCCTCATGTTTCTGCCAATCCATGCTGAGTGAAACACAAACACACACACACACCCCACCACACCCCCAACCGCCCTCCCTGCCCCCCACCTACTCAACCTCTCCCTACCCCGGGAAGAATAACAAAAGTGGTATTTAAGCACTTACTATGAGCTGAGCACTGTGTGCTAAGCACTTGGGAGCCTTCAATACAACAGAGTTGGCAGCACGTTCCCTGACTACAAGTTTACATTCTAAAGTGGGAGAGAGACATTAATATAACTATGTAATTTATATCATTTAAAGATAGGAACATGGTAATAATTGTATTTGTTATGCATTTATGGGCCAAATAGTGCTAAGTACTCGGGTAATTAAGGTAATCAAGTCAGAAACAGTTTCTGTCCCACACTGGGCTCATAGTCCAATTAGGACAGAGAATAAGTATGGAATCCCCATTTTATTTTGAGGAAACTGCGGGACAGATAAATTAAGGGAATTGCCCAAGGTCCCACAGCGAGTGGGGGAGCCAGACTTTGAATCCGGGCCCTCCGAATGCCCTTATGGATCAATTCTAGTTTGTTTCTCTCCTGTAATGAATTATACCTGTTTCTCAAGTCAGCCTCAACTCAGCATTATATGTCTTAGAATTCACATACTGACAGCCTTACTTGCTTGGTTTTCCCAACAGCCTTTCTCAAGGCCCCTATCATATCCTTGTTTCTCAACGTATAAATGAGAGGGTTCATCATGGGGATCACTATTCCATAAAATATAGAGATGATTTTGTCCTGGTCCTTGCTGTCTTTGTTTTGAGGTTTGAGATAAATGGAGATGAGGGTCCCATAGTAGATGGTCACCACAGTCAGGTGCGATCCACAGGTGGAGAAAGCTTTCCTCCGCCCAGCTGTGGAGGGGATTTTCAAGATGGCCACCACGATCCGGATATAAGAGAGGAGGATGAACAGAAAGGGGAGGGGGAAGATGAAGATCGAGTTTATCAACATCAGAATCTCACTGACAGTGGTGTCCGAGCAGACCAGCTTTAGGACGGCTTCAACCTCACATACAAAATGGTTCACTACATTGTTCCCTGCACAAAACCGAACCGGTATGGTGATCACGGGAATTAGGGCCAACAGGAAGTTACTTATCCACATAGTAGCAGCAATGTAGAAACAAGCCCTCATTGTCATGATCAGCGGGTAACGCAGGGGGTAAGATATGGCGACAAATCGGTCGTAAGCCATGACAGCCAATAGGCAGCACTCGGTGATGCCCCAGAAGATGGAGATGGTCATTTGGGCGAAGCAGTCATTGTAGGTGATAATGGGGCAGTCTCTCAGGCAGTTGACTAGTGTCAGAGGCACTGCAGTAGTGGTAGAACACAGGTCAACAAAGGACAGATTGCAAAGGAAGAAATACATTGGGGTGTGAAGTCGAGGCTCTTTCCACACTACCAGAATGATGAGCATATTTCCCACGATGGTTCCCAGATAGAGATGGAGCAAGATACAGAAGAAGATGATTTGACTTTTGGGCTGATTGGAAAGTCCAACCAGGATGAATTCTGTGACCTCAGTGTAGTTGACCCCTCTCAGTTCATTCATTTTCTCCTACCTGTGGAAGCAAGACAAAGGAAAGATTTTAGAAAGTACAAGCCAAATGAGTTCTAAGGGGGCTGGATGGGAATTAGTTGGAGTGGTCCCCAGGATTCCTAGTCATTAGCCATCATCTGGCAAGGAGCAGATGGTATAATTTCCAGGAGGCACCCAAAACAAAACCGTGTATTACTCAGAGCTGGGATCTGTGGATAATCTGATCTCTAGTCTGAGGTCATTAAGTCACTGAGGGCAGTTAAAATTAGAGTGGAATTAGGTTTTTTGATTAGGAAAGGTAAGTGAAGTCTCTGCTTTTTTTGTAGTGGGTGGAACTGAAATTCTCATTACAGTTTCCTCCTGTTTTCATTTTCTTTCTTCCAAATGAGGAATTCACCTGCTAGGAAAGTGGTACCTCTGGGTAGCCTTCAGGATTCAAAGTTCTGAAGGAAATTAGTGCCAAAGAGGTTAGCTTAATTTATCCTTTAACTTTTCAGAGAGAATCAAACAGAGTCAAATCTCTATCCAGTAATGGGGAAAGAGCTGACAAAATTTGCTTGAAGGCTGAACTCTTCTCAGCCTTCTAAGTTAGACTCAAATGGATTCTCCATCTTTGAGACCATTTCTGGAGGATGAATTTTCCTAAATCCAGTGTTTTTAACCCTTGTGAGAATTGATGGTTACATCTGCTGATGGAGCAGATGCCCCCTGTGCAGAATCTAAGGTCATGAAGATAGAGAAAGAGAAGATTTTTCTAATCAGTAATCTCATCCCCTCCTGGACTAAAAATTAATCCTATGTTGCATTTTTTTTTTGGTGGGGGGTGGGAGGGGTAAACTCTACTCTGCCTCTGACTGCACTGATAGATTTCATCGAATGAGAACATATTTTTCTTTATCTAGAATGCTCAATGGGTTATTAGCTGAACTACTTTGGACCTGGGTTCCAATCCTAGCTTCTCCACTTGTTTGCTGTATGACTTTGGACAAATCTCTAATCTTCTCTGGGCTTCAGTTCCCTCATTCTCAAAAAGGGGATTCAGTGCTCATTCTCCCTCCTACTTGGATTGTGAGCCCATGTGGGACTTGATTTTCTTGTAGCTACTCTAGTGCTGAGAACAGTGCTTGGCACATAGTAAGCTCTTAACAAATACCACAGTTAATATTATTAATACTTGTTTTGGGCACTTGATGTTTCTCCATGACTTAGTAGCCCAGAGATACAGGATGAATGTAATATCTTAATTTCACTAACTGTTTTGGAGGCAGGAGGGGGGACATGAAGGGAAGGCTATTTTCTAATCTCAGCCAACATAATTGTCTCACAAAATCACATCCCATTTCTCTTAAGTGATATTTAGACAGAAAACACATTCAAATGTTATGCAAAAATGTACCTGGAGTTATAGTATGTCAAAAGTTTGGAAGATAGCTATGCCTATTTGGGAAGCTACAGATTTTGTCTGACTTCACAAGCTAGAGCTCTCAGGCACCAATCACCTTTATTTCAAAGGAACTACCGACTCTCCAATAAGTAAGCCAAATGGAATTCCAGAGGTGACTGTAGGAAATACAAGATAATGCAGATATTTTTATTCCCGATGGTTACCATCTAGAATTAAAATGTAAAGTCCTCCAATAAATTAAGAGGCAGGAAAGAAATGAATTAGATCCTTCTTTAAAAAAATCAAAAAGCTGGAATGGGCTTTCAGGTTGTGAAGGAGACCAGATACTCACTGAATTCTATAGCTTCCAAGGTAACTGCTTGCTGGAAATGTAGTCCTTTCAAAGTAACAATAAAATCCACAGATAACCTTTGGTCAGGGATGGGTCACCAGCCTGGTTTAAGGGTGGTTAAATTGGATGGTTTTCCTTTGGCTCCTCACAAACCCAGTGGGAGAAAAGGCATCTTTGGATATCCAGTGAGGAATTTGTCCTAAGAAACAAAACAAATTATTTGGAACGTCATTTTCTTACTTTAAAAGCTGACTCTATATCTGTAGGGCACTTAGAGGGAGTCAATCAATCAATGCTATTTACTGAGCCCTTACTATATGCAGAGTACTGTCCTAAGTAGTTGGAAGAGTACAGTACAACAGAGTTAGCAGACATGTTTCCTGCTCACAATGAGTTTATAGACTAGAATATAATAGCATCAAATCCCGATTTGATAGAAATTCAAGGAGTACATTCAACACTGTACCAAAGTCATTTTTTTAAGGGAGGGTGGCTAGTATAAACATATCTCTTACCTTGACTTCAAAATATTAAATGATTTGAGGCCAGATCTGCTCTCTCTGAATGGCTGATACATTACACTCTCTAAGGCAAACACCAAAGATGATTCAGTATGGTATAGCTTAAATCAACTGGCAAGAGGGATAAGATACTGGTTCTTGCACTCACCTTGGGAGAAAATACTACATATCACTGAAATCCAGATCCACTACCTAGAACAGGAAAACAGTAAATATTCCAAGAAGACTCCAGAGCTCATGATTTCAGCCTTCAGGAGACTCCAGGGATCATATCCCTAATAGGTAGTGAAATTCCACCAATGAGAAGTGGATTGGAGGGAGCAATCTGAGGAAAAGATGCCTCTTTTCAGTTGTAGATCATTAAAGCCAAGCAGACTCCTTTTTCCCTCTAGTTATGAGTCTCTGATACGTGCAAATGAAACTGTTTACAGAGACTCACTTGGTTACTAGATGCAAGGGAGGGTGGAGATATATGCGAGCTAGAGATAGGAAATAACTTTTAGATAATGGTCTGAGCCTATGGAGATAATTTTTCATTTAGGGTATGGGGCTGGAAAGGGAGCAGGGAGTTTACAGGATATGAGGATTGGGAGAGGGAAGTCTTTAAAGACCTCAAAAGCCAGAAGGCCCCCATTTCCACTCTACTATGGTGGCAGGAATTGATCGCAAAATAAAGTCTGGCCGAGTCCCACAGTCCCTCATGCCCCAGCATTCAAGTCCCTTCAGAATTCCCAAGTTATATTTGAAAACTAGGAGAGGGAAATCAGAAATGAGTTTTGAGATTAATGAAGATTTAAAAGTTTGTGGAAAGCCCTTTTGTTTCCTGTTGCTGAGCTACCCAGAGAGGTAGAACTTGAGTAATTAATTATCCAGTGAACTTGATCATAGTGGAAACCAAGCTGGAGAACTCCAAGTCTTTATTTACTTTTGTGCTGCCTAGACAGAGCCAGACTGTAGCTGGGCAGAAAGATTTTCGGGTGAGCGGTGGTAACATAGGAAATTAAGTGCTTAGTACAGTATTCTGCACATAGTAATCACTCAGTAATATGAATGAATGAATTTTGGAAAGAGAAAGCAGCCCTGCCCCTACTCTAAGAGGGACTGCTGCTGCTGGTTACATCATTGTTACTATTATTATCTTCATCATATTTGTTAAGCACTTACATTGAATCAAGCATTGTTCTAAGTGCTGGGGTAGATACAGGTTAATCAGATCGGACACAGTCCCTGTCCCATATGGGACTCACAGTTTAAGTAGGAGGGAGAACAGGCATTGAATTCCCATTTTACAGATGAGGAAACAGACACAGGGAAGTTGAGTGACTTGCCCCAAATCATACAAGAAGCAGGTGCTGGACCTGGGATTAAACCCAGGTCCTCTTACTCCAGATCCATGTTCTTTCCCCATGCTGCTCCTCTTCCTTTGACTTCCCTTTTAAAATTATTATGATTATATACTAATTGTATTATATAAGTATTGTAGATTGTAATTTTTATAGTCTTTGATGTCTATGTGCCAAGCACTGTACTAGGTGCTGGGATTAGGTAAAAGATAATCCGATTAGCCACAGTCTGGTTCCCACATGGAGCTCACCGCCTAAAGGGGAGGGAAAACAGGTATTTTATCCTCGTTTTATATATGAGAATACTGAGGTTCAGCAAAGTTAAGTGACTCACCCAAAAACATCACACAACAGACGTGCTGGAGAAGGCATTAGAACCCAGGTCCTTCTGACTTTGAGGCCAGTTCTCTATCCACTAGACCCCCCAGGAATCATGTCTCCCAACTCTATTGCCTTGTACTCTTCCAACCACTTAGTATACTTAGTAAGTACTCAATACATACTACGGACTGATAAAATTGTTATTTAGTATAGCACAGAGTCATCTGGCACCTACTCTGAAATTTACCCAGTAGAACACCCCGTCTGCCTTTGAGACGCTGGAATGGCCTAAGGGTACAGGTGATAAATATCTGCAGCCTCTAACCTTCTGTGCAGAGGAATGAGACTTGCAGCAGCCGCCTGCAGGTCATCTCTGTCCAAAGCGTGAGAAGGCCGTTCTGCCTGCACCGAGTGAGGACCCGTGGGATGGGTGAGTGTCCCGTCCTGTTGAGCGCTCGTGAGGTTGGAAGCCAGATGCTTTGCCACGGCTACATTTAAGTGGAGTTGATGCCTAAATGGGTGCTTGCCGAATGGGACGTGAACATGGTGGGAGCTAACCGCCAAGTGCGAGGAGCACATTAAGTGGATTTAATGCCAAAGTGGGTAATGCATAAGTGGGTTTAATGCATAACTAGATTCCTCCTGAGTGGGCGCGCACATGGTGGGAACTAGCCGCCTCACCACGTGCGAGTAAATCATAAGTGAGTTCCGCCTGAGTGGGCCCGGGTGTTCTGCCATGCGCAAGTAACAATCGAGTATATTCCTCCCGTTAGGGAAGCTATAACAAACACCATATTCTTCCCAAAAAGGAAGGTTGATTTGTTGAGTCTAAACTAAATAATTCAATTCCCCCCATGGAATAAATTTTATACAAAACTCGGGCTTTCCGTCCCCAGCCTCTTTCTCTTTCTCTCTGGCCGTGCCGATTCCAAACGAACCCGTCCCTGGTGACGGGTGACACTGCTGGAACAATCTTTCCTGTCCCCATCCCCAGACCCTCATACTTCACCCCCCAACACAACTCCTCCCACCCACACTAGGCTCCTTTTAAGCTAGCTGCAGAGAGCCATCTTGAGATGGACATTTTAGAAACAGAATTAGTACTCCCTGAAGAAGAGGTAGCATAATTTAGGGGCCGAACTTGATTTCCCAAGGTATCTAAGTCCTGGGTTTCTGTGGAAAATCACCTGTCGTCAGCGACATCTTTTATCTCTAAAAGGGGATGAATGAGCCCTGTTCCCGACACTGAGGATCATGAATCTATTCAGTGGAATTGATTCTGGTACTAGAGGTTTGCACAGCCCCATTCACCCTCTCTTCTCTCTGCCAATCTCGAGCAACAGACAAGGAGCCAGGCAGGGAGAAGTGCATGGATTGCCAAATCCTGTAAGGAATTAAATTATTTGTTCTCACAATCCCTTCTCATCTGTCTCTACTTTGACACCAGATGTGCCACAATTCCAGCCCCTTAAGTCTGTGGCTTCCCACAGAGGGCAGGGAAATAGCCCATTTCTCACTTAGCTCTGGGATATGAACGATCTCAAATCACAGAGCACAGATGAGCCACTCGCAACAGTGGCTCGCAGACTTTGGAAAGATGCAATCACCATAAAAAATATAATTGTTGATCTAAGTCTGCCCAAGACAATAACCTAACTTTCCAAGCCAACCTAATGCCAGTGAGATTGCAAGGTGCCAGCAGGGATGTTTTAGGAACCGGATATCCCTGGGCTGTCCCCCATCTTATTCCAGTGATAGTGAAGTCATTCATTCATTCAGTTGTGTGCATTTGCAGAGCACTATACTAAGCACTTGGGAGAGTACAATACAACAATAAACAGACATTCCCTGTCCACAATGAGCTTACAGTCTTGATGGGGGAGACAGTTATTAATATAAATAAATTACAGATATTTACATAAGTGCTGTGGGCCTAGGAGGGGGGATGAACGAGCTCTCTCAAGGATTGCCTAACTTTCTTTGGTAGATCCCAGGCAGAGGATTGATGCTATCAAAACCAAATCCTTCATGCTTCCTTTTCCAGAAAATCAGCATGGCCTACTGGACAGAGCCTGGGCCTGGGAGCCAGAAGACCTGTGTATGCTGGTTGCATCACTTGCCTGCTGGGTGGCTTTGGGCAAGTCATTTCACTTCTCTGCCTCAGTTTCCTCACCTGTAAAATGGGAATTCAATACCTGTTCCCCTTCCTTCTTAATCTGTGAGCCCCTTGAGGGACAGGGACTACATCCAACCTGATTAACTTATATCTTCCCCAGTGCTTAGAACAGTGTTTGACCCATAGTAGGTTCTTAACAAATGTTATTATTATTATTTTGTACCTCTGTCCTCTTCTCGTATGGTGTAGAAACAAGATAATCAAGACAAGACAAGCTTTCCCTGATTAATTTTCCTGGCTTCTAAGCCATATCATCCCTTCCACCAACTCTAGCACTAATGAACTTTCCCTAAACTCCCCTCAGCATTTAGGTGTATACATGTCCACACAATTTAAAGTTGTTAATATTTTTATGTTGGTCTTCCCCAATGCAGCGTAAATTCCTTGAGGGCAGGGAATGTGTCACTTTGTTATTCTGGGGAAAGATCAGGAAGGGAGGCTGTAGCAGTGACACTGTTGTCCCTGTCTCTGGGAAATGGTGTGGCCTAATGGAAAAAGCATGGGACTGGGAGTCAAGGGACCTGAGTTCTAATCCTGGCTCTGTTATCTAGTGCTGTGTGGCCTTGGGCAAGGCATTTAGCTTTTCTGTGGTTCGGTTTCTTCATCTGTAAAATGGGATTTAAATACCTGTTCTTCCTCCCACTTGGAGACTGTGAGCCCCATGAGGAGCAGAGATTGTCTGAACGGATAATCTCATATCTACCCCAGCACTTAGTAAGTAGCACAGAGTAAGCGCTTAACAGGTACCATAATAATAATTATTAGAAGTATCCCTCTTCTGCAGGAGTGGAATAGTACCTGTCACTACTGCTGCCATCACCGTACAGCAGGGGGGCCTGTCCCACTCACCCAGGCCAAAAACAAGACCCTGAAAGGGTCCTTCAAAAACCTGCCAAAAAACAGGGGGGGCAGAACCCCAAATGACCTTTGCGGGTCACTACCGGCTAAACATAGTCCATCTCTCTCTTGTCACACTATTTGCCTGAGACTGGCCCTGCTCTGGTCACTGGGGAAGACTACTTCTTTCTTATGCTAGGTTCCAGTATAGGAGTGGGAGATTAGATGAGGGTTGTGACGTAAAATGGAGGATTTGTGAGGTGCTAGAACGCAACTATGGAGGGACCGGAGTCGGACATGTGACTGGAGTTTGTGATGCTGTAATACTGAGTCTCTCTTTGTCGGGTTGAAGCCAACGCCTTTCTCATTTCCTCAGAAAAATCTAAACTTGAGGTAGAAGAGACTCAGGGTGTCAGGGGTCACTGCTCAATTAAAATTAATAATAGTAATAATAAAGTCATCCATCCCAATTTTCCCCCTGATGTATTCTAGTCAAAGAAACATATCTTAATTTTTACCATTAGAAACAGAAGAGGTAAAAGGCAATCTTTGTATTACCAGGGAAATACGTCTGCTTTGATTCGAATATCCAGCTCCCAACCTGACTTTTTAAGAAGGCATAATCTTTGTTGGAAAAATGTCTGAATGTCTTAAAGTGTTCTGCATTCCTAGGCTTTTGTTTTTCAGACTGTCACTGAAAAGGGGGAAATACTCTCATGATTATCTTACCCAGATAGGTTTGTTGAGCATTAATAGGCTCGTTGGGCATTGCTTATTACCATTGCAGTGAACAGAGTGGAGCAATTAAACCACTTTTTGCAAACACCCAGACACCCCACTCTGGGCATTATTAAGATAACAACAAACTTGGCACTTCTTCATAAGAAACTTTTCAGCACAATAATAATGGGATAATTATGAGCAGTGGGAGAAAGTTTCAACTTTTCATTCTCAGAGACAAAGAAAAACTTTGAAGATGTAAAAAAAGGAGGGCGAAAAACAGTCCCCCAATAAACTGAACCTAAAAAGCAAGAAACAAGTCCCTCAGCAGAGCTGAGCTCCCTGAGAGAGACACCCAAACCTGCCTCGTGATTGCCTGTGTCTCTCAGAGCAAACCTAAGGGCCGAATCTCCTTTCCAAATGAGCATTTATGAGGGCACCACTGACAGCTGCCCAATCCCTGGGGAGGAAACCCAATTGTCACCATTTTGACCTGATGGAATTGAGCAGTCTCCTTTGTAGCCCACTTTCACCCCGTTTAGGCCACCATGAAAATAAACACCAGCCCACATGCCCAGGGTCTTACAGAATCAATGTGGACCCAAGGAGGATCCAGCAGCTCATCTAAATGAAATTGCTTCCCCGTGGACTCTGCTTTCTGTTCCCAATTCAATTTTTTAATGGTATTTGTTAAGTCCTTTCTATGTGTCAGGCTCTGAACTAGACACAAGTACAAGCAGTCCCCATTCAGCATAGGGCTCACAGTCTTAATCCCCATTTTGCAGATGAGGTAAATAAGGTGCAGAGAAGTTAAGAGACTTGCCCAAGGCCACCCAGCAGTCACGTAGCAGAACTGGGATTAGAACCCAGGTCCTTCTGACTCCCAGGCCCATACTCTATTCACTAGGTCATGCTGCTTCTCGTATTCTCCTATTCCTCCTCCCACTAATTTCAAACAATTTCCAACTGCACCTCACCCCCATTAGGTTGTAAACTCCTAGAGGACAGGGAACATGCGGCTTCCTTTCATTGTACTCTCCCAGATACTTAGTATTAGTACAGTGCATTAATTACTATTGTTTGATTAGTCCCTGACCTGCAGGGAGAAACATGGGATACCTTGATCTAGCAGGGTGGGGGTGAAGGGCTGGCTAGAGAAAGAGGTGAGTGTACCGAGGAGGGGAAGGAGTAACCATGGCAGAAGGAATACTGGCACAGCTAATCAGCTCCACCAGGATTCAGGCCACCCGGCCGCTGGAGCAGCTGCCCCAGCTGCAATTCTGAGGATCATCTGGTCAAAGGATTTTAATGTGTCCTACCCAGATAGACGGAGCCCCTAAAATAAGGCCCCGGGGAAAAGAATGCAGTGACTAGATGGGAGAGGTCATGTGACGATCTTTGCAACACCAAAATCCTCCTCAATCGTGGGCACCGTCTCACTGAGCCGGACCCGAGGCCCACAACTCAAGTGGCCCTGAACAGTCTCGTCCCACCTCCTGAGACCTCCCTCCATTCAATATGCTCATCCCCTTTGAAATATTCTCAGTCGCTTCCTTGGATCAGGGTCAGAGGCCGCCTGTCAGCATTTCCAGAGAGGAGAGCAATCTGTGACCTGAATGGCAAAGGAAACTGTTCTTTCTCTGAGCTACATCTGGCAGATGGTATTTGTTAAGCACTTACTATTTGTCAAGTACAGGAATGGATACAAGATAATCTGTTTGGACACGTGGGACTCACAGACTAAGTGGGAAGGAGAACGGGTAATGAATCCCCATTCTACAGATGAGGAAACAGATACAGAGAAGTTAAGTGACTTGCCCAGAGTCACACAGCAGGAAAGTAGCAGACTGGGATTAGAACTCAGGTCCTCTGATTCTCAGGCATGCATATACTCACCAGGTGCTTTACCTTTGCGGCTAGTTGCAGCAGGCCACCCCAAATTCACTCTTGTGTCAAAGAGGTATTGGGGACCCGGTTCCATAAGTAGCTAATTCTGAGCTATCTGGGAACTGGTGGTGCTGCTGTATGGGAGGGGCACCCGCTAAAGGCTCAGCCGGCCACCAACACCAATGTTACAGAGTTTCCTAGCTGTTGCTTGCCATGTTTAGTGGAAAGATCATGGGCTTGGGAGTCACAGATCATGGGTTCTAATCCCAGCTCTGCCACTTGTCAGTTGTGTGACTTTGGCCAAGTGGCTTAACTTCTCTGTGCCTCAGTTACCTCACCTGCAAAATGGGGAATAAGACTGTGAGGCCCACATGGGACAACCTGATTACCTTGTATCTACCCCAGGGCTTACTATGTGTTTGGCATATAGTAAGTGCTTAACAAATACCATCAGCATTATTATCATTGCCAACCAAAGGAAGAAGGAGGAATTAGAGCTGTTGTTGCTGGGTCAGTAGTTATAGAGGTTGTATCTATTTTCTCACCCACACTTACCCCAAGCACACTCAATTTGGTCAAAATGCACATTTTCCCTGCACGTTTTGGCCAGACTGTGATGCTGGAAATAGGGAAGGATCTAAAAAAACAAACATGCCTGGAAACAGGTCGGCACAGTATTGGAAGACGATTGGATGTAAAGGGCTGGTAGGTGACAAAGCATGATTTCCGCAGTGCAAAGTTTTCTAAACACTGGGATCCACACCAATATGTGTTCTAGAGGAACCAGTCCATGTAGAACAGTGTTCTCTGTCCGTTGGGTCAATCAAGCTTGTTTATTGCCTGCTGCTTCTGGGAGAACCCAGTATCCCTGCCCTCACTCTGGTCCATGAATGGTTCCGGGCCCAGGACTACTTCCTCCTGACAACCCTCTCCTCAGCCCCCTGTGAACTGTGCTCCTTGTGTTTGCCGCCCGCATGGCTCCTAGAACCTTTCCGAGTTCTTTCCTAGGGGAGACTGGGAATCTGATGCTGAGCCTGTAGGACCCCTCCCAACCATGGGTGGTAAGATGGTGCCACAGGGGGTTGTCTGGAGCTCAGGCTTGCTTGGTTTATCTTCCCCGTGGCACTCTGTCCCTGGCCTCCACGCTGATCAAGAAGCAATGGCAATAAAGGGAAGTAGTCAGGGAGTCCTGGATTATCTGAGGCAGTTGGTTGATGCTGATGAGAATTTTCTTCCTGAAGACCAGCCTAGTGCCTAGGCTAGGGCTTTTGTGAATCAAGTATTTGAGTATTTACTGTGTTCTCAGGAGAGTACATTGTAACAGAGTTGATAGACATGGTCCCTGCCCAAACTGAGCTGGGCTTCTAGGCTTGGGTTTCCCAATCCTTTCCTTCCTGCAGCACACTTTCTTCACCCACAGGACCCAGGCACAGTATTTTTTAGTCTTTGGTTCAGGAAACTAACCCCATCCATTTTGTTTCTCTCCCACACTGAATTAAGGACATGATTTCAACCCAGACTGAGTTGGACTCCTCTGAGCCTCAAGAGGTCTGTGCCAGTTCATCTCACCTGAGCATCCTCCCCAAAAGCCCCGGGAGTTCCAGCAGCCCCAGGCCCTAACACCAAGTGACTCTGTGCCCCCTTGGCTCCTCTAGCCCAGAGACACCGAGGTGTCCGTGGGAATGAAGTGGATCAACAGGAAGAAAAGCTGATGCAGGAGCTTCCCACCAGCATTGGGACTCACTTGCGAGACCCAAGCTCATTTACAGCAGCCAAGTACCACAGAAAGACGAGCAATCGCCCATTGAACTGGATCAGTGCAGACTCAACGCTTTTCTAACTGAGGCTGAGAAGGGGCTGTGCGGGAGGATCTCAACAGGACCCATTCCCATCCAACATAGACTCTTATGTGTGTGTTAAGCAAAGAAGGGAAGTGTGTCCCACCCAACCCAGACTCATGGAGGGCAGCCTCCTCACATTTCAACTGTCCAGACTCCATCTTGCACCAAATTCACTTTCCTAGTCCAAGATGAAGCAGAGAGCATGGGGAGGAAGAGTGGAGCAGGATGAACTCTATCTACACCAGCTTGCCCATGAATCTCCCCTAACCTCTGCAGAAGCCTGGGAAACTTGCAACTCCTTGTAAAATTTAGAGCTGCTATCTAAGGGAAAGGGGAGCTTGCCTATCAGGCAGAGAAGGCTTTTATGACCTGTGGCTGGAATGGGAAGTCACATGCAAGCTCAGCTGTCATCAGCCTTTCCCTGCCCCCCGCTTCTATTCCTCCACTGTAGCAACTTCCAAGGGTTAAAATTGATGCATTGGATTGCTTCAGCTTCTTTCTTCCTTAGGGTTTGGAGCTAATCCTCTTGCTAGCACATCCACTCCCTGCAATCCTCTGAAATAATCAGTGTTCCCAGGCTACAACTGGAAAATGGAGACACTCAGAGTTAAATGGTTTCCCATGGTCTCAGTATGGAAAGGAAGTGGCAATATTCAATTGTGGAAAGCCTGAGCCTCCCCCTCTTACTCCAGATCACCAAGGCCATGTCTGGTGGCTCTCTACTTAATATTTGCAATTTCTGGATCTTCATTTGACCTGGGGCATCTGAATTTTTTTTTTTTTACAAAAGGCCAAAAGTCCCACAAATCCACATATGCCTTTCTGGAATGTTTTTGATATTTAGGAGATTTAGGTTCAGACAAGGATAAGGGGAAGCTTGACCTAGCTGAACCTCCCCTCAGAGGTTTCAGAACTTGAAGCATGAGGCTTCAGGGATTATCAGGTCTCTTATTTGAGGATTTCTATGTTGTCCACAGGGAAATAGCACCATGTCAAGAGACAGTGCTGATTCTGTGGGACCAGCTGGGTAGAGCTGCTTATAAATGAAAATGGTTTGAACAGGAAGATGCTTTTCCCTTACTGAAGCCAAAAATGTTGAATGATACTTGTAGCTGAAATTAAGTATTTCCTTCAAACAGGAACTTGTCCTCTTGTCATTAGAGCTTTTAGAGTTTGAACCTTGTGTGATTTACCGTTTGCTTTCTTTCCCCTTAAAAATAAGCCACTGGAAGATTTGGGAAGAAGATTGGTGAGTGGATTCATATTTTCAACTGCATATTTAATGTCTGAATTAGGAAGCATTTGAAATCTATTCCAGAAATCTAATCAGTTCCTCAAATATTCCATCCACTAGGTGTTTGGGAGAAGCCTGCAGAAAATCTAGGATAACCCCATTGTAAGCACCATATTTTCTCAGTGAAGTCTTGGAACAATTATACCATGTTCCTCATCCAGGCTTCTCCTGCCATTATATGTCATAGAAAGCCACCAACTGTGCTTACAAAGAAATCACAGTGCTCCTGTAAATTGCTTCTTGAGAGACCAAGTGGGATTTTTCTGAGCCCCATGTGGGGAAGGGACTTTATCTGGCCTGGTTAACTTGTACTTTTATCTACTCAGTGCATAAAACAGTGCTTGACAGCTAATCTTTAACAATTTCCATAAGAGAAAAAAAAGGGGGTACTCGAGGAGTCCCAGGAAAAGCGTTGGGATTTAGAAAAATAGATGCCACACATAGGCTATTTATCATGGCGTGTTCCAGAAGAACAGGAAACAAAACATCCATGAAGAAAAATGAAGATTGTATCACAGTCCACAGGATTTTCCTTATGACCTTTCCTACAAAAAGAGGCCTCCAAACTGGAAGTAACCCACACTGATTCTTACTGGGAGACAAAGTAGGGTCTAAAGGTGGCTTTGAATAGGAATTTGAAGAGTAAGAACAGAGCAGCACCTTAAACAATCTATCAGTCAGTGGTACTTAGCACTATTGCGTGTAGATCACTGTATTAAGCGCTTGGGGGAGTACAATACAATAGAATTATTCGGCATGAGCCCTGCCCACAATAAGCTCACAGTATAGAGGGTTTATCTCCTCCTTTCTTTAGCAAACCTAGGGGTTTCCACTGACATTTTTTAAGCCCCTACGGAGAGGACAACTCCTCCACCACCAGCCCACCGAGCTACTGGAATTTGTTCCCATGAATTCGGACAGAAGAAAATCTCAATTCACTCCCTCAAGGAAAAAAGTCAATCATATTATTGTTTCAGCTCATAGAACACAAAACTAAGCTCATAGTACACCAGTTTTCCTCATCAGCAGATGAATGGCTACCTTTGTGGGTGGTAGATCACTTCCTTGCTAAAGAAACTCGTTTGGCTCAGGGACACTTTGACTTGCCTGGAGCTGAGGAGGTTTTGCAAGAAAAAAAACCAACCATTTAGGAGGTGACAGGGCACCAAATCAGTAGCCATCGTCATACTCACCCCTGTGCTGAACTAAAGTAACATCGTCTTCCTTCCTCCCCTCCTTAGCTGATCATATTCCTCCCCACCCCTGGAAAGCCTTGAAAGCTCCTAAGGGAAGGGCCTGGGCCTTCGCTGATATGTCCCCTTAATGCCTACTGCACTGCCCTGCATACCAAAAGTCCTCGGTAAGACGGGAACCCAAACTTTACTGATGATGCCAACCCAAGATGAAGATAGTGTGGCACTGGGAAATGTGAGCTGGTTCAAAACATATATTGCTGCTCCAGTAGGATATTTATGTCCTAATGGCACCAGAAAAAAAGATTTGCCAAGCAAATCCAAGCACATCATTACAACACTGCTGATTGGACTTTGGAAACATTTGGATGCCACTATCAAAGTTTTTATGTAAAAAGAGCAAAAAAAAATGCTGTACAGCTTAAAGGTCATTTTATGCAGAGAATCAAAGGGATGATTTTAAAAGATGCCTGCAAACACACAACCAGGAAGTTATGAAAGTTTGATGGCAGATGATAGTTTAGGAAAATATATCTTTAACAAAAAACTTTTAAGAAAAATGTGTTTTAAAGTTTCATCATTAAAGAACAAATAAAATGAGGCTAGTTCTCCCTACAGAAAGAATATGCTATTTTGGAAAAAAGTGCCTCATAGTGAAAACCAAACAGGTAATATGAGTAATTATCAGTCAGCCAACTCACACAACCAATCAGGAAACTTGTCTTGAGCTTGATGGGTGAGAAGCACTCCCAGAAGATATGCTGAAACCAAAATGCATTTTCTATGACAATTTCCTCAACTGTGAATTAACAGAACGCTGTCCAGGGAAGTTACAATGGACTATCTGTCAAGCACTGAGAAAGCAGCATGGTCTTATGGAAAAAGCATAGGCCTAGGAGCCAGCAGACCTGGGTTCTAATTATGGCTGATCTGACCTTGGGTAAGTCACTTAACTTCTCTATGCCTCAGTTCCCTCATCTGCAAAATGAGGATTCAGTACCTGTCCTCCTCCTGTCCTGTCCTTCTTAGACAGTGAACCTCATATGGGGTTATTATCTTCTATCTACCCTAGTTTGGTAGAGATCTTGGCACCTAGTAAAACCTTAACAAATACTACAATTGTTATTACTAGTACAGTGCTTGTTGTTCAATAAATACCTCTGATCAATGTTTTTCCCCAAGGGCTTTCCTCTTATGCAGCTTTCCCCACCATTCATATTCCTTTTTGTGTGCATATTCCTTATCTAATTCTTGTTTTTCAGATGAGAACACAAGAAGTCCCTACTTCCTTCCTTTTCCACCAACCTGAGCAACTGAGGACTCTTGTGTTAAAAACCCAGCAGTAGCAGCTGGAGCCAATAAATAAACACATTTCAGGTGAACCCTGATCAACCTGTTCAGGCAGCTATTTAGGGGCCGAATTTAGGGGGCATTTCTAAGTGGTTTGTGGCTGCTTCTTATCAGAACCATATTGGCCCTCATGGTGAATGCAAATGAGAGTAGAGTGAATGAATTCCTGCTTTTGGGAATTACCAGAGACCCTTTGGAGCAGAAATTCCTGTTTGGCCTGTTCTTGCTGGTTTACATGGTGACCTTGGTGGGGAACCTTGGTCTGATCTCTCTGATCAGGATGATGCCTCATCTTCATACTCCCATGTACTTCTTTCTCAGCAATTTGTCTTTCTTGGACTTCTGTTACTCCTCAGTCACACTTCCCAAGATGCTGGCCGACCTCCTGTCAGAACGAAAGACCATTTCCTTCTCTGGATGCGTGGCCCAGCTAAGTCTGTTTATTATTTTCGCCACTGCAGAACTCTACCTTCTGGCTTCCATGGCTTATGACCGCTATGTGGCAATCCGTAGCCCTCTCCTCTACCCTGTCCTAATGTCCACCAGGGTCTGTGTCTCGCTGGTGGCCCTGTGTTATGTTGCTGGAATTGTTAATTCCCTAACAGTGGTGAGTTCTATATTTCAACTCTCCTTCTGCACATCCAAAACCGTTAACAGCTTCTTCTGTGATATTCCCCCCCTCCTGGCTCTGTCCTGCTCTGATACCCGAACCTGTGAGATCTTGGTCTTTGCCTTTGGAGGGTTTATTCAATTAAGTTCCCTGTTGATCGTACTGATCTCCTACCTATTCATCATCATCACCATCCTGAAGATCCGGTCCGCCGATGGGAAACTCAAGAGCTTCTCTACCTGTGCCTCACACCTGGCTGTTGTCAGTTTATTCTATGGGACGCTGATATTCATGTACCTACGACCTACCTCGAGCTACTCCCTGGATCATGACCGAGTGGTCTCTGTATTTTACACAACAGTCATCCCTATGCTGAACCCAATTATCTACAGCTTGAGGAATCGGGAAGTGAAGGAGGCACTGAAGAGAGCTGTATATAAAGGCTTTTGAGGAGGTTGTAGAGGGGCTGCAGGCTTCCAAGACAATACAGGGTGACTGATTCAGTAATCAGATGGAGAGTAGGGAGCTGGGAGGTAGGATTTGATTTTGGGGCACCTGAGGATGGGGTAAAGGGGAAGGGAGACCCCCCTGCCAATCAAGTTTGAAAGGTGGATGATCTGAAATTATATCTAGAAGGAAAAGAAACTCAAAA
Organism: Ornithorhynchus anatinus; assembly: GCF_004115215.2. Taxonomy (NCBI): domain Eukaryota; kingdom Metazoa; phylum Chordata; class Mammalia; order Monotremata; family Ornithorhynchidae; genus Ornithorhynchus; species Ornithorhynchus anatinus. The sequence continues at coordinate 18,663,235 of NC_041733.1, read as the reverse complement.
AGTGCAGGATGGGAATTTGGGGGGCAGAGAAATAGCCTGGTTTAGTGGACAGAGCACGGGCCTAGGAGTCAGAAGGACCTGGGGTTTGATCCCAATCTGCCACTTGTTTGCTGTGTGACCTTGGGCAAGTTACTTAACTTCTCTGGGCCTCAGTTACCTTATCTGTAAAATGGGGACTAAGACCGTGAGCCCCATGTGGGTTAGGGATTGTGACCTACCTGATTAATTTGTATCTACTCCAGTGCTTAGCACAGTGCCTGGCACATAGTAAGTGCTTAACAAATTCCAAAAAATAAAAAAGAGAGAGAAAAGTAGGGTATTTCCAAGGCAGAAGATATGACTCTTCCTAAAGGTACCAGTGAAGAAGAGTAGTTTAAGAGTGTTAACCTATTCCCAGTCATATTAGCGAAGTGATTATCACTTGATCAAGGGCTTTCTTTTGTTGTGATTTAATGTTATCTGATATGCTAAAAGACAGGGGTGTGAGAAACTCTGAGAAAGACTAATAGTAAGCAGAGTTGTTTATGGCTTGCCTTCCCAGTTTTCAGTTTTAATGTGATGGGAAAACTTTGGGTTTGTTTTCCAGCCTGGGATATTTATAAGCTCCATTAAAAAATATATTAAAATGGGAAAATTACTCACTGTAATGAAAATTAATGTTAAAAAGGTTAATAAATTTAAGTGAAAAATATGAGCTCATCATTAATTTCTCAGTCTGCCTTCAATAATCTTACAGTTAGTGGATAGGTAGTTTTTTATCCATAGTCTTCAAATTAAAGTTTAATTTTGTCGTGGTAAAATAAAAATATATTAAAACATTGATATTATATTAATATGAAAATATAATATTAAGAGGACTCAGCATGCATTTTTGTAACAATAACGCACCTGAAATCCATTATTTAGTGTGAACTGCACAGGGCAGTTAACTTTAGGCATATCTCCCTTTCTAGACTAAAAGCTCCGCGAAGGCAGGAATTGAGTCTATCGACTCTACTGTATACAATAAATACTACTGATGAATTGATTTAGGATTCTGACAAGGAATTTTTCATTTGAAAGGGAGACTGGAAGCTCGTTATAGACAGGGAACGTGTCTGCTAATTCAATCGTATTGTTCTCTCCCAAGTGCTTAGTACGCTGCTCCGCACATAGTAAGTGCTCAATAAATACAATTGATTAATTAAGATTGGCTTCCTTTGAAATTCAAGTAGCTGCTGTCGCCTTCCTGGCTGGAGTTCACGATAACATTTCTTGTTTATGCTGCATACCTGCTCATTAAAATCATTAGAGTCACCTGAAAAAAAATATATACAATGAGACAGCAAATAGAACACGTGCAAGCAATAAGTGATTGTATTTAAAAAAAAAAAAAAAAAAAAAGGCCTGATAGAGACACTCTACTCTGTCCTGCTTTGGGGGCCGAGGCAGTGTTGCGGCAGAGTCATAAATGAAAGGAAACGTGTTTTTCCTCCCCGGGTTTTATCGTAGCCCCCACAACTTCATTGGGACTCCTATTCCACCTCATCTTCTCCCGGAACAGGTAGAGACGAATCCAAGCCACTTTTTATGCGGCCTTTTCGATCCCTGAGGTGTTTAGTTAGTGAATGATTAGGGCCCGGCTATTCTCCCCATCCCCTTCTCTCCTTTGCCTCTCTGCCCTTCGTACCCCCTTATCCTGGAGGCTGCCTGAAATGAGGGGCAGCCAAGGGGTACCAACCGACACCCCCACCCTTCTCCTCCTGGAACCTAGCTCTATCCCCGGGGAAGGGTGACCTCCTTAATAATAATAACAATGCTAGTATTCGTTAAACGCTTATTCTGTGCCAAGCACTGTGCTAAACACCGAGGCGAATTAAGTCTAATCAGAGAGTAGTCTGATCAGACTTGAGAAGCAGTGTGGCCTGGTGGATAAAGCACAGGCTTGGGAGTTAGGAGGATCTGGGTTCCCATCCCCACTCTGCCACTTGTCTGCTGTGTGACTTTGGGTGAGTCACTTTGCTTCTCTGTGCTTCAGTTACCTCATTTGTAAAATGGGGATTACTACTGTAAGCCCCATGTGCGATATGGACTGTATCCAATCTGACTAGCTTTTGTCTACCCCAGCGTTTTGAACGGTGCCTAGTACATAGTAAGTGCCTAACAAATATCAACCCTCTTCCCCCCCAAAAAACCCAAACTAAAAAAAGCTGACTCAATCCCTGTCCCACAGAGGGCTTATAGATTGTTATTTTGAATCATCATTTTACAGATGAGGAAACTGAGGCTCAGAGAAGCGAAATGATTTGCCCAAGGTCACACAGCAAACAAGTGACAGATCCGGGATTTGAACCCAGGTCCTCTGATTCCCAGCACCTTTCTCTTTCCATTAGACCAGGCTGCTTCTTTGAGAGTGGAGACAAAGGACATTTTGGGTGGATCTTCAGTCAGCTGGCTTGGGGTGAGGCGGGGGTGGGGGAGAGGTGAGAGCTCTAATGTCGCTTCCTCGTCCATCCCTGCTCCACCCTCCCCACCGGGCTTTTCCCTGCCACTCTATCAGCCAAGAGGTCCGGGGCATAGACCGGACGGAGAAAAAAGTGAATGAGTCAACAGCAGAACGGGGACAGAGGTGAGTTGAGGGTGCAGAGAAGAGGTATTGTACTCTCCCAAGCGCTTAATACAGTGTTCCCCATGGTAAACGCTCAATAAGTACTGATGATGAGAAGCAGGGTGTCTTAGTGGATAGAACACAGGCCTGGGTTCTACTTCCGGGTCCACCACATGCCTGCTATAATAATAATAACGTTGGTGTTTGTTAAGCGCTTACTATGTGCAGAGCACTGTTCTAAGCGCTAGAGTAGATATAGGGTCATCAGGTTGCCCCACATGAGGCATACAGTCTTCATCCCCATTTTACAGATGAGGGAACTGAGGCACAGAGAAGTTAAGTGACTCACTCACAGTCACCTAGTCGACAAGTGGCAGAGTGGGGATTCGAACCCATGACCTCTGACTCCCAAGCCCGGGCCCTTTCCACTGAGCCACGCTGCTTCTCTATGTGAGCTTGGGCAAATCATTTAACTTCTCTGTGCCTCAGTTACCTCATCTGTAAAATGAGGCTAAGATTGTGAGCTCCATGTGGGACAGGACTGTGTCCGCCTTGATTAACTTGTCATATAAGAGTGCTTAACAAATACTATTAGGAGTAGTAGTAGTATTATAACAATGATAAAAGCATCCACCGAAGAGTACAGTGAAAAGGGGCTGACGTTAGGGACCTCGAAGGGGGCGGGGCCAATGTGAGCTCGTTGTGGGGAGGGAATGTGTTTGATGTTGTAGTGTACTCTCCCAAGTGCTTAGTATAGTGCTTTGCGCACAGTAAGAGTCCAATAAATACGATTAATAATTATAATGATGCAGTTCGTGGTTAGAGGAGTTCATGGAGGGGCGGGGTTCATTACTCCCTAGGAAAGACAGTTGGAAAGAAGCTTCTCTAAAACTCTTTTTGCTCTTTGCCGTTCTGCTGCTTGTTAGCTCGCGGCCCTCACTCCCACTTGGTTCTCACCTCTGCCCATCCTCGTTACGGGCAATTCTCCATATCCTGTCCACCCATCCAGAACCACTTCTTCGAGTTCTTAGGCCCCGGGTAGGCTCCGGGAACCTGAAAAGGTGCTAACACAGACTCCGGCAACAAAGTGCTAAACGTTCTCCCTTGTGAACTAGCCCCTTCTGAGATCATATATCTGGGTTTGCCCAATGAGAGATACCTATTTCCGTTCACTCTTCCCGTTGTCACAATGGGAGAAGTCAGTGCTGAAGACTGATCCAGGCTGGAGAGCATATCTGCTGTTTCAGCCCGATTACTAGATTATTTTCTCTATTTGCTGGACCTTCTTTGAACCTACTGCGCCGTTGGGATGCTGGCTGCTGGAATAGGCTGCAAATCCCACAAGAATGAGGAGGATTTTCAGAGGAAGATGGATGATGAGGTAGGGTCACCCTGGGTACTCATTTTAGCCATCTCCGATGTGCCCCACAAGCTTCTTGCTTGAGTGGCACAAGAGCCCCAAGCCACCTTGCTGTGGGCACTAGAGGATCCTTCCCTAACAGACAGAATGGAGCCAAAAGGGCAGATAAGACCTGTCTGAGGCCAGTACAAGTCAGGGTGAGAGACTGGTTGATGCAGCCTCTCCCTCCACCTCATGGACAGAGCTCGGGCCTGGGAGTCAGGTCACGGGTTCTAATTATGACTCCGTCCCTTGTCTGCTGCGTGACCTTGGGCAAGTCACTTATCTTCTCTGTGCCTCAGTTATCTATAGAATGGAGATTGAGACTGTGAGCCACATGTGGGACAGGGACTGTCCAACCTGATTACCTTGTATCTACCCCAGCCCTTAAAGCAGTACTTGGCACATAGTAAGTGCTTAACAAGTACCATAATTATTATTAATCCCCCCTAATCTCGAGTCCTTCTGGGTCTTGAGCTTGTGAGTACTGTTAGGTTTTGGATTAGTCGCTTTGACTGGAGACTGGAATAGAGATTGAGGTGGGTTCTTGGGTGGGAAGGGATGGTGCTTTGGCTTGGGTTCCAAGCTTTGTGATTGCCTCTGTTTCAGAACTGTGAGAACTGGGCCAGCTTGGAGTCTCTGTTCCCTGGAATTCTTGCTAGCAACAAAGATGAGGTCACTGGAGGAGAAGGTGAGGTCTGAGCCCCTTGGGCCATTTATTTGTGTTGGGAATGTTATGTCACCACTTACTATGTGCAGATCGCAGTACTAAGTGCTTCCACGGTGGTCTTAAGGGTGGGAAGCTGGAGGGAGGGAGGGGAAGAGGGGAATGAAATACAGATGGGAGAGGAGGGGCCAGCTAAGGAATGGTGATTGTTGCTGGGGGTGGGGGAATATGTGTGTTCTGACTGCACCCTATTTGTGCATCTCCCTAGGATGGGCAAAGAGCTCAGAAAATGCCAAGGACAATTGGCGTGTAACCGATGTGGCAGAAGATGAAAGTCATGGATACCGGCAGTTGATGGGGTTACTGAAGCCTTCGTGCCGCTCAGGTTAGTCACAGAGTGGGGTCAGCGCTCTCTTGCACCTGCTTCAAGGATCAAGGCTGGATTTGGGGTAATTTCCTGCTGCCAGTCCTGATGGAGGGCTTTAGCTTTCTTAGCAGCGATGCATGGATAAGTAAGCTTCTTTTCTTGACTTTGTCAAACCATCAGTGGTATGTACCGCCACTGAAGAGCATGAGTGGTCTCAAGCAACCTCCATACTTTTGGGCTTTTGGGCGAGACATTTTTAGAGAGCTCTGGTCTTTGTAAAGTATGTTGTGACCACTCACTGTCCAGTAATGATGCTATAATTCAGGTGAAGTTGTGTTACGGCAAATTTCATTACACTGAAAATCTCATGATGAGATTCTCCAACTCTGGCCTATGTGGAGTTACATTTTGAGCAATATTTTGATGCTCGAAATAAAAGTTCAATACAACCAATTCCTGGTTGACATGATTTTCTCCCTCCCTCTCCTTCACTGTTGACTATGCACTTTGACTGTAGTACTGTGTGCAGAGTGCTGTACTAAGTGCTTGGGAGAGTGTAATGTAGTCTCCCAAGAGTGCTTGGGAGAGTGTAATGTACTCTCCCAAGCACTTAGTACAGCACTCTGCACACAGTACACATTCAGTAAACATCATTGATTGACCTGTAGTATATTTCTCTGTCGAGTTAGGAAGTGATGATGAAGACTACGATGCAGACTCTGATGAGCAAGTTGATACCAAACAGAGGTTGCAACCACCTGCGAAGCCACCGATGAAGAATGACTACCAGGACCCTACAACTCACAGTGAGTATGCTGGCCTTGATTGGTCAGAGTTAGCACCCTTGGTTGTTCACATATTGAAGCGTTATCAGTTCACCCCTTTCCTCCCACTAAATAACCCTGATTCCTTTAACCTTTCCACCCTAGGCCCATTTCCCAATGTCATCCCCATTTTTTCCCTCTGAACCACCTTGTGAGTCTCAGGTGGTAGCCCGCAGACTGGACTGGGTGTTTTTGACGGTGTGAGATTTTGCTTTTGCCTTAATTTCCACATAATTAGCTAGCCGGATCAGGCATTCAGAGAGGCCTTCATTGATGGCTTTTAGATCGTCTCTCCTGTCACACACTGGGAAATATGAGGCCCAAGGTTAGAATGGATATTGACAGGGAGACAAACCTGGAGCATGCTCTGGGGAACTACTGATGATGGTCACCCATGGATTGCAGAGCCCTATGCGGGGAGCTTGGGATGTCCAGAAGTAATAAAAGTATAGAATACATTGGATGCAGGGCTGGGTGAGAGCTGAGATTGTGGGAATTGTGTCTATCTGTTGCCGAATTGCACATTCCAAACGTTTAGTACAGTGCTCTGCACATAGTAAGCACTCAATAAATACTACTGAATGAATGCAAGATGTTTGCGGTTTAAATTATAACGTTACCTCCTTCCTTGCAGCAGGGCCTGGAAATGCGAATGATGTCATCCTGCCCTCAGTCAGGGTCCCATCTTCCTCGGCTTCAGAAAACACAGCCTTCATCAAACCTATGGGCTTGGAGTTGGAGAGGGAGTCTGTCTCCTTGGCTCCTGGTGGACCCACGGGGGACCATCCGGTCAGGACGACGCAGCCCCACGTCCCCAAGCAACACCAAAGTGCCATAGAGCTTTTCCCTGAGTTTCAGCCGGGCAAGGTATTTACTGGAGGGTTCCAGAGATCGGATTAGAACATAAGGTAGAAAGCATCAGACCTATGCTCAGGGCTTAGCCTATAGGATCTGAAAGGATGGTATTTCTGGATCAGCTGTTTCACACCAGGTTAAGGGTGGGAAATCCAGCCGGGAGCTTGGAATTAGAAAGACCTCTTTGCTCATGTGAGGACAAGACTGGATTCATGGTGGGGGGAACCCTGGGGTCCTCAGGCAGAGTGAGCCTCGGCCTAGTCGGTTTTCAGAAAAATCTCCAGAGCCGAGTTTCCTGGTCTTTCCTCCATTCCACTGCACTGACTCACTCTCGTTCTAGGTGTTGCGTTTCCTTCGTCTCTTTGAGACAAATGCCGATTCCTACTGGCAGAGGGCAGGGAGGAAGAGGAAGACCCAGGCCTGGAAGAAAGCGCAGAGCCAGGAAGGGGTGAAGTGTCATGGAGCTGAGGCCAAGTCTCCGTGGGAAACTCCGCGTGCACCTCCTCCCCTGCCAGAGGAGTGCCTCTCAGATGATGAGGTGAGAAAATGGGGGTCGAGGGTCGTCGGGGAGGGAATGGAGGGTGGCTTTGAGGCTCAGAGCTGGAGAGGGCAGGTTACCACATAGAAGGCTATCAAATGGGAATCCTGGGGTTAATTCAAAGGCCTTACTGGAACAGAACTAAAATCAGGGTTGGAGGTTTTGGTTCAGCCTCTGGGAGGGGAAAGGCCTCTAGACCCCATCTATCACGTGGCATAAATGGCTCAGGTGGGATCCTGCACTTAGCTAGAGGGGCATCCTTAAGGCTGAGGTCAAAGGTACAAGTATTTCAGAAGTGTTGGATCAGGTGCAGTGGCAAAGGGGAAGGAGAAACAAACCACCATTCTTAGTTCTTCCAAGCTATTTCCCCAGAGTTGGAGGGTGGGGCCAGTCAGATATCCTCTTCTCACTTGCCTTGCCCTCAATGCAGCTGAAGATGATGGCGCCAGTGGAACCCAATCGATCGACTGCAGAAAAAGTGGCTCCCACCAAGAACAAGGTGGCTGAATGGCGCTATGGACCGGCCCGTCTGTGGTATGACAAGATGGCGGTCCCAGAAGATGGCAGTGGCTTTGACTATGGCTTCAAATTGAAAAATCCAGAAGGTGATCTAGGAGCGAAGACAGACTGGGCGGGGAAGGTGAGCAATTGTGTGGAGAGGGGAGGAACTTTTGGCCATGTTCTTGCTGCTGAGCTTGCAGATCTGGTCCATTTGTGAGGAAGATGAGTAAATGATTCTGGCTTTCATTCCAGTTGGTGTAATGGCCTGGAGGCCATTGGGGAAGTGAGAACCTGGAAATTTTATGGTGGACCTGTCCCAGGCTGTCATTCCACCTACCCCAATGTTGGTGTCCTCTTTGTCTCTCCTTCTCTCTCATTCCCTCTCTGAGTGGACTGGGTGAATCTGTGTGGTGCAGTGAATAGAGCATGGGCCTAAGAGTCAGAAGGACCTGGGTTCTAATCATGACTCTGTCACTTGTCTGCTGTGTCACCTTGGGCAAGTGACTTAACTTCTTGTAGCTCTGTTACCTCATCTGTAAAATGGGGACTGTGAGCCCAATGTGCGACAGAACACTGTGTTCAACCTGATTAGCTTGTATCTCCGCCAATGCTTACTATACAGTGCCTAGCACTGTAAGTACTTGACAAAAACAACAAGAAAACTGCCTGGCACTGTAAGCACTTTAAGTATTTGACAACATCAACAAAAAACTGAGGGCAGAGACCACGGGCCACATTGATGGTTAAGGGCGAGGGAGTAGGGAGTCTGTCCTGGCTCCGGCCAATCTTGATACCTTTTCTGTCTCAGCAGCAGCCAGGGGCGGCAGAGGAAACAGTTGGCTTGTTGTCCCCTGAGAACTTCCTGATGGTAACCCAGCAGCAATGGGAGGATGAAGTCATCTGGGATATCAAGGACATCAAAGATAAAGAGCCGAATCCACAACGTGTGAGACAGGCGGGCTGGATTCCCTACCACAAGAGCAGATCCATGGGAAAAGTGTGTCCGACCATGAAAGGTACAGTGACCCTGCTGGAGCTAAAGTGGGGCCAGGCAGGACTAGGTGGGAGGAGTGGAAATACGGGTAAGCTCGGGTCTGTCTAGGACACCATGCTATCCTCCTGTCTCTCCCACCTTCAGTCTACACTTCACTCTGCTGCCTGGATTATCTTTTTACAGAAACATTTGGACCTGTCATTCCCCTCCTCAAAAGTCTCCAGGGTTTGCCTATCAACCTTCACATGAAGCAAAAACTCCTCACTATTGGCTTTAAAGCTTTCCATCACCTTGGCCCCTCCTACCTCACCTCCCTTCTATAACCCAGCCCGCACCTTCCGCTCCTGTGCTGCTAACCTCCTCACTGTGCCTTGTTCTCACCTGTCCCACCATCGACCCCTGGCCCATGTCCTACCTCTGGCCTGGAATGCCCTCCCTTCTCACATCTGCCAAACTAGCTCTCTTCCCCTCTTCAAAGCCCTATTGCTTCAAAGCTCACCTCCTCCAGGAGACCTTCCCAGACTGAGCCCCCCTTTTCCTCTGCTCCTTATCCCTTCCCCATCGCCCTCCCTCCTTCCCTGCCCCACAGCACTTGTGTATGTTTGTACATATTTATTACTATTAATTTTATTAATGATGTCTATATAACTATAATTCTATTGATCTATTCTGATGCTATTGATGCCTGTCTACTTGTTTGTTTTGTTTTCTGTCTCCCCCTTCTAGACTCTGAGCCTGTTGTTGGGTAGGGATTGTCTCTGTTGCCAAATTGTACTTAGTACAGTGCTCTGCACACAAAGCGCTCAAATATGATTGAATGAATGACTAACAACGCAGTGGGGAATCAAGACTTTGGACTTTAGAATCTTTGGATAATAAACCAACTAACAATCCTTGGTCTTCCTCAGGGATATCCTGTAGGGAAATGTTTGATCCAGGCACCATTGGGTGGCACTGCTTGTGTGTCACTAGTAGAAAAACGCTGTGCCAGGATCCCCCTTGGAAAACTGCAAATGAACATCCCATCACAGGACATTGACTCTGCCTCAATTTCTTAATCTCCTCTCCTTTAACCTGCAAGCTCCATGTAAAAAAGGAACTGTGCTTGCTCTGATTATCCTGTATCTATCCCAAGGGTTAGTTTGGTGCTTGGCAAGATCCATTTTGACTATTAATAATAATCAATGCCTCCATTTTCTCCATCTTGAACAGGTGTTGAAGCCACTTCAGGCAACAACAAGCCCTGGAATTCCATTTTCCCCATTGAAAATGAGGAGCTGGTGTATGAGCGCTGGGAAGAAAACATCATCTGGGATGCCCAGGCTATGTCCAGACTCATGGAACCTCCAGTTCTGAGCCTCAACCTCAACGATGAAGACCTCCTTTTGGGTATAGAATATTAATGTTTCCAATTTCAAAATAATTGCTGTTGAGTAGCGGGAATTACTAGAGAATGAGATAATTCCCAGCCATGGGCTGGAGATGAAGTTTTGGAGCCCTAAGGCTGTAGGTGGAATGGAATCAGTTTCCAGTATTTGGAGTTTCTTTTGGCCACATAAACCCAGTGCTGGAGAGCACAAGCTCATCACTGGTTTGAGGAACATTACTGAAAAGGGTGGTAATTGGCACGGGGTGGTCAAGGGCGGTAATTGGCAAGGAGAGAGAGAACGTCCTCCAAACCATGTTGTTCTCGATTTCCAGAAATTCCAGAATCACCTGAAGACGAAGAGACACCATCCATCTCCTCCAAGAACAAGATGGAATCTTCCCAGAAGGGGCAAATCCTAGAGGTGAGCTAAAGGGTCTCTTGCAGGCTTAAGCTGATCAAGGGAAAAAGGAAGGGGCCTGCTGATAAGAGAAACAGCATGGCCTAGTGGATAAAGCACAGGACCAAGGACCTGGAAGCCAAAGGACCTGGGTTCTAATCCCAGATCTGCCGCTTGTCTGCTGTGTGACCTTGGGCGAGTCAGTTCAATTTTCTATGCCTCACTTACCTCAACTTTAAAATGAGGGTTAAGACCGTGAGTCTCATGTGGGACATGGACTGTGTCCAACTGATTATCTTGTATCTATCGCAGCACTTAGTGGCACAAAATAAGCACTGAAGAAATACTATAAAAAATATCTCTTTGTATTTGGTCACCAGAAAGTATCCCTGAAGGACCCATGGAACCTGTCCAATGATGAGTTTTACTATCCCAGAAAAGACGATTTACGAGGAACGCTCAAGGGGATCATCCAGGTAAGAGCAATCACTCCTTTGGAAGGGAGAAAAGAGAAAGGGAAGGGAGGGGTTTCCGGGGGACCTGTTTTCTGGGCTGAGACTTGCGGGGTGTCTCACCTGTGTGTGGTTTTCCGTGTCCTGTTTCAGCATGCGACCCCAGCCATGGACCTGCAGCTGCCCTTCTTCCCCACCTACATGGGTCCCACCAAACTCCGGCAATTCCATCGCCCTCCTCTGAAAAAGTACGTCTCCGGGCCCCTGTCCAAACCAGGACCGCACCCCATCCAGTCCTTGTTGGGTCACATCCAGAAGAAAGCCCAGGTGAGTCCATCAGTCCCTCTGCCTCTCACCAGTGACTCGGGCACGGGCTCCTCTTCCTCTGACCTCCTTGTCACCATGTGTCCGGCAGATGAGAGAGCAGGAGCGGCAGGCCTCCGGAGGCGGAGAGATGTTCTTTATGCGCACGGCCCAGGACCTCACCGGCAAAGATGGAGATCTGGTTCTTGTAGAATATAGCGAGGAGTATCCGCCCTTAATGATGCAGGTCGGCATGGCAACCAAGATAAAAAACTACTACAAACGGGTGAGTTTCTGTTTTGAAGCCTTCTCCTTGCTCCTGCTGCTGCTGTGCTGGTTTACACAGAAGTCATTGTTTTCCATCCCTGTCTCCTCCTTTAGACTTGAGACCCTGGAGGGCAGGTATTGAGTGTTAAATGGGCAGAGCATGGACCTGGGGTGTGGGTTCTAGTCCCAGCTCTGTCACTTGTCTGCTATGTGACCATGGATAAATCACATAACTTCTCTGAGCCCCAGTTACCCCACCCCTAAAATGGGGATTAAGACTGTGAACTCCATTTGTCCATGGATCTACCACAGCACTTAGAACAGTGCCTGGCATCTTGTAAGCGCTCAACAAATACCATAAAAAAAACCAGTTGTTCTCTGTTCCTCACAGAAACTTGGAAAGGATTCTGGAGCACCAGCCTGTGACTACGGAGAAACTGTTTACTGCCATACATCTCCTTTCCTGGGCTCTCTCCAACCTGGCCAGCTGCTGCAGGTATGGATATGCCATGCCTGGGGTTGCTCCCTCCCAAACCCACCAATTTGGAGTTCTCCTTATCCTCCATCCCAGCCCCCACCATACTGAGTCTGGCCTTCGCAGGCTGTCTAATTTCCACCCCCTCCCTCCCCTCTTCATGGCAACTACTCAGTCCCATAGTAGTTGCATGTATCTCATATATGCACTTACAGAAGCAGCGTGGCTCAGTGGAAAGAGCACGGGCTGGGGAGTCAGAAGTCATGGGTTCAAATGCTGGCTCTGCCACTTAGCTGTGTGACTTTGTGCCTCTGTGCCTCAGTTACCTCATCTGTAAAATGAGCATTAAGACTGAGCCCCACATGGGACAACCTGATCACCTTGTATCCTCCCCAGCACTTAGAACAGTGCTTTGCACATAGTTAAGCTCTTAAATGCCATCATCATTATTATTATTTACAACATGCTTGTTTCTTTGCCACAGGCCTTGGAGAACAACCTTTTCCGAGCCCCGATCTATCCCCACAGGATGCCGGGGACGGATTTCCTGGTCATCCAGAAACGGCAGGGCTACTACATCCGGGAAGTGAAGGACATCTTTGTGGTTGGCCAGGAATGTCCCCTGATTGAAGTCCCGGCCCCCAAGTCCAAAAGGGCTGCTACTCACATTCGGGACTTTCTGCAGGTGAGAGGATGAGATCTGCTGTTTCTGTGAGCTTGGGGCAGAGCGGAAAAGAGAGGGGTCACTTCAGTCTGGATTTATTTGAGGGCATGGAGCAGGTGGGAGTCACTAGACTGTAAGATTTTTTTATGGTATTTGTTAAAGTGCTTGCTATGTATCAGTCACTGGTCTACGCACAGGGGTAGTTGCAAATTAATCAGGCCAGACACAGGCCCTGTACCACATGGGGCTCACACTCTAGGAGGGAAAACAAGTATTGAACCCCATTTTGCAGCAAGGAAACTGAGGCAAAGAGAAGTTAAATGACTTGTTCAAGGTCACAGAGCAGGGAAGTGGCAGAGTTGGGATTAGAATCCAGGTCCTCTAGCTCCTGGGCCTGTGCTTTAGCCACTAGGCAACCCTGCTTTCCTGGAGGCCCAGGACCGTGTCTACCAGAACGTTGAGTACAGTGTTCTGGGCACAATGAGCACTCAATAAATATCACTGATTGAGAGGTGTCGTATTCTTTATGGATACTTAGCTGACAGGTAACTCCGGGGGTCTTAGTGAGTGGGCAGAACTGCTTGCCAAGTCCTAGAGAGACCCTCTTTCCCTCTCCGAGTCACTGACCGCCACACTCTGGATGGTTTCCTTAGGTTTTCATTTACCGCTTGTTCGGGAAGAGTAGAGACCGGCCGCCACGGATCAGGATGGAGGATATCAAGAAAGCTTTCCCTTTCCACGCGGAGAGTACCATCCGGAAGAGGCTGAATGTCTGTGCTGACTTCCAGCGCACAGGTGAACAGGAGGTGCCCAGTGGGGCAGAGAGCCAGGCTTGCCCGGTCCTGGCTCCCTCCCCAGTCGAGCTGTGCTTCTGACTCGGCCAATGATGCCGTGAGCTAGCTGGAGTTTGAAGCCTCTGTGTTTGGTCTTTTCCAGGAATGGTCTCAAACTGGTGGGTCCTCAAGCCCAACTTCCGCTTACCTACCGAGGAGGAGTTACGAGCCATGGTGTCTCCAGAGCAGTGCTGTGCCTATTATAGCATGATTGCCGCTGAGCAGAGGCTGAAGGTGAGGTGATCTCTCTCTCTCCCTATCTCTTCCTCTCTCTCCCTATCTCTTCCTCTCCCTCATCCTCTCCGTATCTTTTCCCCTGTCTCTCTTCCTCTATTTTTCTCCATCTCTAGTCCTATGTCCTTCTCTTGCTCACCCTCTTTCTCTCTCTAAACTTGTCCGTGAGGACACCTGGAAACCTAGGATGGGTGGAATTAGGGGGTTCCAGGGGTCATGGCACCCTTTCCTCCCAGTTGGGCAATATAGCATGGGAATTAGAAGTTTCAGGCAAAGAGGAGGAGGAGCCCAGGGCTTTTGCTTGGCAAGCGTCTTCTCCACCCTGGAGTTGATCTGTGATCTCTGAGCCAGGTACTGTCCTGCCACCCTCTGCTCAGTCAGGCCAGGGGGTAAGAATGAACAGGTGGGGGCGGGGGGAAGCACAGCACTTGGGCTTGTGGAATGGGGAAACCTTTTCTCAGTGGCAAGCAGTTCTCAAGTCATGGTCTAAAAGCTAGGGACAGGGATGGGGAGGAAGGGTGGGAGAGAAAGCCCTGCCTAGGCCTTTCTGATATCAGGATCTGTTTCTTTGCTGACTGGGGACTTGTCTTGTCTGCCCTTCTAGGATGCTGGTTATGGGGAGAAGTCCTTCTTGGCCCCAGATGAAGAGAATGAAGAAGGCTTCCAGAGTAAGATCGATGATGAGGTAAGGCTTCACACTTTAAGTTTGCCCTAAGCACCGTACATTTACTCCAAGAGCAGAGTGCTTAAGCCTTCACGATTCTATGATACTAGAAGGGGGCTGGAGAGGGGGAATAGAGAATGAGGAAGAGAAATGGAGTCAGAGGACAGTCCCGGCAGAAAAATGGCCAGCAAATCCCAAGGAAGCAAAAGAGGAAAGCTCATTGCTATGCCCCAGGGCCCAGAGCTTGCCTCACTGGGGCCTGGGGCAGCACTGGAGACATCTATTCAGAAAGATGGAATATGGGACCTGATCCCTCGTGAGGGAGAGGAGGGACTGTCTGCCAGGGAGTTTCTTCCTCCTCTGGAAAACTGAAAAGCTGTCATCTCTCCCAGGTGCTCACAGCTCCTTGGAACACAACCCGGGCCTTCCTCTCGGCCCTGAAGGGAAAGTGCCTCCTTGATGTGACTGGTGTGGCGGATCCCACAGGCTGTGGGGAGGGATTCTCCTATGTGAAGATCCCATTCAAACCCCCACCAAAGGTGAGCTCAAGTTGAAGGGGTGAAGGGGAGGGGGCAGGGCAAAACGCTGGCTTCTTTATGCCCCCGGTTCTCTTTGCTGCTTTTCTCATTCTTTGTTTTTGCAAGAAGCAGTGAGGCCCTGTGGAAAGAGACCCTACTCCTGATTTGACCTTGATAAGTGCTCAACAAATACTCTTCTTCTTAAGGATGACAAGGACACCCAGCCGGTGAAAAAGACCATCATGGGCACAGATGCCGACCTCCGTCGCCTCTCTCTCAAGAAGGCCAAGCAGCTTCTCCGCACATTTGGTGTGGCCGAGGAAGAGGTGAGTGCAGGGGTCAGAGGTGGGAAACTTCTTTCAGTGGGTGGAGGGAGGAATGAGAAGGTGTGGGCTCTGTGGGATAGGGATCTCTGAGCGAGATCCTGAACTCAGTAGCCTTGGGCAAATCACTTAACTTCTTGGTGCTTCAGTTATCTCTATAAAATGGGGATAAAATACCTGTTCCCCTTCTCTCGGACTCTGTGTCCAATCTGAAGCAGCATGGCCTAGCGGGAAGATCATGTGCCTGCAAAACAGGGAACTCCTGGCTCCACCACTTTTCTGCTGGGTGACAGTGGGCAAGTTGCTAAATGTTTCTGTGTCTTGGTTCCCTCATCTGCAAAATAGGAACTTTTCTTCTTTAACCTTTTGAGCCCTGTGGGGGGCAGAGATTGAGACAGATCTGATTAGCCTGTATCTGCCCCAGTGTTTAGCACAGTGCTTGGGAAAGAGTAAGTTCTTAACAAATTTGATTATTACCATTGAGATGGAGGAAGGGAGGCCACCCTCCCTCGGGCCAAAACTGGGTTCCAGGTGGTTCCTGATTATTCTGGTATCTTCCCCAGCACTTAAATAGTGCTTGACATAAAAGGACATAACAAATACTGTAATTATTATTACCCATCATCTAGCAACCCTAGCACTTAGTGAACACTTAATACCGTTACTGTTCTTCATGGAAGCCTGTGACTGATTCTTCATGTCACATCCTGTAGATCAAACAGCTGTCCCGCTGGGAGGTGATCGACGTGGTGCGCAGAATATCCACAGAACAGGCCCGTTCAGGGGTGGACATCACGAGTAAGTTTGCCCGAGGACTGAGGGGCTCTGTGGCCGAGACTCAGGACCGCTACAGGATGGACTGTCAGAGGATCTTCGACCTACAGAACAAGTAAGTGCATCTGCGTGTCTCCTGGGCCAGGCCGGGATCGGCCCTGCTGAAGGACTGTTGAAGCAGCATGGCCTAGGGGATAGAGTCAGAAGGACCTGTGTTCTATCCTGGCTCTGCTTCTTGTCTGCTGTGTGACCTTGGGCAAGTCATTTCACTTCTCTCTGCCTCAGTTATCTCATCTGTAATATGGGGATTAAGACTGTGAGCCCTTTGTGGGACAGGGACTGTTTCCAACCTGATTAGATTATATCTACCCCAGTAAGCTTACACATAGTAAGCATTTTAACAAACACCATCATCCTTATTAAGGACCCAACAGATAGAATGTGCTTTACAGGGAAGAACTAACCCACTGTGGCTCCAGTCAAACGGCGGGCAGCTGGAGACGAAGGTCCACGGGGTCGTGCTGAGTAGGTCTGGAGCAGGTGCTCCAGAGAGGGAGGGATTTGGGGTGCCAGATGGGTACCCCAGATGGGTTGTGTAGGCCAGAGGTGCCAGAAAGGGAAGCGGTCTCTGCTCAGCCTGCAACTTCGTAATTCCGGTAGCTTTCATAACAATGACTTTTGCTCACTTTTAGGATTTTAGCATCCACCGAGGTCTTATCGACAGACTCTGACAGCAGCTCCTCTGATGAGGACAACATACTAGAGGAGATGGGGAAGAATGTAGAGGACCTCCTCGAGAACAAAAAAACGCTCTCCCAGCTGCATTATTATAGGGAAGAACAGGAGCGGAAGCTGCTTCAGAAGATGTTTCTGGGGGAAGATAGTGGTAACAAGGGAAAGGAAAAGACGACCGACCAAACCCAGACAGGTATGTGATATCGTAGGGCTTTGTGGACTAGAGAACATTTTCTCCACCTGGAATCCTTCCTGAACTAAGCTCTCATTTCCTCCACCCCTATTTTCTTTCTCCTCTGCTTCACCTGTTCACTCAGTTACTCCCCACAGCCCTAATGTAAATAATGTCTTTAAACTTGGTTACTTCCCTTACATGTAATTGATTTTAATATCTGTCTCCCAACCTAGACTAAGTTCCTTGAGGGCAGAAATTGCATCTACTGCCTTCTTGTGCTCTCCAAGTGATTAGTACAGTACTTATCACAAAGTTGGAGCTCTTGGGTTCTAATTCCGGTTTTGCCGCTTGTCTGCTGTGTGTCCTTGGGCAAGTTATTTACTTCTCTGTGCCTCAGTTACCTCATCTGTAAAACGGGGATTAAGACTGTGTCCCATCCAATTATCCAGTAGTTACCAACTATGTTTTCTGCACTCTCCAAAGCGCTTAGTACAGCATTCAATAAATATGATAGGTTGATCTACCCAAAGCAATCAATAGATACTATCAATTGATTGAACTAATCATCCAACTGTAGAAAGGCTATGGTGAAGATCAGGACTAGCATTCAGTTAATTTATTCAGCTTTTAAAATTGGAGGATCATCAACATAATTGTTGCCTGAGAAGAGAATACCGTATTGGGCACTTGAGGGAATACAATACACAATCCCTGCCTATAGGAGCTTTCCAATGAAATGGGGAGACAAAAAGGAAAACACAGATATAATAGCAACAAGACTATGAGTACCTGATAGAATGTGATGATAGCCTCTTGTAGACTTTTTGGGACTCCATCAATGGTATTTATTGAGCACTTACTGTTTGGGAGAGTATAATACAACAAAGTTGTTAGAAGCTATCCCTGTCCATAAAGAACTTACCAACTAGAGGGGCTTTAATCTAAATAAATCAATTATGGGTATGAACATAAGTGCTCTGGGGCTGAGGTTGGGGTGAATAATTCCAAGGGAGGCCTTGAAGATGTGATTTGGCAGATTTGGGTGTAGGGGGAGTTGTTGGGAATGGGGCTGGAAGAAGGATGTGGGCAATGGGATCAAACTTTCCAATATGGGATCTTTCGATTCCTGACACAAATCTGTCATTCCATTACAATCTCCACATTTTTCATCCTCCCCTCAGGGCTCTGAGGGTGATTGTTCTCAAGCATTTCTGAAAATCCACCTCTTTTCATTTTCCAAAATCCACCACAGCCAAGAACTCTGTCAAGAATGGCCAGACTCCTGAGCCCAGTTCCACCCCATCCATCTCAGGCTGCCACTTCCTCAAAATCTACCGCACATTTAAAAATGATGATGGCAAAGAGTACGTCCGCTGTGAAACTGTCTGTAGCCCAGCTGTCATTGAGGCGTACAGCCAGATCCGGACCACCATGGATGAGGAGTCCATGTGAGTGAGACCTGTCTTTTGTTGGGTGAAGGTGCTGGTTGAGGGGGGACTGCTGGCTGGGGGCGGTGGGCCCTAGACTGTGAACCCCATTTAGGACAGGGCCTGTGTCCAACCTGATTATCTTGTATTTCAGGGGTTAGAATAGTGCTTGACAAATAAAGGCTTGAGACCATAAAATAAAGGTTCCATAGGGTAGGGTGAAGAGGGGACCTTCGAGTCTCACCTGGGCGGTGGGAGGGGGCCTCCCATTGAAATATATTCAGCAAGAGGAGAGAGACACCGGGCAGAAAGGTGATAATGCGACAAGCCTGGTCCAAGGGGAGTTCAAGCCGGGCTGTTGGGACTGCCTTAGTCCTGGAGTCACAGTCCTGCCGGGAGTATACCAACGGAAGTGTGCATGTTACAGCCGCAGTATTGCCCTATCTGACCGGAAGCACCACCTGGAGTTGCGGAAAGAGCGACGCAGGATCCAGGACCAGCTGAGGCGGCTCAGGCGGAGCCAAGAGAAGGCAAAGCTCCAGGGCCCACCTGAACAGAAGGCCAAGCCCAAAATAAAGACCCTTCCTGATCTGAAGGTAAGCAACAAGCTTCTAAAACAGCCATGTGGGCAGGGGGGAGGGTATAGCCCCGCCCTGGTTGAACCCTGCTGGGCAGGCCTTATAGGCACAATTGTGCATGGCTCCCATCTCTTTACTTCAATCAACCATTGATTTATTTCCTTAGTCACTTGGGATTCACACCCACACCTGGTGACTATGCGACGCCCCTGCTTACCTCAGTCCTGCTTACCTTTCCTTTTCTCTTGCAGCTGAAATGTGGGGCTTGTGGTGCAGTTGGACACATGAGGACAAACAAGGTCTGTCCTCTTTATAACCCAAACCACGCCCTCCCTGCCACCTCTGTCGCCATGACAGAGGAGCAGGAGGAAGCGTTGGAGAAGATGACCTACGACAGCAATGCAGAAGTCATTAACATGGAGGGGACCAAGATCGTGTTTAAGAAGCAACTTTTTGAGAGGTTGGTTGGCCCAGGGGTGTGGGTGGTAGGGATAAAGTGGTGGGAGTGTCCTTGTTTTATATTAATGATGCTTAAATGAGCATTTTCATTTTTAGTCTATATTTGGCACTCAACTTGTCTTATGCCATCAAAGAATAACCTTATCAAGAGAATAAATCAGGCCATCTGAAAAATTAATAAAGATTAGTGAATCAGCTATATTAAAGTGGGTAGAGAAGGGGAAATAGAGCCACCGTCAGTTAATTCGGGTACTTAGGAAGTGGCATGGCCTACAGGATGGGGGATGGGCCTGGGAGCCAGAAGGACCTGGGTTCTAAACCCAATTTGGCCCTTTGTCCGCTGTATGACCTTGACCAAGTCAATTTATTTTTCTGGGCCCCCGTTATCTCATCTGGAAAATGGGGATTAAGACATGGACTGTGTCCAACCTGATCTACCCCAGTCTTTAGTATAGTGCCTGGCACATAGCGAGCGCTTAACAAATACCATTTAAAAAATTCCTTTTTAGCAACCACTGAGAAGAATGGAAGGGACTAGGTTTTAATGGTAAAATTAGAAAGATTGCTGGGTCTTGCCCTGTCTTTCCATCCCCCATCCACCCCCCGCCCCAGGTAGGGGTATATTTCTAGCCTCTTCTGTGTATTCCTTCCTACTCCAACTTACCACCAGGAGAGCTTACCCCATTCCATCAAAACCCTGCTTGGGCTCAGTTCAGCCTTCTTTTTCCGCCCCCACCCTCGCCCTGGCCCCTGCAGGAATTATAGTGGCTAATGTTAGATTTTGTGTCTAGGGCTGAAGAAATACGCCGGAAGAGCCTTGTCCTGAAGTTCCCCAAAGTGTGTCTCCCTCCCACCAAGAAGCGGCGAATTGAAGCAGATGTCCACTGTGGCTCTGTTTCCGTAAGTGTCACCTCTCCACGCTCTTTTCCAGAGTTTAGTATAGTGTCTGGCTGTACTTACATAGTACATAGAACATACATAGTAAGTGCTTAACAAATACCATCATTATTAATCCTTTCAGTTTCTCTCTCTATCCACTTGCTCCTGTTTTCCATTTTTGATTTTGGATACCGAATTGTGTGTTTTGTGCCAAAGGCTCTTAAGGTACAAGGTGCCAGAGCGTGTCCAAGAATAGCGTGGTCTGCCCACATGGGGACAGTCTTTCCCCCACTTTTCAAAAGAGGATGGCCTCCCGGGTGTGACGTGGCCCCTATGTTCTGGGGAACAGGGGGAGAGAGAAAGAGGAGGTGGATACCGACCAACTGGCTAGTGGCCGTAGACTGTTGGAGGAAATGGAGCCCCAGGTCTCCTGACCCTATTTCCTTCCTAGCCTGCTTGTTCTGGCCGGAGCTTGTAGACTGGATCGACTGTAGACATGCCAATTCTATAGCAAGTTGGTCACCTGGATTCCAACCCCTATTTTCCTCCTAGTAAATAGGCAGCTACACTCCATGAGAGGCAGAGCCTTAGGTGGTGGGTTGGGGAAGATGGTGAATGTAATAAAATAATTCTGATCTGGGAGCTGTGCCTTGATGTGCCTCAATTTTCTGCTCAGGAAATGCAGGGAAACAGTCTTGTGGATGCAGAGAGAAAGTCTGGGTGGCCACAGCCGAAGCTTAAGCCTCACTGGCAGGAGCAGCAGCAGAAGTCCCAGGAGCCCCAGTGGCAACCACAGCAGCAGTCGCAGAACCTGCAGCAGCAGCCACAACAGCAACCACAGCGGCAACAGGCGCAGAAGCTGCTGCAGTCCCAGTGGCAGCCCCAGAAACAGCAGTTGCCAAAGCTGCAGCAGCGGCAGCCCCAACAGCAGCCGCAGGAGCTGCTACAGCCCCAACAGCAGCCGAAGCTACAACAGCCCCAGCAGCAGCAGCAGAAGCTGCAGCAGCCCCAGCAGCAGCTGCAGCAGACGCAGTCACAGAAGCTGCAGCAGCCGCAGAAACGGCTACAGCCCCAGCAGCAGCCAAAGCTGCAGCAGCAGCCCCAGCAGCAGCAGCAGCAATGGAAGCTGCAGAAGCAACAGCCGCAGAAGCTGCAGCAGCAGCCCCAACAGCAGCAACAGAAGCTGCGGCAGCCAGAGCAGCAGCAGGCACAAAGGCTGCAGCAGCAGCCCCCACAGAAGCAGTCGCAAAAGCTGCTGCAGCAGCAGTCATCCCAGGAGCAGTACTGGCAGAAGCTGCAGCAGCGCCTGGGGCGACCACAGCAGCAGCAGCCTCAGCTGCAGAAGCCCCAGCAGCAGCCGAAGCTACAACAGCCCCAGCAGCCGCAGCAGAAGCTGCAGCAGCCCCAGCAGCAGCTGCAGCAGACACAGTCACAGAAGCTGCAGCAGCCGCAGAAACGGCTACAGCCCCAGCGGGAGCCCCAGCAGCAGCCAAAGCAGCAACAGCAGCCTCAGTGGCGACCACAGAAGCCGCAGCAGCAGAAGCCGCAGCAGCAGAAGCCGCAGCGGCAGAAGCCTCAGCAACAGCCCCAGCAGCCCCAGCAGCAGCAGAAGAGGCACCATCCCCAGCAGCCGCAGCAACGGAAGCCGCACAAGCCCCAGCAGAAGCGGCAGCCGCTTAGTGTCTTGTATGAGGATCTTCTCTTGTCAGATGAGGATGATGAAGAATGGTGAAGGAGGAATGTATCGCTTTGCAGGACCTTTTCATTTATCCCAGAGCTCAGCCAAAAACCATTTCTACCTCTTTAATGGTAACCTGGGAACTGCTATATTGTAGAGGTGGCCCTCAAAAACTGCCAGTGGTTGCTCATCCTCCACATCAAACAGAAACTCCTTTCGGTGGGCTTTATATCATTCGATCACCTTGCCCCCTTACCTCACTGTGCGACTTCCTACTCGTTTCACTCCTCTAATGCCAACCTACTCGCTGTACTTTGATCTCGTCCATCTCGCTGCCCACATCCTGCCTCTGGCCTGGAACTCCCTCCGGCAGACGTTCACTCTCTTTCAAAGCCTTATTGGAGGCACATCTCCTCCAAGAGGTCTTCTCCAATAAGGCCCTCATTTCCTCCTCTCCCACTCCCTTCTGCGTCTCCTTGAACTTGGATTTGAACCCTTAATTCACCCCTCCCTCAACCCCAAAGCAATTATGTACATATCCAGAATTTATATTTTTGTCTATCAACTCTCCCAAGCACTTTGTACAGCGCGCTGCACACAGTAAGCGCTCAGCAAATACCATTGCTTAATTGAAGGGTCGGATCCATTTAGATGCCTCTTTTAAAGTGGGAGAGTGGGGGTGGAAAAAGAGCATGGTATGAAAGAGTTAATGGTTTGACACTAAGAATGGAAGATGCAGTTGTTTGCCTGGAAACACTAAGGGAAAAATCCAGACACAAGGAAGAGGAGAAATTGAGAGGGGAAAATAGAAGTGTAAGAGGGGTAGTGAGTTGAATAGGCTGGAAGATCCTGAACAAGGGAAAGGCAAGAGACCAAACCAGGTACTTCCGGAAGGAGAAGAGACTGATGCAGTCATCGAAGCGGATAGGATAAGTGACTTCCCATAGCTTCCTTCACCTCCTTCGGGAAGTATCTGGACTGTACCCACGTCTTTTCTCACTGACCTCCCTGGCTCCTATCTCTCCCCACTTCAGTCTGCTTCCCCTCCCCCCCGCAACTGTGAGCTCATTGTGGGACAGGGAATGTGACTGTGTATTGTTATATCGTACTCTCCTACGTGTTTAGTGCAGTGCTTTGCACACCATAATAAATAAGATTGAATGATTGAACTCTGCTGCCCTGGTCATTTTTCTACAAAACCATTCAATCCATGTAGTCCCGCTCAAGAACTTCCAGTGGTTGCCCATCCACCTCCCATCAAACAGAAACTCCTTACCTTTAGTCTTCAAGGCACTCAATCACCTCATCCCTTCCTTACCTCCCTGATATCCTACTATAATCCAGTCCACACTTTGCTCCTCTAATGCCAAACCTACTCACTGTACCTTGATCTGGTTTATCTCACCCCAAACCTCTAGCCCATGTCCTTTCTCTGACCTGGAATGCCTTCTTCATGGCTGACAGGCAAATCACATCCCCCAACCTCAAAGCCTTGATTGAAGGCACATCTCCAAGAGGCCTTCCCCGACTAAGCCCTTATTTCCTCATCTCCCATTCCCTTCTGTCATCCTTGCACTAGGATTTGCACCCTTTATTAATTTCTCCCCAGCTGCATAGCACTTATATACATATCTGTGATTTAATTTATTGCAGTGACTCTCTCCCCCTCTAGACTTCAAGCTCATTGTGGACAGGAAAATACGTCTACCAACTCAGTTATATTGTACTCTGCCAAACAGTACAGTGCTCTGCACACAGTTAAGTGCTCAAAAACTATGATCGAAGACTGCTATAGAGCAGCTCAGTCCAGTTGCTAAGGAAGTACATGCTCCCTTCTCTGATGGCCAGACAGGACATCTTTTTCTCCACCTCCCATAACCATACTGCCATAATGACTCTGACTAGGTTCTGGAGCTTGAACAACCTCAAGAACTCCAGAAAGGAAAAAGAGCAAAGAAAAATTCTGCAGGCCAAAGTACTAAGCCAAGTTGCCCTGTTGGCAGATGTGGGAACCTATTCCCACAACCTGTCCAAGACAAAAGTCTTTGCTCCTTTGAGGAATCCTAACAATTCCTTATTCAGCCTTCTCCACTAGAAAGCTGCCAGTTTTTAGGTACCATTTTGGTTGTCCCCAGTTTCTTTTGTGTAGCATTTACCTGGAGTTATTACAATATCTCTCTCCTTTCAGTCTAGGTCTCCACAATTCCTGGGTCTTCTGTAACAGTGACTTTCTACTTTCTGGTTTGGACATCAACTACTGTCTTTATGGACTTGGAAAGCAGCTCTGATGAAGGGGGGCATATTAGCGGATACTGAAAAGAATATAGAGGTTTCTCCTAGAGATCAAGAAAGCCAGCTCCTAGCCCTAGCATGATAAGGAAGAGTAAGAGTGGAAGCAGCTATAGAAAGTTGTTTCTAGGGGAAGAGTGGCAACAAGGAAAAGGAAAGGAAGTAAAAACCAAGTTGAGATGTGGCAAGATGTAAGGGGACAGCATAAGGCAGGAATTGGGCAAACATAAAGATCATAATTCATATAGTGGCAACAAGAGGGGAAAACAAGAATAGGACAACACAAGCAAGCAAAAATAATATGTTAATATTCTCATAAGTGCTACTGGTGCCTGATAGGAAAGAGAAAGCCTAGGAGGTCCTTGAAGATATGACTGGGTGAGGGAGTTGTGGTGTGTGTGTGTGCAGGAGGGGAAGGGGGGAAGGAAAGGTAGGTGGATGGGAAAGAGGGGAGAAGAATGAGAGAAGAATTCCAAGCAATGGGAATCCATGTTTCCAATATGGGGGCTTTCAATTCTTGACCATGTGGCTTTAAAATTTGTCATTTTTTCCTTCACCCTCCAGCCAGGACCCCAAAGGGCCTGAATTTGGACCCCTTGGCCCCAGCCCATTGTCACTGCCTCAATCTATCTTCAGTTGTTAGACTCGCTTTAAAAAAAAGACACATGACCCTGAAGTTGTTAGATACATGTAATATATTTGTAAAAAGACACATATATTTGTAAAAAGACACGATACATTTTTTAAAAAATATATAACTAAAGGCTGAGAAATTCCTTGTATTAGATTAAAAGTCTGTCTTTCCATTATCTTTGTAGTCAGGGTGTTGAGAATTAATCAAGGAAGACTTCCTAGAGGAGAAATGTTTTAGGTGGCTGGGGAGTTTTGGGGGGTTGAGGGGAGGAGGGTGGAAGGCCAGCATCAACACACCAGCAAGGGGACCTGGGTGTTTATTATGGTTCAATTAATCTCAGCCAAATGTCAGGAACCTGACTGTAAAATGCTCCACTAAAGAAACTGTCAGCTCCTTGAGGGCAGGGAATAAGTCGACCAACAGCTTAGTACAGTGTTTTTCACACAGTAAATGCTCAATAAATACCACTGACTGAACTACAAGAATCTCTATGTCTTCAGAGTATGCATTTGAATTTCATTCTATTTAGCCCAGTGAAAAGACTTGGGGAACTCATGAATAAATTTACTAACACCAGTGGCATGTTCTGTGAGAGGACGACTAAAACAGTGCTGAAGTTGTTTTGCATTAAGCCTGTAAACTCACTGGGGTCAGGGAAGGTGTCTACCAACTCTGTTGGTATCTCAGTGTTCTGTACACAGTAAGCAGTTAACAATAATAATAATAATAATGTTGGTATTTGTTAAGCGCTTACTATGTGCAAAGCACTGTTCTAAGCGCTGGGGAGGATACAGGGTAATCAGATTGTGCCACGTGAGGCTCACAGTTAATCCCCATTTTACAGATGAAATAATTGAGGCACAGAGAAGTTAAGTGACTTGCCCACAGTCACACAGCTGACAGGTGGCAGAACTGGGAGTCGAACTCATGACCTCTGACTCCGAAGCCCAGGATCTTTCCACTGACCCACGCTGCTTCCCATAAATACTATTACACACCAAAAAAATCAAGACGTCATGAAAATCTAATGGCAGATGATAGGGTTTTTTTGTTAAAGATACATTTCCCTAACACTATCAAAAATGAGTTTAAAAGTTCCATTGGGAAAGAACAGTGAATGAGGCCAGTTCTCCATGTGGAAATATTACCATCTTTGGAAATTGGTTTTGCTTTCACTATTAGACACCTAACAGCCAATATAAGTATCTCTCAGCCAAGGGCTTAGTACAGTGCTCTGCACACAGTAAACACTAAATAAATATCATTGATGGACTGAGAAGAGTGTGCTGGGGTCAAAGTAAATGTTGCTAGACAGATATCCTCATTGTGAACTCTAGGGCCTTGAAAATGATTTCCAAAGCAAATCTAACCACATCATTACAACACTAACAAATTTGGAAACATTTTGGTGACACTATCCCAAAGTTCCTCTGTAGAAAATGCAGATAATTCAAGGGATGATTTAACAGATGTCAACAAAGAAAATATACATTTTCATTGTCGCTTTTGCTGTGTGACTGTTTCTATTCAATCGTATTTATTGAAGAGTTACTGGGTGCAAAGTACTGTACTAAAGCGCTTGGGAGAGTATAATACAACAACAAATAGATACATTCCCTGCCTACAGTGAGCAAAAATTTTTTCACAGCAAAAATCAATGTCAGGAAAATTTGATGACAGATAGGTTTTTTTGGTTAAAGATACATTTCCCTAACACCATCACAAAATGAGTTTAAAAGTTCCATTGGGGAAAAATGATGAATGAGGCCAGATCTTCATGTGTAAATAATATGTTCTTTGGAAAATGGTTTTGTTTTCACTCTCAGACACCTAAAAGCCAATATAACTAATAATGTTGGTATTTGTTAAGCACTTACTGTGTTACTTCCCATGCTTCTGGGCAACTAGGATGGCAAAAGCTGACTTATTATGGTATTTATTAAGCACACCCTAAGTGAATAATAATAATGTTGGTATTTGTTAAGCGCTTACTATGTGCCGAGCACTGTTCTAAGTGCTGGGGTAGACACAGGGGAATCAGGTTGTCCCACTTGGGGCTCACAATCTTAATCCACATTTTACAGATGAGGTAACAGGCACCGAGAAGTTAAGTGACTTACCCAAAGTCACACAGCTGACAAGTGGCAGAGCCGGGATTCGAACCCATGACCTCTGACTCCAAAGCCCGTGCTCTTTCCACTGAGCCATGCTGCTTCTCTGACACTCAGCCAACTCACATGACCAGTAAGGAAGTTTGCCTTGATCTGAGTGATTAATCCCCCAAACAGCCTTGGACCCACATTGAGTTTTCCATGAAACTTCCTCAGCTGTGAACTAAGAGGAGGATGTCCTCGGGAAGCAAGTGGATTCTAAGCCTGGGTTCTAATCCTGACTCCACCACTTTAAAATGGGGGATTAGATAATAAATGTCTACCCGCCCCTCCCCCTCCCACCACAACCTGACCTTAGATTGTGAGCCCCATGTGGGACAGGGATTATGAGATCTGATTGCATTGTATTTATCCCCAGTGCTTAGCATATAAATGGCACTTCATGAAAATCAATTATTATTGGGAAGAAGGGGCTCCTTTTACAATGAAAAAAAGAATCAATGTTTTTCTTACGGGTTTATCTGTCATATGGGTATCTTCCAGCAACAATCCTACTACCTTTTGTCCTTATCTAATCCTTTTTTATGGTATTGGTTGAGCACTTACTATGTGCTAGGCACTGTACTAACCAATGGGGTCAATACGAGTTAATCAGGTTGGACTAAGTCCATTATGTCCCACATGGGACATACAGTCTTAATCCTCATTTTGCAGCTGAGGTAACTGAGGCACAAACAAGTTAAGTGACTTGCCCTTCTGTGCGGCTTGGACTTGCTCCATTTATTCATCCCCCCGTCCCAGCTCCACAGCACTTATGTAAATATCTGCCATTTTATTTATATTATTGTCTGTCTCCCCCTCTAGACACCCTGTGGGCAGGGAATAGGCCTATTATACTGTCATACTGTACTCTCCCCAGGGTTTAGTACAGTGCTCTGCACACATTAAGTGCTCAAATATAATTGTCTGACTTGCTCAAGATGGCACAGCAGACAAGTTAGCAGAGCCTGGATTAGAACCCAGGTCCTTCTGACTCTGAGGCCCGTATTCTATCCAGTAGGCCATACTCAGCTTCTCAGTTTGAGCAAAGTTTAGTTTAGTTTAGTTCCTGCTTTCCTCTAGAGAACTGAGAAGTTTCAGACTAGAAACCTGGTAGAGGTAGCTGGACCCCACGGACAATCGACTTCCCATTAGGTGGCTGCTCTACTCTATTTCAGAGGCATTTCCAACTGGCCTGGTGATACTGTGAGAGAACCACTGCTTCTTCCTTAAGGTAATGTGAGAGAACCACTGCTTTTTCCTTAGGCAACCTAGGAGAGAGACTACACAGGTTAGCCCATTCCATTCTAGTTATCGCAGCAATTATCACTTTGGGGGGAATCTTTCTTATGTCCTGCTCACTGTGATCAAAAGACAGTTGAGAAACTAATAGCTTTTGCCCAGCAGTTTTCACTTCTAGTAGGACTGGGATTTGTGGACTTATTTCCAGACTGGGACATTTCTAAAATTCCATGCAAAATACCCACATAGAGTTAAGTCATTGTAATGGGGGAAGAATGAACAAAACAGTGATTGAAGATAAAGATGAAAAATCAAATAAGATCTATACTTGAGTGCCTAGTTTACATGTGAGCCACCTATAGGATATTTATAAACTCCATGCAAAATATTTTCCTCTGGGGAAATAGGGACTTTGTGGGCTCTGATTTGCTGAGAAATGGTAGTAGTCTAAGAGTGATTTGGGATTAGAGTGATTTGGGAGTAGAGGTATCTTTAAACTGGAGCTCCCAGTGTCTTGGGAGTGATGAATTATTAAATCCCCACTTAGCCCATCCGAGCAGAGCAAAGGTTGTGTTGGAGGGTAAAGTGGAAAAATTAGGAC
Organism: Ornithorhynchus anatinus; assembly: GCF_004115215.2. Classification (NCBI taxonomy): domain Eukaryota; kingdom Metazoa; phylum Chordata; class Mammalia; order Monotremata; family Ornithorhynchidae; genus Ornithorhynchus; species Ornithorhynchus anatinus. Next base: position 18,634,383 of record NC_041733.1, on the reverse strand, counting down.
AAAGCCAACCAGATGGGCCTGTCCTGATTTTTATTGGCAGGTGGGTGTTGAATGAAAACTTCTCTTCCCAGAGTGGGAAGCAGGTCTGATAATAATAACTGTGGTATTTATTAAGTGCTTACTATCTGCCAAGCAATGTATTAAGTGCTGGGGTGGGCATAAGCAAATCAGATTAGACACTGTCCCTATCCCACATGAGGCTCATAGTCTTAATCCCCATTCTACAGATGAGGTAACTGAGGCCCAGAGAAATGAAGTGACTTGTCCAAAGTCACACCACAGACAAGTGGCTGAGCAGGGATTAGAACCCAGTTCCTTCTGGTTTCTAGGCCTGTGCTTTATCCACTAGGCCACACTGCTTCTAAATGTGAGTGGGGAGGCCCCCTCCCTCACCCTGCCCAACACGCTCAAAGCATGGAAGTAGATCAGACACCCCTGGAGTGTCACCTTGACCATAATAGAAGAGAGGACCCAGTGGGGGTGAGAAACTTCCCAGGGATAGGCTAAAGATCCCCTCACACAGACATGTGACCAAAAACAGATTGTGGAGCCTCTTCAATTGTTTATGGGGGACTGGGGGATGTAAGGGGAATAAGGACACTGGAGCAAGTCACTGCCTTCCAAGTAAGGTAGCTGGCTGAAAGTGGTAGCAAGACCCACATCTTTGAATACTTGTTTCCCAGAAAAGATCACAGATGAAGAGGCTCGCTTAGGTTAACTGATGGGATTTCAGAAATTTAGATTACAGGTGCTATACCCATCACATGATCACCTATAAATCATTTATTTATACTAATGCCAGCCTCCCTCTCTAGACTACAACTCTGTTGCACTGTACTCTCCCAAGTGCTTAGTACAGTGCTCTGGATGCAGTGAGCACTCAAATACCATTGATTATGTGGAAAAGGCTAAGCAAAGCTATCCAGAGATGACTCCACTGGCCTTCCTGGAAATCATGGACTGTGGGAGCTGATGCTCCAATATAGGTTTTCTGTCTTTTGCAGTTCCCGTCAAAAAATATTTTAGAGGCAGCAACTTTCTAGCTTAAATACTTGAAAACTACCCTTATCACTTTCACCTCACAGCTGTGGTGGGGCAGTTTTTTTGTTTTTTTTTTTAAACAAGATGCTGAGGTTGATGATTTGAGCTCATGTGGGATATCAAGCCCAGATGACATCAGAATGACCAGCATCTTCAGTCAACACCCACCAGACAATCATCTCTAGTTTCTTCTTCTCATGGATTCTCTACTTTTTCACCCTCACAGAAATGTCTTTATTTAGCTTTAAGTTTTTATTTAAGCCCTGGAGGACTTTTCTTTCCCTAACCCTTCCTACTCCTCTGGACCCCAGTGGTGGCTCAGAGCCCCTGATTTGGGGGTTATGAGCCTTTTCTTTATCCAAGTCTTGGCTGCTGGGCAGGCTGAGATTGGCCGGGGGTGGCGGGGGGAGGGGGGGAATCTGTCCTTAACTTGGAGTCCCCAGGACACCCAGCATCTCTAAGCCTGACAAACAAGGGCTCCCTGTTCTCCACAGCCCAGAGGTGGCCAAGGAGTGGGATGGATGGACAGAGAAACAGTTTAGAGCCCTGAGATTCCCCTCTCCATTTGCACCTTCAGGACTGTCTCTCCAGGCAGGGGACTGAGGGAAGCAGAGAAGAACAGCAGGCTGTGGGCTGCAGCAGGGGTTGTGTGGACATGAGTTGCTACAGAGGAAGGAAAGGGTAGATAGATCCAAGAGGTCCAGGACCCAAGGTGGGAGCTGCCACTACAGGATGTGGTAGACTCAGCTACGAGCACCACCTATTCTACATTCCCCGGGCTGGGCTTCGAGCGATTCTAGAGGCCAGGCTGGGAATAGGGTGTGAGATACGGGTCCGACAGTCTGAAAACTCATCATCTCATCACAGGACCAGAGAAGGCGATTTGATAGTTTTACATGGGGCTTTGCATAGCAAGATGACAACTTAACGGCATTGCACGCTGGGTTGCGTGATGTCCGGAGGCTACATCTTTTGTGCGTCAGGGTGACATCTTGGGTTACATGAGGGGGCTGGCATGTGGAATCCCACATCAAGGTGCATGGAGGGCTGGAGTCGGCTCTGTCCCCAGAGGCCACAGGCTTTGTGCCTTTCAAACTTACTCTGGTGGGAGGAAGGGTACTTGGGAGGGTGACTGGATCCCAGACCATCTTTTCCATGGGCAACACTGGGACAAACCCAGCTCCAAAGAAATAGAAAAAATGGTATGACAGATTAGGGACACACAAATCAGACCCGAAAAGACTGGTTTTTCTTCCCCTTAGGGAGCAAAGTGAAGGCCCCCACAGGACCCCTTTACTATCAGGGTAAGATAGATTTCATTAGAGCTACAGTTGCAAAGCTGGGATGGAAGAAACACACAAAGGTGGTGATGCAAGTGAGTATATTATAATACTCCTCTACTATAGAGTGTGTGCTCCTCTCTGCTCCCCTTAAAGGCATGGGGAAGGAGAGGATTTCAGAGCAGTTCCCCAGCCCACAGAAAGGGGTGGAGAGATTTCAGAGAAGTTTCTCCCAACAGTAGAGAGTGAAGGGATAGAATGGACTCCTTGGTCAAAGGAGGCTCCAACATTCTAATCGTTTTCCAGGCTTCACCTACCAGATTCATTTTAACTGGGTTTTACAGGCTATTTGAGTTTATTTGGGCTGGCTGGACTGACCAGAGTGGCCCAGGTACCTTAGGGACTGCAAACCCAAAAATCAAGAGTTTCTCCTCCCAACAGCAATTCAAAAGCACCGTCCCCAAAGTTATATCCAGTAGCAGCTTTGGGAAAGACCAGTCCAGCTAAAGTTACTGTGGCACGTAGTGTCTCTGCCACTTCCCCCTTCTCGATGCCCTCCCCCACCCCAAAAGGCCTCCACACCCCCGCTGCGGAAACTTTGAAGGAGTGTGTTTTCAGAAGGATTTTGAAGCTATGGAGATCTGTGTGGCTACATTTACACACCTGATATTCCCCCCAACCCCACAACACTTCAGTACATATCTTTAAATTATACATTATAAATTATTTATTTATATTAATGTCCATCTCTCCTTCTAGACTGTAAGTTCATTATAGGTAGGGAACAAGTCTGCTAAATCTGTTGTAGTGTACTCACCCAAGCGTTTAGTACATTGCTCTGCACATAGTAAGCAATAAATACAATCGATGGATTGATTGTGTAATCTGGGAGACTTGAAGGGAGATGGATGGAGGAGGGGTTGGGGCAGAAGCGGAGAGTCCTGAGGCCAAGGAACAGGAATAAATGAGGGGAGAAATTTACAGTGTAATTTCGATCGCTTCCTTTGGATCTCCTGCCCATTGTAGGGGTCTGAAAAACCTTAAAAAATGTCAAATGACAAAGTGGAAGTGGAACGCAAGTTGAAAGAGCAGAACTTAAAGGCTTTTCAATTACTGTAGATTCGTCTTCTGACATATCCCACAACAACTTAATGCCTGTTGTCCTCTATCTTTCACAAGGCTAATTCCAGAGCCATTTAATCAGGTTTCTGTCAGTAACAAGTCACACAGGAGAATTGCTTTGAGGTTCGGTCCTGACATAATTGCAGATGGCCAGTTACCTAGCAAATTGCAGAAGTCAGTGCTGCATTAATGTTAGCAAGACATCAGGGGCATCCAAGGGCCTGTGATCATGAATTCAGGACATAGCCAGCCCTTTTAGTTGGGGCCGTACTTTGAAGCAGACCTGCTTGCTCTCTCACTTTAAATGGGGTGGAGAGCACAAACTTCTTGCTTAAACTTCTTCCTTCTTGCCTCGAAAGAAGTTACTGAATTTTTTTCCCCTTCCATTTAGGAACTGTATTTTCTGCTTAAAAGACCAGTTGTTGGTGAGTTGTCTCTGTTGAATGAGAGGCAAGTGACAATCAAGACCCTGAAAGGTTCTTTCAGACCCAAGGTGGTCCGCAAAAACACAGTAGAGAAATCATGGAAATATTAAGGAATCGTTCTAAAACACAACTGACAAGCCCAACTAGAATCCAAGTATACCTTGGCCATGAAAATAGACAAGCTGGAAATTGCTCTCTTTTGCACCTGGAGTCAGGGGATAGGGAGCCAGAATGAGGAGGCAGTTTCAAAGGCGGAGCAGGGGTAGCCAGGGCACTGTGATTGGCAAGACCAGATTGCAGAAACTGGAGTGTACCGATTCAGGACAAGGAAAGCCCTCAACCTCATTGTAAGATTAGGAAAAATTGACTTGGCAGCAAAGTTTCCATTTCAGGAATCTGGAGCACAGTTCGTATACCACAGGTACATACATGGCTATTTCATTTCTCTACCTCATCCATCCCTGAGTATGAGTGCTCCAAAATTTTACGGTCACTGACCAACTTTCTCAACTTGGAGAGAAAGGGGAGAGGGCAAATGATGTAATGGTTCAAGTTAGGCTAGACCTTCTCATAGAAAAAGGAAAAAACACAAAAGTGTCTAGAGCAGGACACTCTGAACCCATTAAATAAGTTTAATCGCTTCCCAGCCCTCTAGGCTAAGATCAATTGTAGTATCTATTTCTATTTCAGAACAGGATGTGTCAGAGGACAACTATTAAATAGTCTAAAACAGACCAAGCTTTTCAAAGGCCTTTAGATTGCTCCTTCTATTGGCCACTGAAATTGTTGTCAGTGGCCAGGTAAGTAGGGGGAGGCATGTCCCCTTATAAATGTTTGCAGGTACAAATGTGCAGGGCTACTGTTGACAGATTCCAAGGACGGACCAAACTGGATCCAGCCTATAACCTGGTTTTGCCGATCCACACTGGCAGCCAAACCGAGAGAGAAGCCAGGGAAGGAACCTGATTGACCATTGTGGTGCTTTGAGGGGCAGCAGGAACACCATGTCATGAAAATTGTGCCTTCAGATGCAGAGGAAGATTCCAGCGGGAGTCCTAGACGCTCAGTCCTACCACACTTAGAACTCTTCCTACCCAGTGGGGGCCATGGATGACTCCGACCAGCAGGTAGCCCCTGAGGCCGTGATGGTTCCATGCTTGTAGGGCTTGGGCACTGCACTGTCTCTGGAAACAAGGTGGAATGGAGGGACTGGGGGGATGAGATGCTCCCGCAGTTTCTTCAGTACACAGGGCAGCTGTCCTTCCAGAAGTTAAACTCAATCCAGAGGAAAAGGACGGTTCTGTGTGGGTCAGAGAAGGCTCAAGCAGCTACGGTAGGGGAATGAGAAAGAAGTCTGCAGCGAGATGGCTCTCCCCCTTCACACTATAGCTACTTCATGGTCTTCCATGCAGGTTCTTGGACCTCAAGTCTCAAAGTGGAGACCCCACAACTGTCTTCTGCAAATACATCGTGGCTTCTGAATCAGCCCTCCCCTCTTCCCCAAGATGTCACATCTGGCTCTGAGGCAACCCACTCATGTCCAAAGAAACATTCACTAGGAACTTTGCTCACTGCAACTTGAGCAGAGTGGTGGGCGACGAGAGGAGACTGGGTGGCTGTGGGCTACCCAGCTTTGCTCTGACCCCAGAAGCTGCTCTTTTCCCAACCAATCTCACCCTCCGAGAACCAGACACACCCTTCTAGTGTATGCATACTTTATTTGTATTGCACTTAGTAGGCACTCAAATGCCCTTACTTCTACAGACTCAATATCGTTTCAGGATTTGGATTCTGAGGAATAAGGCTTGGGAAACTGCCTGAAATAGAGTAGTTTTGGGACACCTCAGTAGAGGTGATGCATTTATCTGAAGAACGTGGATTTCAAATTGGAAGGGACTAGTTATTATTGAACATTATTTTGGATTTGGATACTAATAATAATAATGGTATTTAAGTGCTTATTATGTGCCAAGTACAGTTCTAAGCACTGGGGAAATACAAAGTTATCAGGTTGTTCCAAGTAGGGCTCACAGTCTTAATCCCCATTTTACAGATTAGGTAATTGAGGCACAGAGAGGTTGTGACGACCAAAAGACACATAGCTGACAAGTGGTGGAGCCGAAATTAGAACCCACAACCTATGACTCCCAAGCCTGTGCTCTTTCCATTAAGCCACACAATTACCTAAGATGCTGCCAAAGTCATGTCTACTGACAGCTATTCCCTTAAACTAATCTGTCGGAACATGCAAATTTATTGATTTACTTCATTACTTCATTCTGGAACGATCCACTCAGGAATGTTTTGCCTTGTATTTACACCAGCACTTGGATGAAAAGCCCACCCGATACAGCAAATGTAAAACCCAAGCAACACAAGTAGGGCTAAGTCTTTTATGTGCATGATGTGGCTGGGACTGTCCCTGATGTTGTCTTCATTTAGTCTCACACACTTAAAGGTAAATCTTCAGAGAGAGATTTCTTCTTTGACTGAAGGATAACTATGCATAGGTAATTTTTATGATTTTTTTTAAATTAATGTCTCCACTGCAATTTCTATGGCCTCACTTTTCGGTGGATTTTTGCAATCGGTTCCATTTCTGGGCCATCGCCTCATTTTTGAGATTTTGAATTTTGCTTGCAATCACACATCTGGTAGGATTCAAATTTATCTAAATTAGTTCAGGGAGATTACCACTATGTAGTAGTAATAACATTTATTAAGCGCTTACTATGTGCTGAGCACTGTACTGAGTGCTGTCCCTGGAATGGGGTGGGGGGGTGGGTGGGGCTCACAACCTTAAAAAAACCAAAAAACAAACACACCACCATTGTTTACAGTCTTAGAAATTACCTTCCTGCCCCCCACCCACCACATCTACCCCCAGAGCTCTTGGCAATTTTAGGCTCTGGAGAGTTTCCTCTCTAAAAGACTTTTATAGACCTTTCCGGCCCCTAAACATTCTTTGATGAACCTTCATAACCTTTCTCCCTCTGAAAAGTGCCCAGTGGCTGTGGTGATAATGCATAATAGAGTTCCAAGTAAATATTAAATGCATTTGCAGCAAAATGGGAATATTTTAAGTTGGAGGTGTTGAAAAATCATGCCCCAAGACCGCCTGGATATCAATTCTAATTTATATATGGTAAATCACCTAGCCTCCATTTATTTTTGAGGCTGTGTATGGACTTCATATTGAACTCTCTGCTAGATGACTTTTCATAGCACTGAGTTTGATATTTGCCCATGAAAGTTGTACTTCTTCAAAGAACATCTCCAAGATTCAACTGCTTGAATTTATATTAGGTATTTATTTAGCACTCACAATGTGTCAAACACTGTTCTAAACTTGGAGTTGATGAAAGTTAATTAGATCGAACCTAATCCCTACCTCACATAGGGATTTACATTTTGCCCCCATTTTATAGTAGAGGAAACTGAAGCATAGGTAAGTAAATTGCCCAAGACCACACAGGAGGCAAGTGGTGGACCTAATAGAACCCAAGTCCTCTGACCCCCCCAAGCCATACTGCCTTCTTAAAAATCCTCCTCCACAGCTATACCCACACAATGTTATCTGTATGTTTCAAAAGGGGGCATTTAGGGAAAAAAAGACTACTGAACATGCAGGGTTTCAAATCTTCAGTGATTCTCTAAAACTGTAAGCTCATTATAGGCAGGGAACCTGTCTAATTCTGCTGTGCTGTACTGTACTCTCCCAAGCACTTAGTACAGTGCTCTGCACAGAGCAAGCACTTAAATACCACTGATTATTTGATTCTCTCTCTCTTGCTCTATCCCTGTAGCTAAACCAGTCTTGAGGGGTTTCATTACTACATTCACATGCCCATTTATCGCATAGTTCCTATCCCACAGCTTGAGGTAAACTTCAGACTTGCCTCTATGTTTAAATTCCAACTATCAGTTTCTCTAAACGTCCTTCAAGGAAATTTTGTCCATGCAACATATTTTTAATTTAGTAGTAACGGTATTCGTTAAGCACTTATATTGAGCACTGTACTAAAAGCTGAGAATAAAGCAAGCTCAGAGAGAGAATAACAGTTGGGAATTGGAGAGTTCCTCTCCCTCATGTGGGTTTACAATTTTTTTTTTTAAAAAAAACCCTCAAAACCCCCCAGTTTGCAGCTCTTGACACTTCTCCCACCCCTTTCTTGGCATTTTTAGACTCTGGAGCTTTATCCTCTCCAAAAGTCCTTCGTAGATTTAGCAGCCCCTCTCTTCTTAACCGATTTGCGAACCATCACAACGTTTTTCCCCCTTTAAGTGTCGACTGGCTGTGCTCGTAACCCTAACAAATGCACCCCATAACGAACACATTTTCATCTTAAAGCCTAAACACTTTGTAGCAAATCAGCCACTGCTAATAACCATATTGCCTCCCATATTTTACTGTCTTCACTGCATCGTATCTACCTAGATGAGATTTCAGTTCTCCTTTGCTTCTTGCCCATCATCCCCCTCTCTCCCTTTCTACTCCATCCTCTTTTCCCTGTTAGCCACTCTGAATGATAGTAAAATAGCACTTTATAAGCACCTACTCTGCTTTAAGGACTGCACTTAAGCCCTGGGAAAGAGTCCCCTCAGAGGGCTCAGAAGGTTTTTTGTGTTTTGTTGGTTTTTTTAAAATCATTTGCAGCCCTAAAAAATCTCTCTTCTCCACACAATCCCTCTTAGCATTTTTAGGCCCTACTTTCTTCCTCCCTAAAAGCCCTGTGAAGAGGGAAACGAGCCGTCCCTTTCTCCTATCTCCTTCGAAAAACCGCCACAACCTCCCTCCCACCGAAGGCGCCCAACGACTGAGGCACAGCCGCTAACGACCTCATCGAACCCCAACCGCGCACGCGCGAGCCCACCGTTTATATAGCAACAGGCCCCGCCCACCTCGTGACCCCCCGAGTGACGTCACCGGTCGCTCAACGCTCCGCCCCCTCCTCGTGCCTCCGCCCCGCGCGAGCGGGCCTCGTGCCTCTCCCCCGTTACGTCATTTCCTCGGGCGCGCGCTTAGATTGACTGGAGGGGGGCGGGGCCCCAAGGGGGAGAAGCTGGAAATAATAATAATAATGTTGGTATTAGTTAAGCGCTTACTGTGTGCAGAGCACTGTTCTAAGCGCTGGGGGAGATACAGGGTCATCAGGTTGTCCCACGTGGGGCTCACAGTCTTCATCCCCATTTTACAGATGAGGGAACTGAGGCCCAGAAGTTAAGAATAATGTTGGTATTTGTTAAGCGCTTACTCTGTGCAGAGCACTGTTCTAAGCGCTGGGGTAGATACAGGATCATCAGGTTGTCCCACGGGAGGCTCACAGTCCCATTTTACAGATGAGGGAACTGAGGTCCAGAGAAGTGAAGTCACTTGCCCACAGTTACACAGCTGACAAGTGGCGGAGCTGGGATTCAAACCCATGACCTCTGACTCCCAAACCCGGGCTCTTTCCACTGAGCCACGCTACTTCTCCACTCATTTGTATTTAATAATAATAATTATTATGGTATTTGTTAAGCGCTTACCATGTGCCAAGCACTGTTCCAAGTGCTGGGGTTCATACACGGTAATCAGGTTGTCCTAAGTGAGGCTCACAATCTTCACCCCCATTTTACAGATGAGGTAACTGATGCACAGAGAAGTGAAGTGACTTGCCCAAAGTCACACAGCTGATAAGTGGCAGAGTGGGGATTAGAACCCACGACTTCTGACTCCCAAGCCCAGGCTCCTTCCACCAAGCCACAATGTTTCTGTATTTATTGAGCACTTACAATGTGCAGAGCACCCTACTAAGCTCTTGGAAGGCTACAACAATAAACATACACATTTCTGGGAGCCCGTCCTTTCCCATCACTTGCCTTGAGGAAAACTGATTCTTTGGCTTCCCCAGATAGGGACAGACACGTGGGAAAGGAGATTTGGACAAGAGGACTCTCCTGACCCACACCTAACCCAGACATTTGCAAACTGATGAGCCATTCATTCATTCACTGTTATTATTGAGTGCTTACTGTCTGCAGAGCACTGTACTAAGCGCTTGGAAAGTACAATTCAGCAGCAAATAGAAACAATCCCTAACCACAACGGGATCACAGTCTAGAAGGGCAGAGACAGGGATCAAAACAAGTAAACAGGCATCAGAAATTCATTCTTTGTGGTAGTCTTCCTCTCATAATATAGGCCTCTATTAATCAGATAGTTGTGATATGTCCAATTTTGAAGATTGCTCTAAAGATGGTTGTATTTCAATTAGTCATAGAAACAGAAAAAACTATTTCAATTTGTCCATTAAACATGTGACCATGTAAAAAAAATCAAAGTAAAACCCAATCATTAAAAAGTCACAACATAGAAATAATGAAAAAATCAATCACTATTTGTTCTAAGAGTTGGGTAGATGCAAAAAAAATAGTAATAAATGATGGCATTTGTTAAGCACTTACTCTGTGCCAAGCACTGTTCTATCTGGGGTAGATACAAGGTAATCAGGTGGTCCCATATGGGGGTCACAGTCTTAATCCTCATTTTACAGATGAGGTAACTGAGGCCCAGAGAAGTTAAGTGGCTTGCCCAAGGTCACACAGCAGACTCGTGGCACTGCAGGGATTAGAACCGATGCAGGGATTAATGTTGGCATCTGTTAAACGCTTACTATGTGCAGAGCACTGTAATAAGCGCTAGGGTAGATTTACAGGATAAGCAGGTTGTCCCACGTGAGGCTCACGGTCAATCCCCATTTTCCAGATGAGGTAACCGAGGCACAGAGAAGTGAAGCGACTTGCCCACAGTCACACAGATGACAAGGGGCAGAGCTGGGATTAGAGCCCACGCCCTGACTCCCGAGCCCATGCTCATTCCACTAAGCCACAGTGATTCTCTAAAATAGTTTAGGCAACAGGCCTTGTCACCCCTTGGGCTACAGGATTGAGATGTAAGTTAAGCGAATACAGCACAGCTAACAGTGGAAAAACCACTGCTCAAGGGACCAGGGAAGCAGCATGGCCTAATGAAAAGAGCATGGGGCTAGGAGTTTTGTGAGACCTTGGGGAAGTCACTGCCCTTCCTCTGTGCCTTAGTTCCCTTGACTGTAAAACGGGAGGGAGCGGGGAACAAATCAATACCTGCTCTCCCTCCTACTTAAACTGTGGGGCCTTATTAATTTATATCTACCCCAGCGCTTAGAACGGTGCTTGACACATAGGAAGAGCTTAATATCATTATTAATAATCGCCATAAAAACTGCACCCTATTGATACAACGTTATTTGTCGATCTCTGCTGCCATCATGTGGTTACTTTGAGCGATTCCATCCTTTTCATTCAATAGTATTTATTGAGCTCTTACTATGTGCAGAGCACTGTGCTAAACGCTTGGAATGTACAAGTCGGCAACAGAGACAATCCCTGCCCATCGAACGGTGGTCACCCCCAATTTGGCGTTGAGGTTGAGATACTTGGATATTAATAATAATGATTATGATATTTTTAAGTGCTCACTATAATAATAATAATGTTGGTATTTGTTAAGTGCTTACTATATGTAGAGCACTGTTCTAAGCGCTGGGATTGGCCCACATGAGTCTCACACTTAATCCCCATTTTACAGATGAGGCAACTGAGGCCCAGAGAAGTGAAGTGACCTGCCCACAGTCACACAGCTGACAAGTGGCGGAGCCTGGATTCGAACCCAATACCTCTGACTCCCAAGCCCGGGCTCTTTCCACTGAGCCACGCTGCGTCTCTATAAGCCAGGCACTGATCTAAGCGCCCGGATAGACAGGGACGGATAATAATGTTAAGTGCTGTTTACTGAGCGCCCATTGGAGTTCTATGCATTTGGACATCTGTTGCCGAATTGTACATTTCAAGCCCTTAGTACAGGGCTCTGCACATAGTAAGCACCCCAAAAATACTATTGAATGAATGACATTTTCTGTTCACCCCAGAGCACTTAACGTCTGTATCTATAAATTATATATTATGAATTATTTATATTAAATGTCTGTCTCCCCCTCCAAACTGTAAGCTCTCTGTGGGCAGAATTGTGTCTACCAATTCTATTGTATTGTCCTCTCCCAAATACTTAGTAGAGTGCTCTGCACAGAAGTGCTCAATAAATACCATTGATAATCTTGGTGATTATGATGAACACATTGTTCTGTATTAACTACTTGGAAAATTCAAAACAGATGACAGTTCCTGCCCATGAAGGACTTATTCTCTCAGTGGATGAGACAAACATAAGTGTTTACAAACAGTAATTAAAATATTTGAGTGTACAATTGAATAAACATATAAGTGCTAAAGATGAGTACAACTAGCTACATAAGGTATATCATGCGTGAATGAGATGTGAGTGACTAGAAGCTTAAAGAAGAATATAGGAAGTATACCAAAAAGGAAAATTAAGACATCTGGTTTCAGGGGACCATGCATTTAGGAACCAGTGACTGATATTTTGGGACACTGCTTCATTTGACTCCTTTCATTTTTTTAATTCAGCATCACAAAGGCCCATCTGTTTTTTAGAGAGTCTTATAAATGAGCATACATGCTCAACTCAATCTTTGTAACAAGCACATTAAGATATTCGAAAGTAATTTGAACAGAAGAGTGACTTCGCTTCTGAAGTAAAGAGAACTTATGGTCAAGTGTAAATATGCATAATCAAAAAAGTTAAGTCATCCACCCACCAAGTGTTGACCAATCCACTGTGGACCTGATAAACCATTGGGTCTCAATGCCATGCTTTCCCTGGAGGGCAGTGCCTGGAGAAAAGAGACTGGGCAGCCTCTAGAATCTCTGTCTCTGTATCTGCATCTATCTTTCTTCATGAGGAAAGAACAATTCACCAACCAAAATGAATGAAACTGGAAAACATCAAAATGCTCATCTACATAGACCAATATAACATCCTCTTAGGACTTGCCACCCCAAGACACTAAAATTTTTGTCCAAAAACCCATACTGGCCAACAATCTTTCTTGTCTTACGCTGTTGAGTCACCTCCGACCCATAGCGACTCCAAAGGCACACCTCTCCCAGGACACCCCACCTCCATCTGCAATCATTCTGGTATTGTATCCATTGGATTTTCTTTATAAAAATACAGACGTGATTTACCATTACCTCCTTCCACACAGTACTCACCTTCGACTCTCTTTCATGCCGCTGCTGCTCAGCATAGGTGAGTTTTGACTTATGGCAGATTGCTTTCCACTTGCTTGCCTCTGCTTGAATCTTCCTCCTGTAGCCAAGACTGATAGAGTACTAAAAACTCTCCAGGTGCAGCCCTGAGGGAGGAACGACCTTTCTAGTGGCCCTTATTACCAGTGATTAGGGGAACGACATTAAACATTAGAAATGTTGTGAACACCTGCAAGCTAGTTAGGAAAGATCCTAGTAACCAACAGGAAACCCTTTGTAACCTGATTCCTGACCAACTGTAAACAGTCTCTGCCTGATTGTGTTCTTTACTGACATTGTAACAGCCCATTTAGACACTAAAGGTTTACAGGTTTACTGTGAAATGACTCTGTGAATGGGTGGGTGGTGCATATCTGTTTCCCGTCTTCCACTCTAAAACTGTTTGGCCGAGGAGATCATATTCATTCATTCATTTGTTAACTACTGCGAACTTATTGTGTACAGAGCACTGTACTAAGTGCTTGAGAGAGTACGATATCACAAACAGACACATTTCCTGCCCACAACAAGCTGACAGTCTCCAGCCCTTTGCAATCTTCAGAGGGTTTAGCTAACTTCACTGATTTGGCCTTTCCAGTCATTCTGGGAAGCAATTTTCCAGTTGAACTTTGATCAATCCATCAAACAGTAGTATTTATTGAATGCCTACTGTGTGGGTTGCACTGAATTAAGACATTCAGTTAGAAGACATGGTCCCTGTCCTCGAGGAATTTACAATCTGATGAGGAATTTACAATATAACAGGAAGGCAGAGCCTGAGACTGACAGACACAAACCATTCACAAATAGTTCTGATGTAGCAGAAGCTGGGAGGGATAAATAAATGTAAGATAATATACATTAAGAATATGTATCAGTGATAATGTGAATAAACAGACATCCTAAGACTGTAACCTAATATCAATCAATCAGTGGTATTTATTAAGCACTTACTAGCACTTACAGAGCACTGAACTAGGTACTTGAGAGAGTGCAATACAGCAGAATTAGACACATTCCCTACCTACAGTGAGCTTACAGACTAGAGGACTGTAATATAAATTAAGACTATACATCAGCACTAATGTGAATACGCATACAACCTAGAAGTGTAAGATAATATCAATCAGTGGAATTTATTGAATGCTTACTGTATACAGAGCAGTGTATTAAGCACTTGAGAGAGTACAATATAACAGACTGCTAGACAGATTCCCTGGTCACAATGAGTTTATAGAGGACACACTTACAGACTAGAGTACTATAATATAAATAAGGACTCCGCATTGGTGCTAACGTGACTAAGCAAATGACCTGTGGCGTAGTGGATAGAGCAGGGGCCTGGGAGTTAGAAGGTCATGGGCTCTAATCCTGACTCTGCCACTTGTCTGATGTGTGACCCTGGGCAAGTGACTTCACTTTTCTGTGCCTCAGTTCCCTCATCTGCAAAATGGAGATTGAGACTGTGAGCCCCATGTAGTACAGGGACTGTGTCCAACCTGATTTGCTTGTAACCACCACAGCACTTACTATGGTGCCTAGCACATAGTAAGCATTTAACAAATAACACAATTATTATTATTATTATTACCTGAGTTTATGGCCTAACACTATTACTGTAGAACAGACTGGAGGACCTAGGAAAGTGGAAAGAAAGCGTATATTTCCACCAAAGAATCAGGGTGGGGGGCGTTGGGAAAGGGATATACTCCTAGCCTCCTCCTCCATCTTGCAGATGAGGGAATTGAGGCACAGAGAAGTGATTTGCCCAAGGTCATAAAGCAGACAAATGGCAGAGCTGGCAATAGAACCCAGGTCATCGGACTCCCAGGGCCGTGCCCTTTCCACTGGGCCATGCTGCTTCCCCTTTCCTCCCCTCCCCTCGTTGCTAAACATCCAGGACACCGGAGACTGCTTTCATGTCCATGCTGCTACAGCTGCCACTTGGGTTCAGCTGAACATGTCCATCTGAGAGATTATTTTTGGGTCTGAGTGTGTCTGTGATTCTGTGTGAGTCCATAGATATCTTTTGCACCCATATCTGCATCACTCCCTTTCTCTCTGTCTCCTTTTCCCTTCTTCTCCCACCCCAGTGTAGGGAATTCTGAGAAATGGAGGCCGGGTGGGGCCTCTCTGACTCAGACCAGCTGTAGAGGCTAGTCGGCTATAAATCAATCAATTAATCAATGCTAGTTCTTGAGCACTTACTGTGTGCAGAGCACTGTACTAAGCACTTGGGAGAGTACAATACAATAGAGTTGGCAGATACATCCCCTGCTCACATGTAAAGTTCCCTCTAGACTATAGACTCAATGTTTCAGGGAATGTGTCCACCAACTCTGTGGCATTGCGCTCTCCCAAGCGCTTAGCCCAATGCTCTGCACCCAGTCAGCACTCAATAAATATGATTGAATGATTGAAGGGGTGTGGTTCTGACCAGAGGCCGTCCCACCAATTTGTGCTTGTACTGGACTGGACTCCCTGCGGGGAGGGCTTCCTTGATTGCCTTTGAAACAGGCCCATTTTGGGGAGACAAAGTAGAACATTTTCCCCAGCTACAGAGTTGGGGAGGGGTGGACCCTGAGGTGGGGTGGCAGGGGGAGGGGGAGCATAGCTCCCTACTGCCCCTGAGATGAAGACACTGTTGCCTAGCTGGACAGGGGCACTCTAAACAAGCTCCTTATCAGAGAAAGAGGGGAGGATCTGCTGTAGAAGAGCCTTGGGTCATTTGGAGTTAATTTAGATTAGGAAGGAAGAGAACCCCCACCCACCCGGACCAGCCCACCAGCTCATTTTAACAGTAATCTGAGGATTCCTTCCCCAGAGTAGGGAATTCTGAGAAATGGAGACCGTGTGGAACTCTCTCTTTGACTCAGACCCGCTGCAGAGGCTAGTTGGGTGTAAATCAATCAATCAATCAATGCTAGTTCTTGAGCGCTTACTGTGTGCAGACTGTACTAAGCACATAGTAAGCACTTAGCAAATACCATCGTCATTATTCTTATCAAGTGTGCCAGGGATAGGAACAAAGGGAGAGTCCAAATCAGGGCCTCCCAAGGAAAATTCAAAAACTGTTCCTTCTCAGGTAGCCCCAATTCCAACGGGGAACTTAAGGATTCTTGCCTCCACCTGCTTGAGAGGTAAACTGTTACATCTTCAGGTGCTAAGCCATGGGAGTGAGTAGACCCCGCTTCAGGGCCGGTCCCTGTGGAACACACCTGACCATCCCCCTCCCCGCCAAGCGGTCATTAGGCCATTGAGAGTTCCACTAAGACCTGGGCAACTGCCAAGTTTTGTCCTTGTTGTGTCTCTTTCCTATGAACCCAAGGAAAAGGAGGCCAAGGGAGTACCAGTGCCAAAGTGGAGCTGTTGCCTTCGTTCACAAACTGCCACCTCTCTTTTGGCGTTCCCTCCCTGCCCGTGCCGCTCATCCCGCCCTGGAAATATTTCTCGTTGTTCCCTGCCTGCCTCATTGTCCCTGCCCTAGGAGGTGACACAGGACGAAGGAGTGGCAAGAGCCTGGCCAGCGAGGGGGCTGTGCAGTGAGATGGTGCAGAGTGCCAGAGCAGGGGCAGAATGGCAGACCCGATCATGATGATGATTCTGGTATTTGTTAAGCACTTACCACGTACCAGGCACTGTACTAAGTGCTGGGGTGGACACAAGCAGATCGGGTTGCTCGCAATCCCTGTCCCATGTGGGGCTCACCGTCTCAATCCCCATTTTACAGCTGAGATAATTGAGGCCCAGAGAAGTGAAGTGACATCCAAGGATATACAGCAGATAAATGGTAGAGGAGGGATTAGAACCCACATCTTCTCAGGCCTGTGCTCTATCCACTATGACATGCTCCAGGCGTGTGTGCCTCGGAGTGCAAGAACCTGGCATAGGTCCTGCCCCGCCCCTCCATCTTGTTGATGATGTGTCATTTGGGGTTGCATCTAGATTCCTCACTGACGGAGGGTTCCTTGTACAACCAAGACCCGATGGGTGGGGGGACGTGGTTGCTGTTGGAACGCTTTCTCCTGATCCGTTATGAAACTTGAAACCTTGGGCATTGTCTGAAACTCACCCCGTCCCGACCTCCCTACTTCTCTCAGGGCTGCTCTGAGATGTGAGTTCGAGTGTGCTCTGGAAACAAAAAAGACCACATAAACGCACGTTGGCATGAATATAATTGTTGTGAGGACAAGAAGGTAACAAGCAATCACTAGGGACAGTCATCCGGCCCTGAAGAGAAATCATCCCCGCGGCCCGTCCCCCATCAAGATTCCTCCTGCAGGGCAGGTGGGGGTAGGTTCCTGACCAGAGCGGGTTTTTGGGCCTTGAAAAGGAGGAGAGAGGGCCAGAGGCAAGAGATAGGAGGAGCTGGAGGATCTGGGGCCAAGGCTCAGCTGCAGGAGGCCTACGGGAATCACATCTCCCTTGGCCCCGAGCCAGCCAAGGTGGATCGTGGGGGCAGGAGGGAAGGGCGGGGTCCCTCTCTAGAAGAAGGAGGAACAGTCCGGGTTATCCCAGAGGGAAAGGAGGATGGCATGGCCGGGTTTGTAGAAGGCGCTGTGTAGGCTGGCGTAGAGGGCCAGCCGGAGGAAGCCGACCTCATTCAGCTGCCTGGGGAAGATCACCCGGGCGATGGTTTTGGGGTTGGAGAGCCAGTCCACCTGCAACTCCAGCTTGGTGTAGTCGAGGCCATTGCAGTCGTCTTCGTCCACTTGCTGCGTCTGCACCGAGGCAGTCTCCTCGGCGGCCGGGAGGAAGGTGGACGAGTTGATTCTGTCGATGAGGCGCACGGCTTCCTGGAACTGCTCCCGGGTCGGTTTCTTCAGATCCTCCTGCACCTCCCTGTGGAAGGTGACCCGATCCTTCCCACCCAGGTGGCCGAGGGTACAGTTCTTGGGCGACTCCCCTACCTTCCAGGAGCAGAAGGTGTCTTTCCTAGACCCGCAGTAGTCCCAGCCCTCCCCGTCGCTGTCCGTGTGGCAGCGCAGCTCCGCGGTGGCCGTAACGGCTGCAGCGGAAGTTGGGGTGGCGGGGAGGCCGGAGCTGGTCATGTCGGAGAAGGGGGTGCAAGCCTCGTGGCCCCGGGCCGTGATGCACTTGAAGCTGCCGCCGCTCATGCGACAGGCCGAGGTGCAGATTTGGTGGTTCAGGGAGAACTCGAGGTGCACCTCCTCGGTGACCAGCCCACAGTAGCCCCAGGAACCATCCTGTAAGTGGCAGAATCGGTAGCTCTCGCCCCAGAAGTCGCAAGGCGATGCACAGTGGCGACCCTTGTATTCCAGCCCGTTCTTCAGAGAGCAGTAACCCCATTTCTTCTTGGTAGCCCCATCCTGCCAGCACCAGGTGTAATCGTAATTTTGGTACGCGCAGGGCCCTTGGCAGATACCCCCTGTGCTGGGTATGGTGGCAAGGACATCGAAGAGACTTGGGTGGACACGGAGGCCCACCAGAGCAGGAACAGGGTCGGGAGCGTTCCGGGAAGGGCCACCATCTTCTCTGGAAGAAAACAAATCCCGAGAATGGTTACTGGGAGCTAACGGATGAAAACATCCAAGGGGTTCCAGGGATTCCCCCAACTCAGTCCCTGGCTTCTGACTGCCTGAATGATTGACTGATCTAAGCCTCAGGGGGCCGTCGGAGAGAGGAAGCCACCCGACCAAGGATTGGGTGGTGAGGCGAGGAATGAACACCTGAACTGGGGAAAGGGAAGAAGCAATTGACCTTGAAAACAGAGTGAATGGAGCCCCTTCTCCCCACACAGAACCCCTTCCCCACCCAAACCTACCCAAGCTGCACCCCTCCCCATCTTCAAAGCCTTCCTACAAAGCCACCTCTTCCCCAAAGCATTCCCCGATTGATCCACTCCTCCCTGGTCACCAGCAGTCACCTTCAGGGCTCTTGTAAATACGTTTACTCCTACTTTTACCTACTTTCATTTCATCCTTGTATTCCAGCCCATTCTTCTGAGAGCAGTAATCCCATTTCTTCCCGGTATCCCCGACCGGCCAGCACCAGGTGTAATCGTAATTTTGGTACGCGCAGGGCCCGTGGCAGATAGCCCCTGGGCTGGTATGGTGCAAGGATCAAATGTGGAGGATGTTGGCGTTTGGGTTCCTCCATCTGAGGGGAACCCTGTTTGGGGCCCGGGTCCACAGTGGTTACTCTGTGCCCTTTCCCAGTCACCACTGGCCTTGATCATTCTGATTTAGTAAATAAAAGCTGATGCTCAGCTTTTCTGGCCAGACGTCCTCTTGGTTTCAACCTCAGGGCACTTTGATATTGCTCTCTTTTCATCATAATCAATATGTCTAGGGGCCTACCTCCTGCACCTGGGCACATACAAAAGAAGTTAAAGGCAGGGACCCTCCCCTCGAAGGGCTTACAGTCTTACTAGGGCAGATATACAGACAATGACATACGTACAACAGGTTAAAGACCAGAGCATAGGTCGCTGTATTGTAATCTCCCAAGTGCTAAGGACAGACAGGACAGCTAAGGTAGCTCTGCACAAAGTAAGCACTTAATATATGTGACTAAACTGAATCAGCATCCCCTGCTCCAAACCCAAAGCTAAAGCATTTCCACTTACCCCCGCGTGGAGCACACTCACTGCTGTCCTGTGGAGACCACCAAGTTGTTGCCCTCTCCCTGACCTCCTAGAAGATGTCCTGAGCCCAGAGTTGAGCAATGGGGTGACCACTGCCACTTTTATGGGCAGTGGCAGCGTGACGTCAGTGGCTCCAGAGAGGACTTGGGACACAAAGACTTGAGTGAAAGAGCAGATTCAGCCCTTTTGAGGGGGAACTGGGCTTGGAGATGGGTTTCACTCCATCAGCAAAATGGGAAGGAAATGGAGGCTTGGGGTGAGAGGAGCCAAGGATCTCCCAAACCCAGAAGAAGGGTGGACAAGGCTCCAGCCAGTGAGCAGGGACACACCAGTGCCGCTGAGATCAGCCAGCAGAAGAGGAATGGGTTAGTGCTAACTGGCAGGAGCTTACCAGAGACATTGAGGAGGACCCCCAAGAGATGGGGACTAGACAGTTCACCCACTTGGGCCATATCCACTGGCCGTGGGACAGAGAACATGGGGTTCAGACTTCCACCAAGTATCGAAGGCCAAGAGTTAAGGTCACAGAGAAGTGTCTCATCCCTGCTAAGACAGGTGTCAGGTAAAGGGAGGTTAGGTGTGTGTGCTGAAGAATATCTGTCTGGCCACTTGTTCTGGGAGAGCGAGAGAGAGATTCCAGTCACCTGGAGGGGCAAAGAAAGCAGAGTTTAAAGCTGATCACCTGGGCCCTTGGAAGAGGAAAACGTCCAACCCTGTGGGATTGAAATACCCAGGTGGAAGCTGAGAGGTTAGGTGGGAGTTGTAGGGTCAGAGTGTTTGTTGGTATTTTGGGTTCTTTTGATATTTGTGCCAGGCACTGGGTAGATAGAATTCATTCAATCATATTTATTGAGTGCTTAGTGTGTGCAGAACACTGTACTAAGCCCTTGGGAGTGTACATTATAACAATAAATGGATACATTCCCTGCCCACAGCGAGTTTACAGTCTAGAGTCTACAAAGTTAATCAGGTTGGACAAGACCTCATCCTACAATGGGGCTCACAGTCTCTCATTCCCATTTTACAGATGAGGTAATTTAGGCACAGAGAAGTAAAGTGCTTACCCACAGTCACACAGCAGACAAGTGGAGGAACAGGAATAGAATGCAGGTCCTTCTGACTCCCAGGCCCACGCTGTATCCACTAGGCCATGCTGCTTCTTGCGTGATGACAATCAAGCATCTGTTAAGAGGCTTTTTTTTTGGTTGGGGGGAGTAATTTTAGATTGGGATTTGGAGTAAAGGGGGTTATGACTCAGTAAAATATTCCTGGTGGAATCCGTGACTGACGGGGGGGGCGGGGGGGGGGGGGGCGGTGCCTGCTCATAACCTTAGTGGATTCACCTAAAAGTCAAAATCAAGCTGGGACTCACTCTGGGCAGCTGTGGGAGCTGAGCAGTCCTGACTAAGGTGGTCCATCACATCACCCTGGTCTGGGCCCAGGGGACAAGCAGGAAGGAAGTGCTACTGGTACCATGGCATGCCAGCACTTAGAATAGTGCTGGTTTCTTAATAAGCACTTAACAAATACAAAATGAAACCAAAACCAAGGCCTAGGTCTGCAGCATCTGCTAGGATGGGCCCTCCTTCGTCTCCTGACAGCTTGTTGTGGGTAAGGAACACGTCTAATATCTCTGTTGTACTCTGCCCAAGTAGCTTAGACAGGGCTCTGCACACAGTACACACTCAATACATACCTTTAGATTGACCGAATGATGAGCCTCTACCTTTTCCTTCCCTCTCAATTCTCTCTGTCTGGTCCAGAAGCCGGGAATCCGAGGCCCTGGATAATAACCAAACTGATTCCCTCCAACCCACCCAGAAAGTGTGGATGAAAGAGCGGCAAGAGTCTCTGCCACAAACGCATTCTCGTTCAAATCAAGCCCTGCTGACCGAGACTGGTTCATCACACTCAATGGTAAATTCCACCATCATTAAGCACCGGGAAGAAGTACAGGGACACTAATTCACAAACGTTCCCTAAATTACAAGGGGCTAGACAGTCTACCTGGTGGCAGGAGGACAGGCATACTAGGAAAGAAATACCAGGAAAATTCAGGAAGGAATACACAAGGGGGAAGAAACTACAGGGGAAAGCAGCAAGCCATATCATGACAGCTTATAATAACAATGCTGGTACTTGTTAAGCGCTTACTATGTGCCAAACACTGTTTCTAACCACTGGGATAGATAAAAGATAATGAGTTTGTCCCACTTGGGGCTCACAGTCTTAATCCCCATTTTAATAATAATATTAATGTGATATTTGTTAAGCCCTTTACTATGTGCACAGCCACTATTCTAAGCGCTGGGTTAAGTACAGGGTAATCAGGTTGTCCCACATGAGGCTCACAGTCTTAATCCCCATTTTACAGATGAGGTAACTGAGGCACAGAGAAGTTAAGTGCCTTGCCCACAGTCACACAGCTGACAAGTGGTAGAGCCGGGATTAGAACCCACGACCCCCGACTCCCAAGCCCGTGCTCTTTCCACTAGGCCACACTGCTTCTCCCGCAGGAGAGCAAAGCAGCCCATGGCCGCTGAGCAAGGATGGTCCTGGGGCTCCTCACAGCCCCAGTCTGGGCCTCCTGACGCCTAGGCAGCCACAGTCTTCTCAGGGTCCAGGCATCTCGGAACCTGGGGTCAGTCATCAATCAATCGTATTTATTGAGTGCTTCAGAGCCAACTCCCATCCTTGGGAACCTTTGGGAACAGATCCCAACTCCTGAGGCTTGGGTGGGAAACTGAGCTTCTGGAAAAGCAGGAGGAAACCAGTTCCTCACTCAGCAGGAACTGACTCAACGAAACACACACACACACACACACACACACACACACACACTCTCTCTCTCGCTCTCTCTCTCTCTCTCTCTTCCCACAGTAGAGCATGCAGTCCATAATGGTGATGATGCTTATTAAGCACTTTTTTTGTTAAGCTCTTACTATGTGCCAGGCACTGTGCTAAGCGCTGGGGTAGATATAAGGTAATCTGGTTGGACACGATTCCCGCCCCACACGGAGCTCACAATTTTCATCCCCATTTTACAGATAAGGTAACTGAGGCTCAGAGAAGTGAAGTGACATGCCCAAAGTCACAGTAGACAAGTGGTGGAGATAGGATTAGAAGCCAGACCCTCTGACTCCCAGAACCGTGCTCTTACCACTAGACCACAGAGCTTTTCACTTATTATGTGCTAAGTCCTAGGGTAGATATTTGATCATCAGACTGGGCCCAGTCCACGACCCACTTGGGGTTCGCAGTCTAATAAGGAGGGGGAACGGGGATTTTTTTCTCCACTTTACAAATGAGGGAAGGGAGGCACAGCTGAATCAAGCGACTCGTCTAAAGTCACACCATAGGCAAGTCCTCCCGACTCTCAGGTCCGTGCTCTATCCATTAGGCCACAGTGCTTCTCACGGCACCCGGGGTACGGTTCTCGGCACCCGGGTCCCCAACCCTTGGCTCCGGAGTTGGCGAGGGCAATCTTCCTTGGTGGAGGGAGGATGGGAGAGGAGTGGATCATGGCAGCCTCTCCTCAGCAGAGCATCCACAGCTTTGGCTGGCCCTGGTGGAGCCCTTCTCTCTCTCTTCTGTGGCGGTCTCGCAGGAGGAGTGTGGCAGAGACTTAGGAGATTGAGCACCAGAAAGGCCACGCACCAACGTGAACTTTTCCAAACCAGCAGAATCAGCACCACGGTGTATGTGAGTGTGTGTATATGTGTACTTGTGTGTGTGTGGGGGGGGGGGTGCCTTCTTGGGGGCTGCATTTCATGGGTCGGCAAAATGCGAAGGAACTGCAGGGGTCGGGAGAGAGATGGGGGCTCCCCCAAGCCTCGGAGGCTCCAGGGTGTGAAGACCAGAGCATGGGGAGGGGGACTGGGGTGTCCAGGGTACTGACCCTGTGGCCTTCCTGTGGCCCAGCTTAGCCTGGGAGATGAAGTAAGCAGTGTGGGGACTTGTAATTACCCCAGTGCAACAGCCTCTCTTCCAGCTCCTTCTCTATTCTCGAGGAAGGAACCAGGGCTCTGCCAATCACAAGAGGATCCCGGAGGAATATCAGCGGAAGGAACTGACCGGGCACAACTCCCGAGTCCGTTACACCGGCACGATCCAGAGAGCGCAACCGGGTGAAATCGGAGGAAGAGCGGTTTCGAGGACTCAATCCATTTGGACCTGCTCTGGAGCTAGAGCACGGGCCTGAGAATCAGAAGGTCCTGGGTTCTAATCCCGGCTTGCCCCGTGTCTGCTGTGTGACCTTGGGCAAATCACTTCACTTCTCTGTGCCTCGGTTACCGCCTCGGTAAAATGGGGATGGAGACTGTGAGCCCAGCGAGGGACAGGGACCGTGTCCAACCCGATTTGCCTGTATTCACCCCAGCGCTTAGTACAGAAGCCCGGCACAGAGTAGATGCTTAACAATACCACTATTATTATTATTATGTTGGCGGGGCCCTATCCACACATCAGTGGTCTTTATCGAAACCATTTAACCGGCACAGAACACGGCACTGGGGTGGGAGAGTGGCAAGAGAGTTAGTAGACACGATTCCTGGGTTGGTTTGTGTATGGGCTCTGCCATATCTCTCTGTTGCCTGGAGCTGAAAGGGTAAGGAGTGGGCTAGGGAGTAAGCTGCAGATAGGCAAATACTGTTAATTATTAACTAGAGACAAGAGGGCCTTACACTGTAGTCGAATGTAATAAATGAAGAAAACATCCACGTGAAGAAAAAATTGAAATTCCTATACTGGAAAAAAGGGCACGCTCGGGATTCAAATTCCCTTCCTCTGTAAAGAACATTTGTTACGGCGCCTCTCAGCCGCCATTTTGAGGCTGTCAAAACCCAACACTCCCGATAGCGCGAAAGGCATTCTAATTCATTCATTCATTCAATAGTATTTATTGAATAAAAAAATAAATAATAAAGGGTGGTATTTATTAAGCGCTTACTATGTGCAAAGCACCGTTCTAAGCGCTGGGGGGGATACAAGGCAATCAGGTTGTCCCACGTGGGGCTCACAGTTTTTAATCTCCATTTTACAGAGGAGGTAACTGAGGCACAGAGAAGTGAAGTGATTTGCCCAAAGCCACACAGCTGGCAAGCGACGGATCTGGGATTCGAACCCATGACCGGGTTCTTTCCACTGAGCCACGCTTAACTTCTCTGTGCCTCAGTAACCTCATCTGTAAAATGGGAATTAAGACTGATAACCTCGTATCTATCCCAGCACCTAGAACAGTGCTCAGCACATAGTAAGCGCTTAACAAAGACCATTATTATTATTACAAGCAAATCGGGTTGGACACAGTCCCTGTTCTTATCCCTTATCCGGCTTCTGCCGCTAGTCAAGCTGGGGTGATCTTGGCAAGTCACTTCACTTCTCTGGGCCTCAGTTAACCTCGTCTGTAAAATGGGGATTAAAACTGTGAGCCCCACGTGGGCAACCTTGATCCCTTGTATCCCCCAGCGCTTAGGACAGTGCTTTGCACATAATAAGCACTTAACAAATACCACGGTTTATTTTTTATTTTAAGCGACTTGCCCGAAGTCACACAGCTGACAAGTGGCAGAGCCAGGATTAAAACCCACGTTCTTTGACTCCCAAGCCCGTGCTCTTTCCACTAAACCACACTGCTTCTCTATTCATGTATTCACCCCAGAGATAATATCACAATTGTTATTACTTAGTTAATATCACAATTGTGATTAGTAAATATCACCATTATTACTCATTTATAAGGAAGGAGAGGCAGGACCCCGGAGACTGCCCACACCTCCCTCCCTGCCACCTGTTATCCCCTTCCCTCATGGCCTCTGCAGCTCTCATTCGTTTTATTTTTTTGTTTTTTTCTTTTATGGTACTTGTTAAGCACTTACTATGCTCCCACATGGGGCTCACAGTCTACGTAGGAGGGAATGCTGCCCTGGTCACTTCACCTCATCCACTTCCACTGGTGTTTTCACACGGTTGAAACCGAGGGCTGAGGAGCCACACTAGAAACCCCTGGGAAATCATCCAGTGGGTTGGAGGCCTCAACTCCACCTCCCTGGAACCTCCCACTGAACCGGTCTAAGTTGTTCAGGGGCACACGGCTTCCCCAGAGGTGGGCTGCTAAGCTAATGTAAGTCAGAGAAGCATTCCTTCCACAGCCCACATCATCAACTGTACCACTTTCACTGTTAGCCAGTCGAAATGGCCATTCTAGCTATAATCAGCCCATCGAAAGTGCTCCCTTAATGATAATAATAATAATAATTGTGATATCTGTTAAGCGCTTACTATGTGCCAAGCAACTATACTAAGCGTTGAGGTAGATACAAGCTAATCAAGTTGGAAACAGTCTCTGTCCCACGTGGGGTTCACAGTCTTGATCTCCATTTTACAGAGGAGGGAACTGAGGCACAGAGAAGTGAAGTGACTTGCCCAAGGTATCACAGCAGACAAGTGGTGGACCTGGGATTAGAACTCAGGTCTTTCTGACTCCCAGGTCAGTGCTCTATTCACTGGGTAAAGCTGCTTAGCATGATAAGGGGCCTTCTTCCTTTTAACTTGATATGGTTAAGTAAGGGCTCACCAAAAAAAGGCCGGGGCAGCCGATTCACTCAACTGTGAAACACCAGTCCCAGAAGATCACTCTGTGGTTCACCATCCATGCAACTGACCAGTCTTTCATTGCTCCTCTTACACCCACTACCCATTTTTTCTTCCCCATCACCCTCTCCCCAACCCTGTCTAATAACCCTAATTATTCTCACTCTAGGCTTCAAGGCAGTCCATCACCTCGCCCCCTCGTACCACTCCTCCCTTCTCTCTTTCTACCGCCCACCTCGCACGCTCCGCTCCTCTGCCGCCCACCTCCTCACCGACCCCGGTTCTCGCCTATCCCGCCGTCGACCCCCGGGCCACGTCCTCCAGCGGTCCCGGAATGCCCTCCCTCCTCAGCTCTGCCAAACTGATTCTCTTCCCCTCTTCAAAACCCTACTTAGAGCTCACCTCCTCCAAGAGGCTTTCCCAGCCTGAGCTCCCCCTTTTCCCTCTGCTCCCTCTGCTCCCCCTTCACCTCCCCTCAGCTAAGCCTTTCTTCCCCTTTCCCTCTGCTCCACCCCCCTCCCTTCCCATCCTCTCAGCACTGTACTCGTCCGCTCAACTGTACATATTTTCATTATCCTACTTATTTTGGTTAATGAGATGTACATCACCTTCATTCTATTTGATTTGCTATTGTTTTAAAGAGAAGTTCATCCCTTGAGTCTATTTATTGCTATTGTTTTTGTCTGTCTCCCCGATTAGACTGTAAGCCCGTCAAAGGGCAGGGACCGTCTCTATCTGTTACCGATTTGTACATTCGCAAGCGCTTAGTACAGTGCTCTGCCATATAGTAAGCGCTCATAAATACTATTGAATGAGTGAAATAACCCTCTTCCATTCTCTCCAGTTAACTACCAACCCATGCCCTGGCTTTATATCCTCTTCCTTCTGATCTCCTAAACCTTACTGTTATTCTTTTTTTTCACTTTTGAGTATGCATGTGTGCATGTGTAGAATGTATGTGTGTATGTGTGGAATGTACTTGGGCACGAGTGGAATGTACGGGTGAATGTGTGGTAGGAAGTGTGCATATGTCTATGGGTATTTTGTATGAGTGATCGGGTATAATGTCTATGTGCATGTGAATATGTATATGCATACTGTACTCTCCCAAGCGCTCAGTACAGTCTTTGCACACAGGAAGCGCTCAATAAATACGATTGAATGAATGAATGAATAAGCAGGTGATTGTGTATAGGTGCATATGTGTGAAGGGTTTGAGTTCATGTGGATGTGTCTTTGGCAGCAACCAAGACTGACTGGGATCATTGAACGGAGCTTTTCCCGAGTGGGAAAGAGTTTAGTAGAAGTAGGAGGGGTCCTCGTTCAAGGGGTCCGAGAGGCTCTCGGGGAGGGATGGGTTTGGGGAGGACGGGAGCCAATCGATGGAGGAGCCTAACTCCCACATGGACCCCCAAACTCTCCAAACTAGCTGAGGTTGCCCCATTTAGTGGTGAAGTTGTGCGGCCACCCCATGGGTCTCTACCTGGGACCCCCAGGCACCCAGTCAGGGCCGACCTTACTCACTCACAGACTCACAAGCCCCTCTTTCCTCCTTACATTCTGGCTTGAAAGAATGGATGCCACAAAAAATACCCCAAGCTTTCACGGTCCCTGAGCTGAGAGCCTCCAAATCGATCAATCAATTAATCAATCAATCAATGATGGTTATTGAGTACTTACTATGTGCAGAGCACTGTACTAAACGTTTGGGAGAGTACATTACAACGGAAATAGCAGGCACATTCCCTGTCCGGAGCAGGCTTATAGTCTAGAGGAACACTCAGGACAAGCTGATGTAGCAGAGGTGGGGCGGTGGGTGCAGATGTCAGGCAGGCGACCCCCCTCCCCCGCCAGACTGTAAACCTGTATTGTACTCTTCCAAGAGCTTAGTACAGTGCTCTGCACATAGTAAGCGCTCAATAAATACTACCGAATGAATGAATATTATCAAAATATTGGCAATAATAAAATGGAGGGATACATACTTATACGTGTATAGATATATGTGTCTATCAGTGGGCATAATAGATATGTAGACATACAGGGACCTATATGTCTATTATACACAGATACACAGGAGCGCTAGTGACAGGACTGCAAGTGAAAAGCAATTTTCCACCTCAGAGACCCATCCCTTCCACCTTGGGCAAGTCATTTCACTTCTCTGTGCCTCAGTTAACAAACTCATTTGTAAATTGGGCATGAAGACTTTGAGCCCTCTGTGGGACAGGGACTGTGTCCAGCCAATTTCTCTGTCTCTACCCCAACGCTCAGTACAGTGTCTGGCATATAGTAAGCGCTTAACAAATACGGCGATTATTATTATTCCACTCTCCCCTCGCTTAGAAGCGATCAGAGCCTACCATGGCAAGATCAGCCAGCTCATTGGTGAGCGTGACCGTTTCTGTGTCTTCAAAGATCGCTACCTCTGTCCCTAAAGAGCCCGGGCTTGGGAGTCAGAGGTCGTGAGTTCGAATCCCGGCTCTGCCACTTGGCAGCTGTGCGACGGTGGGCAAGTCGCTTCACTTCTCTGTGCCTCAGTTCCCTCATCTGGAAAATGGGGATTAACTGTGAGTCTCACGTGGGACAACCCGATTCCCCTGTATCTACCCCAGGGCTTAGAACAGTGCTCTGCACATAGGAAGCGCTTAACAAATACCAACGTTTTTACGTCCATCAGCTGGCTCCAAAATCGGGAGCACCTTCAATTCCGGGCGAGGTGACAGAACCGGGGATTCAGGACCAAGGACAGTTGCGTCTGCTTTTCCGGAGTTGTAATTCACTTCTTTTCATAGTATTTGTCATTATTATTAATAATAACAGTAATAGTACTTGTTAAGCGCTTCCTAAATGCCAATCCCTGTTCTAAGCGCTGGGGTAGATACAAGAGCATAGGTTGGACACAGTCCATGTCCCACGCGGGGCTCCCAGCTTTAATCCCCCTTTTGCAGATAGCAGCGTGGCTCAGCGGAAAGAGCCCGGGCTTGGGAGTCAGAGGTCGTGAGTTCGAATCCCACTTGGCAGCTGTGTGACTTTGGGCAAGTCACTTCACTTCTCGGGGCCTCACTTACCTCATCTGTAAAACGGGGATGAAGACTGGGAGCCCCACGTGGGACAACCTGAATCCCCCGTGTCTACCCCAGCGCTTAGAACAGTGCTCGGCACATAGTAAGCCCTTAAAAAATACCAACATGATTATTGGGAAGCAGCGTGGCTCAGTGGAAAGAGCACGGGCTTGGGAGTCAGAGGTCATGAGTTCGAATCCCAGCTCTGCCACTTGTTAGCTGTGTGACTGTGGGCAAGTCACTTAACTTCTCTGTGCCTCAGTTACCTCATCTGTAAAATGGGGATTAAGACTGTGAGCCCCATGTGGGACATCCTGATTCCCCTGTGTCTACCCCAGCGCTTAGAACAGTGCTTGGCACATAGTAAAACGCTTAACAAATACCAATATTATTATTATTATTATTGTTATTACAGATGAGGCACAGAGAAGTGACATGACTTGCTCAAGGTCGCAGACACGTGGCAGAGTCGGGATTAGAACCCAGGTCCACCTGAATCTCTTCTCTCGTGGGCCCGCCACGCTCGTTTGGAATCTGTGACTTTAAAACAACCCCAGTGGGGAACTAATCCACTTCCCACTCCCAGGAGAAGGCACATCTAGCCAGAGAAGCAGGAGTCAGGGACTTCAACATCTTCCCTTTAACCTGAGAAGAGGGGTTGTGGTCCTGAGGAGGAAAGGAGACTAAGAAAACAGATGGAAGTTGAAGAGAAGGGTGTTGATCGTATGTGAAGTTGTACTGAAGTAATAAAATGAGTGTTAATTTAAGGGAAAATGATCATCGTATTGGAGATTAGGTGAGAAAAAGGCTGTAATAAGAAAACACAGTAAACGCACAATTTAGAATGGAATTCCACTCAGTTGGTTTGGATATACTGTGGTGGTTATCCTGTTCCTCTGTCCTAAAAGCAATTACTGCTGCTTCGGCAGGAATGATTCCAGATCCATGGCTCCCCGGACCCTGTAGTTAATAATAATAATGATGATGATGATGATGACGATGATGGTATTTGTTAAGCGCTTACTACGTGCCAAGCACTGTTCTAAGTGCTGAGATAGATACAAGGTTATCAGGTTGTCCTACGTGGGGCTCACAGTCTTCATCCCCATTTTACAGGTGAGGTAACTGAGACACAGAGAAGTGAAGTGACTTGCCCAAATTCACACAGCTGACAAGTGACATCGCTGGGATTAAACCACATGCCCTCTGACTCCCAGGTCCGGGCTCTATCCACTAGGTCAGCCATCTGCTATTCAAATATGAGGGATGGTAAGAGGAGCAATCAATCCATCAGTGGTATTTACTGAACACACTGGCTGTGTGCAGAGCACGTACTAAGGTCTTGGGAGGGTACATTTCAACAGATTTGGTAGACATGTCTCCTGCCCATCAGGAGCTTACATTCTAGGGGGAGAAACAGACAGTAAAATAAATTATGGATATGTACATGTAAGTGCAGAGAACTGAGGGTGGGGTGAATATCAAGAGTTTAAAGGGTTCAGATCCAAGTGCATAGGTGGCACAGAAGGGAGAGGGAGAAGGGGAAATGAGGGCTTAGTCGGGGAAGGCCTCTTGGAGGAGGTGTGATTTTAATAAGGCTTTGAAGGTGGGGAGAGTAGTGGTCTGAAGCATATGAAGACAGAGGGAGCTCCAGGTCAGAAGGAGGAGGAGGCTAAAGAGTCAGCGTTGAGATAGGTGAGACTGAAGTATAGTGAATAGGTTGGCGCTGGAGGAGTGAACCGTATGAGCTGGGCTGTAGTAGGAAATGAGTGAGGTAAGATAGGAAGGGGTGAGCTGATTGAATGCTTTAAAGCTGATGGTAAGAAGTTCCTGTTTGATGTGGAAGTGGATGGGTAACCACTGGAGGGTGGGAGGTTTTTTTTTTGTGGTGGGGAAGACATGACCTGAAAGATTTTTTAGTAAAATGACCTGGGTAGCAGAATGAAGTAAGGCCTGAAGTAGGGAGAGACAAGAGGCAGAAAGGTCAGCGTGAGGGTGACGTGGCAGGAAAGGCGGGACACAATAAGTGCTTGGATTGACACAGTAGCAGTTTGGATGGAGAGGATAAGGCAGGTGTTAGTGATGTTGGGAATCTAATTTCCATAGTACACGCGGGTCGGGTCGCCTAAGCAGACCTTAGTTATGAATGGGAATGTTTGATCTCGGATCTGAGTTCTCTCCCGTTTCATAACCCCCCGATACCCTCTTCTCTTTCTTGGTTGAGATGAGTGGATGGTAATGGTTCATGCAGGGGGAGACTTGGACAGATTTGCCATCCTAGTCCCTACTGGGGGTGGGGGAAGGGAACCGGGACACTAGCCTTCACCTTTAACCACCGGAGAAGCAGTGGAGCCAGGTGGATAAAGCACGGCCCTCGAAGTCAGAAGATCTGCGTTCTAATCCTGACTCCGCCTCTTGCCTGCTGTGTAACCTTGGGCAAGTCACTCATCTCTGTCTCAGTTTCCTGACCCTGCGAAATGGGGATTCGATACCTTTTCTCCTTCCTACTTGACTGTGAGCCCCACGTAGGATAGGGACTGTATCCAGCCTGATTAACTTGTTTCTGCTTCAGCATTTAGAACAGTGCTTGACACATAGTAAGCGCTTAATATATACCATTTTAAAAAAATAACCACCATCTTTTCTACTTGCCCAGCAGAAATCAGCACATGATTATTTCTAGGGCTAGACCAGGCAATGAAGGATTCAACTGAATCCTCCTTGTTACATTCCATGAAGGGCCACTTGGCCAAAGAGGAGCTGCCAGAATACTGCCCATCAGGGGCCCATCGGGGCAGGGACTTCTGGAAGTCAGGACAGGTCACAGCAGTCAGGGTGATGCAGAAGGGAAAGGGAGAAGAAGAAAGGAGGGCTTAGTCAGGGAAGGCCTCTCGGAGGAGATGTGCCTTCAATAAGGCACATCCTCCTCCCACACTTACCTGCACATGACTCCACTCCTCCAAGACCGTTTTTGAAAAAAAATGGTATTTGTTAAGCGCTTACCATGTGCCAGGCACCTTTCTAAGTGCTGGGGTAGCTACAAGCTAATCAGGTTGGACATTGTTCACGTCCCACATGGGGCTCACAGTTTTAATCCCCATTTTACAGAGGAGGTAACTAAGGCACAGAGGAAGTGATGTGACTTGCCCAAGGTCACCCAACAGACAAGCGGTGGAGCTGACATTAGAAGCCAGGTCCTTTGACTCCTAGGCCCATGCTCCTTCCACTAGGCCACACTGCTTCTCTAAATAAATCCCATTGATGGATGGATTAATTTATTGGTAGGACAAATGACGAAATCAGCATCTTTACTCCTGTACTGTATTTTAATGATTGAAAAATGGAGCTTGATTCTTGCACACTAAATTCAGCACAAAATATGGGATGGCCTTTAAATTAGACCTGACTTGGGGATTTCCTAACCCTTGGGATGGGCCAGGGCCAGAGAAAAAGTCTTTTTCTTGGGAAGTAATAGGAGTCATCCTGAGGATAGATAGCAATGTAGTTCTGCTTGAGTAAAGTTGTAGCCCAGCAGAAATAAAGACTGCAATAGCCTTCTGCCCCAAAAGGTATTTCTAATAATTTTTATTCAAGTATCTTTCCCCAGTATGGCTCTAACAGGTGCCCACATTTGGATAATTTCAGAACAGTGCATGACCACACATAATTCTAGACCTTAAAAACCTCTTGAGTCACTGGCTTGACAGTTTGTGTCAGGATTCAACATGACTGAAAAGGCTTTAAAAAGTGGGCAACTAGGCCCTGCAACTGCCCAGATTGAGGCTGGAATTATGGGACTTTTGTCTTGGTTACTTAGAGGAGAGTGGCCAATGCTAGATGAAAAGAGGTCTCCAGTCTAAGCCCGAGAAAGGCAGAGAGGGGTAGAATAAACCAAAAGAGGGCAGATAAAGGTCAAGAGAGGCAGAGAAGAAAGGCAAAGGAGTCTAGAACTGCAGCAATAATGTTCTGAAACGGCACCGGGCCAAGATCAAAGCTGCTCCCAGTTCACTAGCGCTGTAGGGGCAAGTTGAACAGCAGCAACAGCTCCTACCAATCAATCATATTTATTGAGCACTTAATGTCTGCAGAGCACTGTACTAAGCGCATGGTATGATATAACAGAGTCGGTAGGCATATTCCAGGCACACAACGAGCTTACACTCTAGAGGGGAAGACAGACTTTAGTATGAATGAATTATGGATAGAGAAGAAAATGAGGGGAAGGCCTCTTGAGGAGATGTACCTTCAGTAAGATTTGGAAGAAGGGGAGAGTGATCGTCTGTTAGATATGAAGCGAGAGGGCATTCTGGAGAGGGCAAGAATTAAATACATTAAATGGCAATATAGAACCTCTTAAAGATGGCTAAAACATGTTTCCTTTCTGTCAGCATTGGGCAGAGAAGGAAGGAGAAAATTTTACTCATTTTTTAAAATTACATAGGTCTTTTTTAAGCCCTTTATGTCAAACCCTAGGCTAAGTGCTGGGGTATTTACGGAAGGTTTCAAGTGGAGATCATCCTGGAGTTTAACCCCTGTTGCCTGGGTCTCTGGAATTGCCAGCCGAGCTTCTGCCACCTGGGCTGATGGCACTGAAGCCCACTCTTGCACACCTGGTACAGGCGACCTGTGGAGCGAATGACCTTGGGCAAGCCACTTAACTTCTCTGAGCCTCAGTTATTTCCTCTGTAAAATGGGGATTAAGACTGTGAGCCTCAGGTGGGACAACCTGATTACCCTGTATCTACCCCAGCGCTTAGAACAGAGCTCTGGACATAGTAAGCGCTTAACAAACACCAACATTATTTAGGACAGTGCTTGGCACAGAGTAAGTGCTTAATAAATGCCATAATTATTATTATTATAATGAGACGCCAGGGGCCCGGTGTGGGGGTCAGGGAGGCCGTGATCATGTGCTTGGCCCTCTCCAGTCACTCAATGGCTGCCACCCGGTCCCTGGGCTGGCCTCACTGACCCCCTCCCCCCCCCCGGCCACCTCCCCCTCAGGGCAGAATCAATCAATCGTATTCCTTGAGCACCTAGTGGGTGCAGAGCACTGTACTAAGCACTTGGAAGAGTACAATACAACTGAGTTGGTAGACATATTCCCTGCCCTCAATGAGCTCACAGTCTGGAGGACCATGGAGAATAACAGAAATTTGGGCAGAGTCCGTCCATGGGGTGGGGAGTGTCAGTGATTCCCTGAAGACAGTGACGAGTGACATTTTCCCTCCCACCTAGGACTGTTAGCCCCTTGTGGGACAGGGACTGTCCACCATAATGAACTTCTTTCTACTCAAGTACTTAGAACATTGCTTGACATATAGTAAGAACTTAATAAATACCATAATAATAACAGTAATAAAAAAGAGGACACTGTCTGCAGAAAAATAGATGCAGCAGACAGACCGTGGGCAAGGGACTCAGGAGAACTCTGTCACCAAACCGCTCAGTCATTCAATCAAGGATATTTATTGTCAGTCAGTCAATCGTATTTATGAAGCCCTATGTGCGGAGCAGTGTACTACGCGCTTGGAAGACCACACTATAGCAATATACCTTCAAACATGCCCATGTCTCCCCCATCCTAAAAAAACCCTCTCCCAACCCCACTTCCCCTTCCAATTATCATCCTATCTCCCTCCTACCCTTCCTTTCCAAATTCCTAGAACAAATCATCCACACTCTCTGCCTTGAATTCCTCAACTCCAACTCTCTCCTGGACCCCCTCTAATCTGGCTTCCATCCCCACCAGTCCACTGAGATTGCTGAGATTGCTCTCTCAAAGGTCACCCACGACCTCTTTCTTGCCAAATCCAATGGCTCCTACTCTATTCTAATCCTCCTCGACCTCTCAGCTGCCTTTGGCACTGTCGACCGTCCCCTTCTCCACACCTTATCTCACCTTGGCTTCACAGACTCCGTCCTCTCCTGGTTCTCCTCTTATCTTTCTGGTCGTTCATTCTCGGTCTCTTTCACGGGCTCCTCCTCCGCCTCCCATCCTCTAACTTGTAGGGGTTTCTCAAGGGTCAGTTCTTGGCCCTCTTCTGTTCTCCATCTATATTCACTCCCTCGGTGAACTCATTCACTCCCACGGCTTCAACTATCATCTCTTTGCAGATGACACCCAAATCTATATCTCCTCCCCGTTTTCTCCTCCTCCCTCCAGGCTCATATCTCCTCCTACCTCCAGGACGTCTCCACTTGGATGTCTGCCCACCACCTAAAACTCAACATGTCTAAAACTGAGCTCCTCATCTTCCCTCCCAAACCCTGTCCTCCCCCTGACTTCCCCGTCACTGTGGATGGCACGACCATCCTTCCCGTCTCACAGGCCCGCAACCTTGGTGTCGTCCTTGACTCAGCTCTCTCATTCACCCCACACATCCAATCCATCACCAACGCCTGCCAGTCTCGCCTTCACAATATCGCCAAGATCTGCCCTTTCCTCTCCATTCAAACTGCTATCGTGCTGGTACAAGATCTCATAATATCCCAACTGGATTATTGTCAGCCTCCTCTCTTTATTTTGTTAATGAGGTATACATCCCCTTGATTCTATTTATCTTGATAATGTTGTCTTGTTTTTGTTTTGTTCTGTTTTGCTCTGCTGTCCGTCTCCCCCATTTAGACCGTGAGCCCATCATTGGGCAGGGATTGTCTCTCTGTTGCCGAACTGTACATTCCAAGCACTTAGTACAGTGCTCTGCACATAGCGCTCAATAAATACTGCTGAATGAATATAACAGACACAGAATAATGATGGCATTTGTTAAGTGCTTACTACGTGCAAAGCACTGTTCTAAGCACTGAATAATGAGGATGGTATTTGTTAAGTGCTTACTATGTGCACAGCACTGTTCTAAGCACTGGGGTATATACAAGGTTACCAGGTTGTCCCACATGGGGCTCACAGTCTTAATCCCCATTTTTACAGATGAGGTAACTGAGGGACAGAGAAGTGAAATGACTTGCCCAAATTCACACAGCTGACAAGTGGCAGAGCTGGGATTAGAACCCACGACCTCTGACTCCCAAGCCCATGCTCTTTCCACTGAGCTACACTGTTTCCCCTATCCCTGTCCACGAAGAGTTTACAGTCGAATAATAATAATAATATCGGTATTTGTTAAGTGCTTACTATGTGCAGAGCACTGTTCTAAGCGCTGGGGTAGATATAGGGTAATCAGGTTGTCCCATGTGAGGCTCAGTCTTAATCTCCATTTTACAGATGAGGTAACTGAGGCACAGACAAGTTAAGAGACTTGCCCACAAGTCACACAGCTGACAAGTGGCAGAGCTGGGATTAGAACCCACGACCTCTGACTCCCAAGCCCATGCTCTTTCCACTGAGCTACACTGTTTCCCCTATCCCTGTCCACGAAGAGTTTACAGTCGAATAATAATAATAATATCGGTATTTGTTAAGTGCTTACTATGTGCAGAGCACTGTTCTAAGCGCTGGGGTAGATATAGGGTAATCAGGTTGTCCCATGTGAGGCTCAGTCTTAATCCCCATTTTACAGATGAGGCAACTGAGGCACAGACAAGTTAAGAGACTTGCCCACAAGTCACACAGCTGACAAGTGGCAGAGGCTGGATTCGATCTCTGACTCCCAAGCCCATGCTCTTTCCACTGAGCCACACTGCTTCCCCTATCCCTGCCCACGAAGAGTTCACAGTCTAGAGAGTTTACTGTGTTTAGAGCACTGTTCTAAGCGCTTGGGAGAGTAATAATAATAATAATTACGGTATCTGTTAAGCACTTACTACGTGCCAAGCACTGTTCTTAGGAAGCAGTGTGGCTTATTGGAAAGAGCCCGGGCTTGGGAGTCAGAGGCGTCGGTTCTAATCCCGGCTTCGCCACTTGTCAGCTGTGTGACTTTGGGCATGTCACAACTTCTCTGTGCCTCAGTTACCTCCTCTGTAAAACGGGGATTAAGACTGCGAGCCCTTCGTGGGACAGCCTTGTACTGCTTAGAATAATAATGATAATGGTATTTGTTAAGTGCTTACTATGTGCCAAGCACACAGGTAGATACGAGGTAATCGGGTTGTCCTACGTGGGGCTCACAGTCTTCACCCCCATTTTATAGATGAGGTATAGTTGAGAAGCAGTGTGGCTCAGTGGAAAGAGCACGGGCTTTGCAGTCAGAGGTCATGGGTTCGAACCCCGGCTCTGCCACTTGTCAGCTGTGTGACTTGGGGCAAGTCACTTAACTTCTCGGTGCCTCAGTTCCCTCATCTGTAAAACGGGGATGAAGACTGTGAGCCCCACGTGGGACAACCTGATTCCCCTGTGTCTACCCCGGCGCTTAGGACAGTGCTCGGCACATAGTAAGCGCTTAACAAAAACCAACATTATTAACTGAGGCACAGGGAAGTGAAATGACTTGGACAAGGTCCCACATCTGACAAGATAGGGTACGCTATAACAGAGGGGGAAGCTCCCGAAGGCCAAGTCGGCCCCTGGCGGGCCAGGCTGGGCTCAGGCCGTATGCGCAGTCACCCTCAGGACTACAAGTCCCTTTGCGGGGCAGGGCTGCTCCCCCACTGCTGAGCGGCAGCCTAGGCCTTCGTAGGCCGCTTAATAATAATGTTGGTATTTGTTAAGCGCTTACTCTGTGCAGAGCACTGTTCTAAGCGCTGGGGTAGACACAGGGGAATCAGGTTGTCCCACGTGGGGCTCACAGTCTTCATCCCCATTTTACAGATGAGGCAACTCAGGCACAGAGAAGTGAAGTGACTCGCCCACAGTCACACAGCTGACAAGTGGTAGAGCTGGAATTCGAACCCATGACCTCTGACTCCAAAGCCCGTGCCCTAGGGTCCAGTGCCTCCCCTTCCCCCCCGTTCTGTTGTAGTGTACTCTCCCAAGCGCTTAGTCCAGTGCTCTGCACCTAGGAAGCGCTCAAGAAATGAGAAGTGGTGGATAGAACGCCGGTCTGGGACCCAGAAGGAGCTGGGTTCTAATCCCGCTTCATTCATTCAATAGTATTTATTCAGCGTTTACTACTACTAATAATAATGTTGGTATTTGTTAAGCGCTTACTATGTGCAGAGCACTGTTCTAAGCGCTGGGGTAGATACAGGGTCATCAGGTTGTCCCACATGAGTCTCACAGTCTTTATCCCCATTTTATAGATGAGGGAACTGAGGCCCAGAGAAGTTAAGTGACTCGCCCACAGTCACCCAGCTGACAAGTGGCAGAGTCGGGATTCGAACCCATGACCTCTGAATCCCAAGCCCGGGCTCTTTCCACTGAGCCACGGTAGGTGCAGCCACTGGACAATTCGGCAACAGATAGAGCCAATCCCTGCTCAATGCGGGGCTCACGGTCTAAACAGGGGAGACAGCAGAGCAGAGCAAAACAGAACAAAACAAAAACAAGACAACATCATCGAGATAAATAGAATCAAGGAGATATACACCTTATTAACAAAAGAAATAGGGCAATAAATAATATATGCAGATGAGCACAGTGCTGAGGGGAGGGGAAGGGGGAAGAGCAGAGGGTGGGGGGAGGGGAGCAGAGGGAAAGTGGGGGCTCACTCACTTCTCTGGGCCTCCGCTACCTCATCTGTAAAATGGGGATGAAGACCGTGAGCCCCAAGTGGGATGGCATTTAATAATAATAATAATGTTGGTATTTGTTAAGCGCTTACTATGCGCCAAGCACTGTTCTAAGCGTGGGGGTAGATACAAGGCAATCAGGTTGTCCCACGTAGGGCTCACAGTCTTCATCCCCATTTTACAGTTGAGGGAACTGAGGCCCAGAGAAGTTAAACGACTCGCCCAACGTCACACAGCGGACAAGTGGCGGATCCGGGATTAGAAACAATGACCTCTGACGTATACCTCTGTAATTCTATTTATTTTATTTGTATTGATGTCCGCCTCCCCCCTCCCCCCCGTCCCCAAGGCTGTGAGCGCGTTGTGGGCAGGGATCGTCTCCCTTTATTGCAGTATCGTACTTTCCCAAGCGCTTAGTCCAGTGCTTTGCGCACAGTAAGCGCTCAATAAATAGGTTTGAATGAATGAATACGTTTGAATTTACCCCAGCGCTTAGAACGGTGCTTGGCACGTAGTCAGCGATTGACAAATAGCATTATCATTAATAAAGAAGCAGCGTGGCTCAGTGGAAAGAGCCTGGGCCTGGGAGTCAGAGGTCATGGGTTCGAATCCCGGCTCCGCCGCTTGCCGGCTGTGTGACTTTGGGCAAGTCACTTCGCTTCTCCGTGCCTCAGTTCCCTCGTCTGTAAAATGGGGATTCAGACTGTGAGCCCCACTTGGGACAACCTGATCACCTTGTCTCCCCCCAGAACAGTGCTTGGCACATAGTGAGCGCTTAATAAATACCACCCTTGTTATTATTATTGTTATTAAATCCGATCGATCGACCGATTGCACTAAGGGGCTGGCAAAGGGGAGGGAGCCCGATCCTAGCCGGGAAAGCCCGGTCCAGCCGTTGCCATGGAGACCGGCTCCCGAACAGATTCCGCCCCTTCTCTGTGGTTGGTGCAAAGTTCCCACTCTGCCCCGAGGCAGGAGCGTGGGCTGCATGAGCAATGGTATTTTAAACCTCTTTATGTGCCCCACTCCTTCCTTCTGGGAGAAGGTGGGGGTGCGGGACCGTGCGGGAGAGAAGCTACCGGCCTGAAGTGTCCCGGAATCTAGATCTCTTCCCGGCCTAGTAGTAGTTGACGCTTACTATCTTTAAAATGACTGGAAAAACAGGGCGTGTGCAAGCACCCTCCTCCCCTGTCCAGGTGTGCAGGGGCTACAAGGAGGCCACTGGGATGCAGGTGGTGGCTCACTCTTCCCTTATCCTTCAGACATCGAGAGGAAAAAAACACCAACCCAAAATCTAGTCAGAACCTGTCTGAGCCTGCTGGCCCCCTTAGCTATCTCTCGTGGTCAGATCTTCCTAACCATTTCACGTATCCAAATCAGGTTTCCAAGCATGAGGCACATTCCATTCTGGCACCCCCAAACCCTGCGGTGATTAACAACTGCCCACCCACTCTCCTCCTCACATAGCCTCTTAAATTCCCCCGTGGTGGGAAGAACCGACTCCTAGGTACGAAAATATAAGTGGAGCTAGTGGTTTTATTTTCAAGGGCTGTGTCCTGGACACCCCCAGATGGCTGTCCAGACCATCTCAACGCCAGTCTCTGGGATCAACCGTGACGAATCTTGTCCCCGTCTGCTCTCTTCTCCTGCTACACCCCAGTTCAGTCTTGGCTCCTTCCAAGCTAACCTCTAGCTGCTCTATCTGGCTCGTAACTCGCCCGGTCAATCAATCATATTTATTGAGCACTTACTGTGTGCAGAGCACAGTGCTAAGCGCTTGGGAGAGTACACTAGGGTAGATAAGCATCACTATCTACCTCCCATTCCTCACACCTTTCCACCTAAATAATAATAATAATGATGGCATCTGTTTAGTGCTCACTACGTGCCAGGCACTGACCTAAGTGCTGGGGTGGATACAGGCAAATAGAGTTGGACACAGTCCCTGTCTCACGTGGGGCTCACAGTCTCAATCCCCATTTTACAGATGAGGTCACTGAGGCCTAGAGACCCTGCATGGAACTCCTTCCCACACCCTTCAAATCTGCTCAATCTCCATTTTCAGAGTCCTAGAGAGCCAGCTCCCTCAAGACTCATTCCCTAGTAAGCACTCAATAAATGCGATTGATTGATGGACCTCAGGAAGAGAGGAAAGAGCCTCAACTTTTAGAAGGTGTGGGAGAGCCCCAGCTCCTTTCTTTGTCATGAGAACAACCTGCAGACATTAGATTTGCTAGAGTAGCTTTGGGGTGGGACAAGACTGTAATAATAATAATAACGGTGGTATTTGTTAAGCGCTTACTATCTGCAAAGCACTGTTCTAAGCGCTGGGGGGATACAGGGTGATCAGATTGTCCCACGTGAGGCTCACAGTTTTAATCCCCATTTTACAGATGAGGCATCTGAGGCACAGAGAAGTGAAGTGACTTGCCCAAAGTCACACAGCTAGCAAGTGGCAGAGCTGGGATTCGAACTCATGACCTCTGACTCCCAAGACCGGGCTCTTTCCACCGAGCCACGCTGCTGTAAGCTTGTTACGGGCAGGGAACCTGTCTACCAACTCTGTTACTCTCTCAAATGCTTAGTACAGTGCTCTGCACACAATAAGCGCTCAATAAAATACATCGATTGATTGATTTAGTGGTATATGCCCTCACCAGTGTTTACGCTATCTTTGGGAGTAGTAATAGTATTTATTAAACATTAATTCACTAAGGAAGAATTAGAGAAGCAATGTTAGAGAATGGGCCTGGAAGTCAGGGGACCTGGGTTCTAATCCCGGATCTGCCCCTTGTCTTTGTGACCTAGGACAAATCACCTAACTTCTCTGTGCCTCAGTTACCTCATCTGTAAAATGGGGATTAAATTCTCCTCCTCCAGTTTAGACTGTATGTCCCATATAGGATGGGGCTACGCCTGACCTGATTAACTTGTATTTACGCCTTGGAGAAGCAGCGTGGCTCAGTGGAAAGAGCACGGGCTTTGGAGTCAGGGCTCATGAGTTCGAATCCCAGCTCTGCCACTTGTCAGCTGTGTGACTGTGGGCAAGTCACTTCCCTTCTCTGGGCCTCAGTTCCCTCATCTGTAAAATGGGGATGAAGACTGTGAGCCCCACGTGGGACAACCTGATTCCCCTGTGTCTCCCCAGCGCTTAGAACAGTGCTCGGCACATAGTAAGCGCTTAACAAATACCAACATTATTATTATTATTATTTTTACGCCTGTGCTCAGTACAGTGTCTGGTGCATAGTAAGCGCTTAACAAATACCACATAAAAATATACACGCAGGAAGAAATTAGACATGGTCCCCACCCCCCAGGAGGCTCACACACCAACTGTGTGCTGAGCTTCAGGTTTGCTCCATGGAGCATCCTATCTAAACCAAAATTTCCTTCAGGAAAATCTCCTTGTCTAGTGTGTAGACTTGATATTTCTGCCTCTGAGAAAGAATTTTAAAATGCAGTGGGTACCGTGATCAGAACATGACTTTTTAGGCAGAGTCCAAATTTAGAATTTTCTCTTAGATTCACTGCAGAGCAATCATGTCTCGGGGATTTACTCTCCCAGCTCCAAGATAAACACGGTAGGAAGATTGCCCGGGCTAGAGCCTAAATATGGGGATTTTCCCAGCCCTCCACTCCCTGCCCTGGGAATCGTTGTTTTTCGGTTGTTATCTGACTCTGAGCTGAACGAATGGGTTCTGTGAAAAACACCCAGGCAAAGAAGATCTGATATAATTTTGTGACTGAGAAGCCTAGATCCGCTCCACCTTGAACTGTTGCTTCTGTCTGTCAGTCAGTCGTATTTATTGAGCACTGCCCGAGTGCAAAGCACTATATTAAGCACTTGGTACAATATAACAAAATAACAGACACATTCCCTGCCCAATGTTCCCATACATCGGGGAGGTCCCCTCCCTGGGCTCTGAATAAACACGCCAGGGCGAGGAGCCAGATTTGAGCCTAAATTTGGAAAAAAATCATTATACAACGCCCTTCTCTCATTGTTCGATTCACCGCTCTGAACATTAAGCGGATGCACACGTTTTCTATCTCTGAACAGAACGGGGTAAGCTAAGGCCATTGTGCAAAGCGCAGAGGGAAACATGATCAGAGGGCTGCCTGCCTGTGATGAGGACGGCAAAGGCGAGTGGAGAATTTTTGTTTAGATTCGCCGCAGAGCTCTCATGCCTCAGAGCGGTGTTCTCCCGACTCCCGAAGAAACTGCAGGGAAAGCGCCCAGATTGGGATCCTAAATTTGGGATGACACAGTCCCACTTTATATACTCAGCCCCACGTTCACTGTTCACAGGAGAGAATCTGGATCGTTATCTCATTTCTCCTCCCGGATCTCTGGATTTAAAAACTACTGGAGCCAAGTAGGCTGGGGCAGGACATTTCCCCATTTCAGGGACACAGACCATGGGGATTGGAAGCTTGCCGGGGAGGAGTCTGTACCAGAACTCAGGTTACTGGACTTTCCTCTGCCCCGCCCTGGACGGATGGCTGAGTTTTGAGGAGGCCCTATCTTTGCAAACGAGCAGAAGGAAGGAAATCTTTCCAAATTGCTGCTCCGTATTATGTAGCGCTTTGACTGCACGACACTTCGCAATCCCTTACCGGTTAATCCTCATGGCTCCCTCTTGGGAGGCAGGCAGACAGGCAGGCAGGCAGGCAG
Source organism: Ornithorhynchus anatinus (assembly GCF_004115215.2). NCBI lineage: Eukaryota > Metazoa > Chordata > Mammalia > Monotremata > Ornithorhynchidae > Ornithorhynchus > Ornithorhynchus anatinus. The sequence continues at coordinate 18,590,815 of NC_041733.1, read as the reverse complement.
GCAGGCAGGCAGATAACAAGCTGTTTTCATTCCATTTTACAAATGGAAAAACTAAGGCCCAGTTCATCTAGTAGCTCATGGCTAGAGCCCTGCAAATCCTCCATGGGGTGGGGTAAGAAACCGTGACCATGCTAGAAGGCCCCGGACCTCGGCCCCGGTCCTCACGGTGTGCATCTCAAATCTCCAGGAAGGCCCCAGTGGGGTTATTGGTTTCTTATTGATTTGGCCGTTAGGTAGGTAGAGAATCTTCTCTCTTGGGCTGTCCTATCAGGGTTTTTCATTATCTCTCTCTCTTTTTCCTGCCCCACGTGTTTTACTGCAATGATTCTCAACCTTTTCCTTATTATCTTCCTTACCCCACATCACCCCTCCCATAAAAAAGAAGCCCACAGTTTGTCTCCTTTTGGCACCGCAAAGGATCTCGACAGTAGAAAAATGAGTGGGGGCCATTTAGAATGTGGCGTGGGCCGGGGAGAGGTGGCACATGTCCGCTGATATTGGGCCCGGGCTAGGGTGAACCAGGGCCTCATCCTTAGGGGCAGCTCTAGCCCCTCGGCTCAGGACAAAGAACAGTTAATCAATCAATCAATGGCATTTATTGAGCACTTACTATGTGCAGAGCACTGTACTAAGCACTTGGGAGAGTACAATGCAATGGAATTAACAGACACGTTCCCTGACCATAATGAATTTACAATCTAGAGGGGGAGACAGATATTAATATGAATAAATAAATCATATATTTATGTCACATATAAACAATACATTGCATATATAATATAATATATAAAGATCTAGGGGCACCTACTGGGGGTAAGAAGCTCTTTTAATTTCATTTTACAAATGGAAAAATGAAGACTGTAAGCTCTTTGTGGGCAGGGAACGTGTTTGTTTATTGTTAGATTGTACTTCCCCAAGCACTTAGTGCAGTGCTCAGCGCAGAGTAAGCACTCAATAAATACAATTGAATGAATTAATAGGATTCTCGGCCGTGCAGAAGGGCAGACAGGCCCTCCCAAAGTACTGCCCACACATACATCTCCCTCTTCTCAGCACTTAGAACAGTGCGTGGCACATAGTGAGCGCTTAACAAATACTATTATTATTATTATTATTGTTCTCCCTGACCAAAAGAAGATGTGGGGGCTGGGGACAAGCCCCACTCTTGTCTGGTTCAGGCCAGGCCAGGGCTGGATTTTCAGCCTACGAAGGGCTACTCTAGGGCTCCTGTCTCTGACTTGGCTGGAACTCTCCCTATCATCCAGAAATCCTGACCTTCGGTTGGAGAAATACCAGTGGGAAAATATCCACAGTTCTGAAATTAAGTCCCGTCTGTCACCCCCCTCTAGTCTCTGAGCTTGTTGTTGGCAGGGAATGTGTCTATCAACTCTGGTGTATTGTGCACACAGCTAGCACTCAATAAATACGATTGATTAATTGATTGATTGATTGATTGAAATCCGGTGGCATCTCATATTACACATCTCCCTGCCTGCACCTCAAAGATCCCCTTGGACACTAGATGAGTTGGGTCAAAGAATTAGAGGTCAGAACAAGGACCTTGCTTCTTCCCCTGTTTCAAGCCCATCATTATCGAGTACTTACTGCGGGCACCATGCTAAGCGCTTGGGAGAGTACAGTATAATAGAGTCGGTAAACATGTTCCCTACCCACAGCAAGCTACAGTCTGGGGGCGGGGGGAGACAGACATTAATATAAATAAATCAGTTACGGGAGATGGGTCCGAAGCTGAAGGGTGGAGCAGAAGCTGGAGTAGGGGTAGCCCGGGAGGATGAAGAGAAGAGCAATGGTCTCCATTACTCTTTGCCTGCTTCCTCCTCCTTCCTTGGGCTGACCTGGAGTGGGAGAGAGGGAGTGGCATCCACAGACAGACCTAAAAGGAAGACCATGCGGGGAGACCTGGGAGGGAGGGAGGCCCAGCCAACGGACTTGTCGGCGGACTCCGCAGGTTCACCGGTGTGGAAACTTGACCTGGCCTGAACGAGTCCCCAGCTGCTTCACAATTTCAGGGGAAGCTAAGACCTTGCTGGTGGGCCTGGGACAGGTCAAACCCAGTGGGGCAGCTGGTGGCAGAGGCCACCAACGGGCCATCACTTTATAAAATCCCAGAGGCTAGAGCTGTGATGGGCACAAGCACGTCAAGAAGGGAACACCTTTGCCCCCAAGGGGCACTGGGGGAGAGAGGGGCAGCTTTCTTTCTGTGGGCAGGTTCTGTGGCTGAACTCAGAGTGATGGCTCTGGGCAGCCCCAGCTGTTCATCCTGCACTAGCACCAATCGCTCACTTGAGCGTCTTTTGGGCACCCATCCTGGTTCGCCATTCTAGTTAGCACATCAAAACTGATCGAAATGAGCGTTCTCTACTCATAGAAACAGGCTGGCTTAGTGGATGGAGCGCTGCCCTGTGAGCTGGGTTCTAATCCCGGCTCTGCCACGTCTGCTGTGTGACCTTGGATAAGTGACCACTTCACTTCTCTGGGCCTCAGTTACCTCATCTGGAAAATGGGGATTAAGAGTGTGAGCCCCATGTGGGACAGGGATCGTGTCCAACCTGATTAACTTGTATTTACCCCAACGCTTAGGACAGTGCTTGGCACCTAATAAGTACCACAACTATTATTACTATTATGTGGGGGTACGGGGAGTCAAGTGGGGTCATCCAGTTGGGGGAATAGGGGGCTTAATGGGCTCCTCTTTGTTTCTGCTGCCCTGGGCCTCTGCTCCAGATCAAGGACCCTCCCTCCTGGAGCTCTGGGGAAGGTAGAGAGGGTAATCAGCAGGGAGGGCCTGGCAGGGAAGGCCGGCCCGGACCCCGTTACCCCATCTTTCGACCAAGATTTTCAACCGGCTCATCCCATGGGCTTAGGGTCCGGAAGCGTTCAGAAGCGGGGATGGTTGGGGAGTTCTGGAAGCCCGCGGGGTCCTCCTCGGTGTCCTCCTCGGTATGGCAAGAGGGAAAGTGGAGTCAGTAAGGGTCAGATTTACGTTCCTTATTCTCTCCTCCTCTCCACGTTCTGGAAAAGCCGCTCTTCAATCTCTTGCCAGTAGATGGGGATGAGGTGCTTTGCTTGTCACTTGCGAACCGTCCAAAGTGTAGTCTCCCGCCCTTGACTTGGGGGACCCCTTTGGACTGTGCCCTGGTCCCGGGGTGAATGACGAGGCAAATGGTGGGGGGAATGGGTCGTGTACCTCAGACGCCCGGGAGGCTGAATTCCCAAGAGCTTAGGAGACAAAGTCCCTCAAGACTGAAAGCTCCTTCCGGGCAGGGAACGCGTCTGCTAATTCTGTGGTACTGCACTCTCCCAAATGCTTAGTACGGTGCGCTTCACATAGAGAGCGCTCAACAGATACAGTTGATCGACCGATTAACTAATTAAATATTCCCTCGTGCATTCCGGCTAGTGCTCTACCCCTGTAGGTTGCCAGGTATTTGCCTGGAAAATCTGAAGTCCAGACTTTTGGTCCGGAGAGATCTTCGGTGGCTGCCGGGGGAAGGGGCTGCCGTCACACTCCCGGGTGCCCTAGACCTTGCGAGAGAAGTTGGATCAATGAATCAATCACTCGATTGTATTTATTAAGCGCTTATTCTGTGCAGAGGATGGTACTAAGCACTTGAGAGGGCACGATATGACAGATTTGGTAGCCACGGTCCTGGCTCCCAAAGACTTTAAAGTCTAGAGGGACTGTAAATTGGACGGTAGAGGCTACCGCCGCATTGGAAAAGTCTACTCCTGTAGTCCGAGCATCACCTTATGACTCTGCCTCTCACCTCGATTAGACTATAAGCCCGTCGATTAGACTGTAAGCCCGTCAAAGGGCAGGGACCGTCTCTATCTGTTACCGATTTGTACATTCCAAGTGCTTAGTACAGTGCTCTGCACATATAGTAAGCGCTCAATAAATACTATTGAAGGAACTTCTTTTTCCCCTAAAAGCCTGAAGCTTAAACCAGTTCTTCTTGTAACCGGTTAGGCAGCTACTAAAAGTTAAGGCCTTCAGTTAGAAGAAATAGTTGCCTTTTTCAAGGGTAACAAATTAGTGCAACCTGACATTACCATCTCAGATGACATTCGTCCTACCACATCATTTTTGCTCGGCGCCCAGGAGATTTCAGTTCCATTCCCGGGGCCTCTGTTGGCTTTCTCTTTCCCCGAAGAGTCTCTGAGCTCAATGGCCAACCCAGTGATGCCTCTTCCGGAGAGAAGGAGGAGAGTTCGAATCAAAGAAGCTGAAGGAGTAGCCTCCTTAAGGCTGTTTAATTCCATTGTCCTGATGTAGGTCTAACCAGCTGTAACTGTTATTCCCAGCATTCTCCCAGCATCCTCCACTCTGACTGGGAGTAAATCCAGGGAGGGTGTTGTCACAAGTTAGTTCTCTTCCCTTGGAATCTCCTGAGGAAGCCTGCATTGGGCTCCAAAGATTCAGTGTGGGGGCACTTGTGACCATCTTGGGGTGAAGGTGACAGTTATATCTCTGGAGTGAGGAGATCGCTTAGAGACCACAGAGATCGAGGTGATCCAGACGGAGGAAAAGGAGCATCATGTGCCGGGGTACGGGCTGGGCCACTGGATAAGGAAATCGGTCGGATGGACATTTGGACAATCTAGGAGGGGAGGAGGAGCATCCAGGCAGAGAATGTTATCTATCAACCTATCAATCAGTCAATCAGGAATATCTCTGGGGCTCAGTATGGCTCCCTGGGCCAAGTCTTAAATAAAGCCAAATGTAAGAGATGGGAAAATTTGGATGCTAGTGAAATTGATTAGGATTGCTGGTGTTTAGCAGGTATCAAGAGAAGCAGAAAGGCATAGAGAAGTAGCATGGCCTAGTGGAAAGAGCAAGGGCTTGGGTCAGAGGATTTGGGTTCTAAACCCGGCTCGGCCAATTGTTTGCTGTGTGACCTTGGGCAAGTCACTTAACTTCTCTGTGTCCCAATTATCTCATCTGTAAAATGAGGATTAAATCCTCCACCCTCCAATTTAGGCTGTAAACTCCGTGTGGGACAGGGACTACGTCCCACCTGATAAATCTGTCTCTACCTCGGCGCTTAGTAATTGCTTGACACATAGTAAGCACTTTAACAAATACCATTAAAAAAAAATAAATGAAGAGTGTGCCACAGGAAGACCCAGGATCGGGTCATCCCGCCACGCCCAAACCCATCCCTGAGGGGGCTACAGGGGACACTGGAAAGAGAAACGGCAGGGAGGTCCTGATTCATCCCCACCCTTTCCAGATCTGACCCCCATTCCAGCAGCAGTTCCGAGAACAGGAAGTTCCAGGAGGCAACTCTGCCCGCTGAACGAGAAGGAGGAGGTCTTGCTCTCCAGCGAGGAGATGTTCCCTCCTTTCAGTTTTGATGGAAACCTCTGTGATACCAGGCCAGGAAGTGGCAAATGTGGAGATAGAGATGGGCTCCATTCATGACCTACCTTGGGCACATGAAAACCCAGGTTAACAGCCAGGGCTCTGGGGCTTTCAGACCAAGTCCTGCAGGGATTTTCCACCCTTCAAAAAAAAGGAAAGCAAAAGACAACCCACATGACCTAAAGCAAATTCTGCTTGCCTCTGGTCCCTAGAAATACTCCCATAGAACACCGACAGTGGGCCAGGCCTCTGAAGTGCCCTGGCTGGGGATATTTACTATCAACTTCATCACTGGTATTTCATTCGGTCGTATTTATTGAGCACTTACTGTGTGCAGAGCACTGTACTAAGTTCTTGGAAGAGTACAATTCAACAATAGACACATTCCCTGCCTAGAACGAGTTGACAGTTATTGAGTACTTACTCACATCTCCTCCAAGAGGCCTTCCCTGCCTCAGTCCTCATTTACACTTCTCCCACTCCTTTCTACATTGCCCTTCCACTTGGATTTGCTCCCTTTGGGAACCCCTCCTTCATCCCCACAACACTTAGGTACATATCTGCAACTTATTTATTTATATTAATGTCTGTCTCCCCCTCTAGACTGGAAGCCCGCTGTGGGCCGGAAACATGTCTACCAACTTGGTTATATTGTACTCTCGCAAGTGCTTAGTCAGTGCTCTGCATAGAGTAAACGCTCAATAAATACCACTGATTAATTGATTGCATGCAGAGGACTGTACTAACCTCTTGGGAGAGTACATTACAACAGAGTTGGTAGCCACGTTCTTTACCCACAACGAGTTTATTTCTGCCTGGGCCTTCAACGCTCCAGGTTTCTCTTCCCACTAAACTGAAAGTGGCTACCACCTTAGGGTCAAGAGGGAAAAGGAACCTATTTGGAGCCAGAGCTTTACTGTCAGATGGGAAATGCTGTGGACGAACAGATTCCGAGCTCACAGATCTGCAGAGGAAACTGGCACGGGGCCGTTTCCCTCATGACTGTGGCAAAGGGAAGTTAAAATTCCACCTTTCCTTTCATTTATCTCCACCTTGAGAAGAACGTTTGTCAAAGGGCCCAACTCCAGCCTGAGCCATCACGTTCCCTCCATCACAGAGCCCTGAACAGTGACATGAGAACCCTGATCCATCCATAGTAATAAGACTCCATTTTGGTTGGCTGGGGAAATAGGCCAGGAACAGGGTGAAGTGGAGTTAGGCAGTGGGAAGAGACGTCGGGGGGATGGGGTAGGGCAAGGGGGGGTGAGTCAGAAGGGAGAGGGGAAAGAGAATGGGGATTGACTAGAAAGAAATGACGTGAGAAAACTGAGAATATTTCACCGGCACTACCTACTGGGCAGTAAGATCCTGATTGGCCCGTAAACTTGCATTTATAGGAAATTTGACCTCCAAGGCCTAGCATAACTAAATTCCTTAGTCCTCACCCCAGCCTGAGAAGTCTGTGAAGGTATTGCATTTTCGCTGTTTGCCCGCGCTGGGAGCTAAAGCCCAGAGAACAGTCTGATGACCGGGTGGGTGTTCTCTGGCTTTACGGTTACTCTCTGAGTCTTGGTTTTACTTTCATCCTTAGCTAGAGACTGTCCTGTCCTTCACAGAGGAATTTCTTTCACTTTCTTGAGTCCCTCCCTCATTACGCCAATTCCCCGATTATTTCCGGTGTCCTTCAGTTGGCCTTTCATTTGACTTGAGGGTGAAAAAAGAAGATAATCTGGTAAAAAGGGCAAACAAACACACACCCAAACTTTTTTACTCACCTCCATCAGCAGATAAGAGAGTGAAAGATGACAAGTTTGGGTGACCTTCCCAAAGAGGACTGAGAAATTTTCCTTATTTCAGGGCTTGGGACTAGAGGTTGAATGTTGGGACTTATAAAATGTAAATGATGCGTTGGGGGAGTAAAGAAGGAAAAAGAAAAATGAAGAGTTGAACAGAATACCTTTGAGACTTCTTGGGTTGCCAAGACATAGAGATCTCTCCTAGTTTCTCCTGCCGGGAGTGAGATCCTGAAAGACAAAAGGGAAAATGAGGGTTACTCTGTTTTCCTTTTCTTGAGAAGTGTTCTCCTTCAGTGCTTGAGTGACTGAGGTTGGAGAATGGGAAATAAATTTCATTTTGATAAAGGGACATCTGAGACAGAATGCGTCTGTTCAATTCTGCACAGAAATCACCATCACTCTGTTGTGGACATCACAATCAGTTGCCATGGAGTCACTGGTGAGATCACAGATTCACTCAGCTTTCACCACGAGATATGGGAAAAGATGAAGATAAGGAGAAAAAATTTTTTCTCCCTATAAATGGCTTTTAATACTTCCACCGTATTGAGGAAAGCAAGCATTTAATGCAGTGCCTGAAAGGCCAAAGCTTTCGTGTTTGCAGTTTGGGAATGAGAATATACTGTAATGAGAGAGTTCCTCTTTCAGTGAGCTGCTCGTTTGGGTTCTGTTAGGTTTTAACAGAATCATCCAGAATGCTCTGCCCTTGCTCTTGGTGCATCCTGAGTAGCTAATCTGCCCATTGCTTGCTTAATAGGCCAGTGAGAGAAGTGAAACCCCACGGTCACAGAAATAAACAAGGACTTCAGCTAAGGCAAGCGTTGGAAGAGGGAGGAGAAGAGAGAGAGGGAGAAAGACCTTAGCTCCAGCCCCATCGCTCATTTGTCTCCTACATATCCCTCTAAGTGAGGCCCTCCTAAATCCTGGCATCCCTCAGGTCTCCAACTGGACCTTGCCCTGACCTCCGTCTGTCTCCTCAGCTTTGAACCACAGCTTTCCCTGCTACTTCAGGAGGCTTTCAGGCATTGAATTAGATATTTGCTTTCCTCAATACTGTGGACATATCAAAAGCGATTTATAGGGAGAAAAAGATTTTCCCCCTCATCTTCTTCATCTTCTCCCTTATCCTGGGGTGAAACCAAGTCTGTCCCCAAACCAAACTCCAGGCTGGCTTGACAAAAGTCCTACAGCAGAGGGACTCTGCTTCCTGTGTCTATAGCCCCGGCGTGGCCGTTGACATCAGCAGACCCTGAGACACACGTAACTTCACATACCCAGCACCTGCACGCGGCCTAATGTGATGACGTCGTGACAGGTTCCACTCTGCAAGGGCTGTGACCGAAGGAGACTGGGTGCTGGAAATATGGATTCCGGACATAAGGGCTGAATCTGTCCAGGGCCTGGGGACAACCCAGGTGAAAGGCAGACTGTCCAGTGCAAAATGAGATGGCGGGCTCCTAAGAATAATAATAATAATTTGGTATTTGTTAAGCACTTATGTGCCGGGCACTGTACTAAGCGCTGGGATAGATCCAAGCAAGTGGAGCTGGTCAGAGTCCCTACACCTCATGGAACTCACAGTCTTCATCCCCATTTTACAGACAACGTAACCGAGGCACAGAGAAGTGAAGTGATTTGCCCAGGATCACACAGCAGACAACTGGCAGAGCAGGGATTAGAACTCAGGTCTTTCTGATTCCCAGGCCTGTGCTCTATCCACTAGACCACGCTGCTCCTCTTAGATCCTAAGAAAGAATATGACAATAAATACCACTGTTTGAATTAAACTAGTAGCAGGGGAAGGGGGAAGCACAGTTTTCATCATTGTCAGCACCCGCCCCCCCCCGCCCCCCATGACTTTAAGAGTTGGGGGGAGCCCTCTGAAAGCCATAGGGGAACTAATTGCGAGGGGCCAAGTCACATGCAAGGGGACAAGTCACAGCTCCTGTGTACCCGCTCTCCCCATGACTGGCAGTGCCCTATCACTACAATGCCAAAAGGAAAAAAGAAATCATGGGCTGGGTCTGAGGGGGAAGGAAGGTGAGTAGGAATGGGGAATTTGCCCTGGGCACCAAAACTGAGACACGATCCTGTGTGGGAGAGAGGGAAGGAGGGAAAGAGAGAGGAAAAGGAGAGGTAGCACAACTGGATTGGGAAAATCCCTGGCAAAATCCCATTGTAAGCCCCACCCCCCGGCCGGCTCGCTCATCAACAATAACAACAATAACAACAGATTGTACCTTGAATTTACCCTTCCACGAAAGCTTCATTCTGTTTCACCCAAGAAGTTCAAGATCCTCTGTTTATTTCTACAGGTTCTCCAGTGATTAATACTGGAATGTTTCTACCACCCCCTACGCTCCCCACCCACCCCCAAGAAAAATACACATTCAGGGGTCTTTGGGAAGAGATGCAACCATGAGATGGCAGTGATTTCCCAATGTTACATACCTATAATGCTGCGTCTGGTATCACTCAAGAAATTTGGGAGGTTAGGACGGAGCCAAGATGATGTAGGGAGTGAAAACTGGAACGGTGTGTATTTATAGTCGAAGTATTTTTTAACCCACCTAGGAGTTTGTGTCAGTTCAGCATGTTCTTTAGACTAATAATGATGTGCCAAGCACTGTGCTCAGTACTGGAGGACCTGCAAGACAATCCTATGGGACACAAGCTCTTTCCCAACCAGGGGTTCACAGTCTAAGAGGAAGGGAGAATAGATATTTTATCCCTTTTTTACAGTTCAGGAACTCAGGTACTGAGAAGTTAAACATCTTGCTCAAAGTCACAACAGCAGGCAGGTTGCAGGGTCAGGATTAGAACCCAGGTCCTCTCTCTCCCAGTCCTGTGCTCTTTCTACCAGGCCATGCTGCCCCTTCTTCAAAATGAATTCAAGGGAGGATGGCTTCAAACCAGTCAGCAATACACAAGTTAATGTAAAAATCTTGGAAGGGACAGGGGATGTTAAGGATAGTGGAAGGGAGGTGATGGAGAAGCAGGGTGACCTCAATGAAAGAGCATGAGCCTGGGACAAAGAGGACCTGGGTTCTAATCCTGACTCCACCAATTGCTCTTGTGAGACTTAGGCAACTCTCTTATCTTCTCTGCGCCTCAGTTTCCTCATCTCCCTTCCCTGACACTTCGACTCGCTCCCTTTTGCTCCCCCCCACCACAAACCACGGCATTTGTGCATATATCTATAGTTCTATTTATATTGATGTCTGATTACTTGTTTTGATGTTTGTCTCCCCCCCCCTTGACTGTAAGTCTGCTGTGGGCAGGGATTGTCTCTCTTTATTGCTGTATTGTACTTTCCAAGCACTTAGTATAGTGCTCTGCACTCAGTAAGCACTCAGTAAATATGATTAAATAAATGAATGAATGAGTGAATTCCTGTCTCCCTCCTATTTAGACTATGAACTCCACACAGGACACGGGACTGTGTTTGTCCTGATTAACCCGTCTCTTCCCCCATCTCACAGAACTATAGGAATTGTGGTATTTGTTAAGATCTCTTGACTGTAAGCTCGTCTCTAGACTGTAAACTCATCGCTAGTCTGTAAGCTCACTGTGGGCAGGGAATATGTCTGCTTATTGTTGTGTTGTGCTCTCCCAAGCGCTTAATACAGTGTTCTGCACACAGTAAGGGCTCAATAAATTGACTAGATTAGACTGTAAGCCTGTCAAAGGGCAGGGACTGTCTCTGTTACCGATTTGTACATTCCAAGCGCTTAGTACAGTGCTCTGCACATAGTAAGCGCTCAATAAATACTATTGAATAAATATGTTTGAATGAATGAATGGTCTTACTAGATGCCTCTACTACACGCTGGGGTAGATATGAGATAATCAGGTCCCACATGGGGCTCAGAGTCTAAGTAGGAGGGAGAAGAGGTGTTGAATCCCCATTTTGCAGGGGAGGAAACTAAGGCTTAGTAAATGCCTGAAACCACAGTATGCACTTAACAGATACCTTCATTTTATTATATTGGAGTGTTAGGTTGGAAGAAACTGGTTCCTGCTCCAGAAAATCCTCACATACAACAAGCACTAGTTCTAAAGCCTGATGAAATCCGGAATGCCTTTTTAAAGCACTGGCCTTAAAATGACCATCATCCAGGGAACCTAATGAAGCAGAAAGACGAGTAACCGTAGCCATACGACATTCAGGGGAAATGTCCACTTAGTGATTCACAGAGGCGGAGGACCCAAAATTCTGGAATGTTTTGACCTTTGTTCCATCGGGATCTCTTAGGTATTATCTGAACTTGAACCATACAGATAAAACACATTTCTTCTCCAGTTTTTTTTTTGTGTGTGTGGCATTTGTTAAGCGCTTATTATGTGCCAGGCACCATACTAAATGCTGGGGTTGTTACAAACTAAACATGTTGGACATAGTTCATGTCTCACACGGGGCTCACAGTCTTAATCCCCATGTTATGGATGAGGGAACTGAGGCCCAGAGAAATGAAGTGACCCGCCCAAAGTCACATAGAAGATAAGTGGCTGAGCCTGGATTAGAACCCAGGTCCTTCTGACTCCCACGCCTATGCTCCATCCACTAGATCTTATTGCTTCTCTTTTGCTGTCAGTACATAAGATGAGCACAACTGGGTCTCAGAAAATCAAACCAAAGAGATACCTCTAAAATGTTTGGTGAAGTGGACCCTTGATAAGCTTGAGACTAGCACACCGATTTCTCTTGATCACCGGGTGTATAGAAGCTGGGACTGCAGTAGCTTCATTCCTGTCCTTCGAGGATTAAGACTAAATTTGGAGGAAGCATTTTCTTTTTTTCTTTTTTTTCACTTAGAGCCCAACCCACACTGCAAATGTCATGCTAGATTTTCTTTCTGAGCATTTTGGTATTCGCAGGATATTGAAATCTGGTAACCTGATTGCTTTAGACTCTGCTGGTTCTGGTACCCTATCTACCCAAACCTCATCCTTGTGATTATTCTTTCCAAGGAGCCAAAAGAGAGCATGCCCACAGAAATCAGTGGAAAGAGCACGGGCTTTGGGGTCAGAGATCATGAGTTCGAATCCCAGCTCTGCCACTTGTCAGCTGTGTGACTGTGGGCAAGTCACTTAACTTCTCTGTGCCTCAGTTACCTCATCTGTAAAATGGGGATTAAGACTTGTGAGCCCCATGTGGGACAACCTGATTCCCCTGTGTCTACCCCAGCGCTTAGAACAGTGCTCTGCACATAGTAAGCGCTTAACAAATACCAACATTATTAAATAATCCACATAATGGTTTAAGAGTTGATAAAAGAAATCCGCAAGGTTATAGAGAGCTTTGGTGACCAGCCACTCACTACCGATATGCCAAAGGAGGCCCCTTATCTGGGCACCTACATGGGAGGATGCTTTCTTGTGAACAAAAAATAGGAAAACAATTTCATACACATTTACTACTCTAAGTAAATTGAAATTGTTGAGTGCCTTTCCAAAGACCGCAAATACAGACAAGCTTTCTAGAGTTTACCCTTACACAGTCTCTTCCGAGACATTCAACTAGCTATATAACTACCCTGTTCTCCCCCTGAAACTGTCTTCCACACATACATTCCCCACACTCGATTTTTCACTCCCAGTTACAAACATTCTCACCTAACCAAGGGCCTGAGAGTCAGAGGACTTGGGTTCTAATCTCAGCTTTGCCACTGGTCTGCTGTGGGTCCTTGGGAAGTGACTTAATTTTTCTGTACCTCAGTTACCTCGTCTGTAAAATGGTGATTAAGACTGTGAGCCCTAGGTGGAAGAGGGACTGTGTCCATCCTGGTTATCTTATATCTACCCCAGTGCTTACTTAGTACAGTGACTGGAACACAATAACCACTTCACAAATACCATAAAAAGAAGCTGCCTACCCACTGACTTCCTTACTGACTCCATATTCTTTTCCACTTACTTCACATTCTCTCTCACAAACCCATGAACTCCTTTTTCCTTCTCCTCTTGCCCCCTTTTCTCTTCCTTTCATCTGTTGTGTTTTCACTGAGCTGGTTCATTATTTTTTACACCTATATTTATCCACTTCCCATCTTTACTCCCTCGTTTTTTCTTTGGCTTTTTATTTTTTTTTCTATTGTTTTGTTTCGCTTTCTTACCAGCAAGGTATCTTTTCCATCTGTAAGCATACAGATGAGGTTATTTATATGTGTGTGTGTGCCTATAAGTGCATGTGTTTAAATTCATAAATGTGTAAATGTTGACCTAGAAATGCATATAGCTGTGTGTTCATGTGTGCAAGGGTTCATTTATGCATGTGTGAATGTGTGGCTGATGCTGGGATTGCTTTTTTGTTTGTTTTCCTTTGGGGGAGCTGCCCGCCCAAGCTGCGCAGGAAGATCAGGTGAGCATTCCCAATCCCCTTGTACCTTTTATCTGTACCTTTTATTTACCCCACCTTCGACATTATACCATTTATGTACACACCTGTAATTTATTTTAATGTCTGCCTCCCCCTCTAGATTGTAAGCTCCTTGTGGGCAGGGAACATGTCTACCACCTCTTACATTTTAATCTCACAAGCATTTAGTACAGTGCTCTTCACACATCGTGTTCAATAAGTATGATTGATTCTTTTAATGGTATTTGTTAAGCACTTACTATGTGCTAGGCACTGTACTAAATGCTGGGGTATATACAAGATAATCGGGCTGGACACAGTCCCTGCCCAAATAAAGCTCATAGTCTTAATCCCCATTTTACAAACGAGGTAACTGAGGCACAGGGAAGTGAAGTGACTTGCCTGAGGTCACACAGCAGACAGGTGGCAGACCCGGGATTGACGTCCGTCTCCCCGCCTTCTAGACTGTGAGCCCGTTGTTGGGTAGGGATTGTCTCTATTTGTTGCTGAATTGTACTTTCCAAGCACTTAGTACAGTGCTCTGCACAGAGTAAGCGCTCAATAAATACGATTGAATGAATGAATGAGTGAACCCAGGTCCTCTGACTCTTTCACTAGTTCACTGGTCCTGTGTTCTTTCCACTAGGCTATGCTGTTTCTCACTGATTTGAGTATTACCGTTTTGACGCAGGTTGAAAGGTCTGGAACTCTGAGGAGTGCCCCAAGACCCTAAAGCGACTCCACAATCATAGAATTGATTGTGGTGGTAAAAGGACTATATCTTAACCCTCCCAGCAACCACTCTTTGAGCGGGTGGGCAGACTCCCGCTCTCTCTGTTCATCTCCATCCACCCTAACTCCTGCCAATGGATTTGTATTTCGAGGTTAGTTTAACAAAGCTGATGGGACTAGAATTGACCCACTGCAGGGAGAAGCAGCCTGGCCTCGTGGAAAAATCACAGACTTGGAAGTCAAAGGACTTGGATCTAATTCCTGGCTATCATTTGACTGCCATGTGACCTTGGGCAAGTCACTTCACTCCTCTGTGCCTCAGTTACCTCATCTGTAAAGTGGGGATTAAATCCTACTCCCGACTACTTAGATTGTGAGCTCCATGTGGGACAGGGATTGTGTCCACAATCCTGATTATCTCGTATGCTTAGAACAGTGCTTAACATAGGAAATGCACATAGAAAGTGCTTAACAAGTACCAGTAAAACAAAAACGTCTGCAGTGGGGCAGAGGAGGAAGAGCAGGAGCCAAGTCAGATGGGAGGATGGAAACCGGCTGGGTTCAGGGACTTGGGAAAAAATGGAAAAACAGATTCTGGGAGGGGAAAGGCAGTGGAAGAGTACAAAGTACGGCCTAGTGGCAAGAGTGCGGGCCTGGAAGACATGGGACATGGCTTCCCATCCTGACTCTGCCATGTGTCTGCTGTGTGACCTGGGGCCAGTCACTTAACTTCTCTTTGCCTTAGATTCCTCATCTGTAAAATGGAGATAAAAATCCTACTCCCTCCTACTTAGACCGTGAGCCCGGTGTAGGACAGGGACTGTGTCCGACCTGATGAACTTGTATCTCCCCTATTGCTTAGAACAGTGCTTGGCACATAGTAAATGCTTTACAAGCCCCCCAAATATTACTACATTAATGCAAGCACTTATCTTATCCCGCCTTGATCATTGTATCGGCCTCCTTGCCGACCTCCCTTCCTCCTGCCTCTTTCCACTCCAGTCCATACTGCATTTTGCTGCCCGAATCATTTCCTTCATAAACGTTCAGGTCATGTTTCCGCACTCCTCAAGAAACTCCAGTGGCTGCCCATCCACCCTCTGCATCAAGCAAAAACTCTTCATCATCGGCTTTAAAGCACTTAACCACCTTGCCCCCTCCTACCTCATCTCGCTACTCTCCTCCTACAAGCCAGCCTGTACACTTCTTTCCTGTGGTGCTAACCTTCTCACTGTACCTCCATCTCGTCTATCTCGCCGCCGACCTCTCGCCCCCATTCTACCTCTGGCCTGGTACGTCCTCCCACCTAATATCAGACAGATAATTGCTCCCCCCCACTTTAAAGCCTTATTGAAGGCACACCTCCTCTAGGAAGCCTTCCCAGACTCAGCCCTCCTCTCCTCTTCTCCCACTCTCTTCTGTGCCACTCCTACATATTCCTTTATTCATCCTCTATCCCTTCCCCATGATACATATCTGTTTTATATCTGTAATTTATTTATCTATTTATTTATATTAATGTTTTTCTCCCCCTCTAGATTGAGAGCTTGTTGTGGGCAGGGAATGTGTTTGATGTTATATTGTACTCTCCCAAGAGCTTAGTACAGTGCTTTGCACACAGTAAGTGCTCAATAAAAACAATTAATGATAATAATAATAACAGCCATTATTATTATTATTAGAGAACTGGAACCGAGACCTAGAATCCAGGATGAAATGGAAGCCACAGATGGGGAGACAACAGCAGCGGGAACCGAGAGAGAGAATGGCAGGTTAGATACTGAGATCGGAAAAGGACCAGAGAAGCAGAGAAGCCTAGAGGAAAGAGCACAGGCCTCGGAGTCGGAGGACCTGGGTTCTAACCTATTGGTGGAGGGAAACAAACATCAATACAAATTAATAAAATGACAGATATACATGTAAGTGCTGTGGGGCTGGGAGAGGGGGGAAGAGCAAAAGGAGCACGTCAGGGCAATGCAGAAGGGAGTGGGAGATGAGGAAAAATGGGACTTCATCTGGGAAGGCTTCTTGGATGAAATGTACCTTCAGGAAGGCTTTGAAGGCAAGGAGAGGAATTGTCTGGTGGATTTGAGGAAGGAGGACGTTCCAGGCAAGAGGCAGGATATGGGCCGGGGGTTAGTGGCAAGACAGGTGAGATGGGGGCACAGAGGAAAGGTTAGTACCAGAGGAGTGAAGTATGCAGGCTAGGTTGTAGAAGGAGAGAAGTGAGGTGAGGTAGGAGGGAGCAAGGTGATGGACTGTTTTAAAGCCAATGGTGAGGAGTTTTTGTTTGATATGGAGGAGGATATCCATACCTTTGTTTTGTTGTCTGTCTCCCTCTTCTAGATTGTGAGCCCGTTGTTGGGCAGGGATTGTCTCTATCTGTTGCTGAATTGTACTTTCCAAGTGTTTAATACAGTGTTCTGCACACAGTAAGTGCTCAAAAAATACAATTGAATGAATGTGAATAGGCACTTCCATGTACCTCAGTTCTCTTATTTGCCAAGTAAGGATTCTCCTATTCCTATTGTCCCTCCTACTTAGACTGTGAGCCCCATGTGGGACCTGATTATCTTGTGTCCACCCTGGAGCTTAGTACAGTACTTGGTACATAGTAAATCTCAACAAATACCACAATGATCTTTTTTATTATTATAATTATTACTAAAATAAGGAATCAGGAAGACAGTGAGAGAGGCTGGGCCAGTACCCCGTAAGAAAGGTGGCCAGGACCCACTGGGGACAACAGGTTGAGCTCTAGGGAGGCCTAGGGATTTGAAAGGTGTGGCTTATCTTGTCAAAAATGATTTTTGTCTTTTTAACCTGAGAGTCCCTGTCCTGTATTCTTAAGGTGTGGACATGCAATTCAATTTCTATACGTTGAGCATCTAGAATGCATGTCACCCTATGAGGCATTATAATATTAGGGGCTATATAGATTCAGCTGAAGGTTTACTAAACTTGGATTCTAGTTTTACAGACTCTAAGTGGAAATGATTGGGAAACACTATTCAGTACCAAATTTGGACATGAAAGACTACTTGGAGGAGAGGCGGTTTGTTCTTCATTTTTAAAAAAATGGCAATTGCTAAGCACTTATTATGTGCCAGGCACAGTACTAAGTGCCGGTATAGGTAAAAGCCAATCAGGTTGGACACGGTCCAAGTCCCACGTGGGCCTCACAGTCTCAATCCCCATTTCATAGACGAGGGAACTGAGGTCCAGAGAAGTTAAGTGACTTGCTAAAGGTCCCACAGCAGACAAATGGTGGAGCTGGAATTAGAACCCAGGTGCTCTATCCATTAGGTCATGCTGCTTCTTATTAGGATCCGTGAGCCCGTGTCTCCAGTCTCAACTGGGATTTCCGCTAAAGGGCACAGCTAAACCTGGGCCTGATCTGCAGGCTTCCTTCCGCTGACCACCGAAAATCTGTTAGGCTCAGGGTGAGACGGGCCCCCGGCCTCTTTGACCTCTTACTAGCAAGCCGGGTCAAGGGGTGGGGGGCTGTGGCCTTCGTCAAAGTCAGTACCTCTGCCACTGCTGTACAGTCAGACGTATGTGGCATTTTCTTAAGGCACACAAATCCGGACGTGCCTGCTGGGACCATATTCCCAGCAGCACCCAGGGATAACTGTGCACGTGCGACGCATCCGACAAGCGCGACCCCCGCCGTCCCCTAGAAATCGGGACGGGCCCAAGTCAGAGCAGCATTCGGTGATTGCTGGGTACGGGCCTACAATCACTATGCTTCCAGAAGCATTAGGGGCCTTGCACTGCTCGGTGTGATTATCAGGCTTCGGGGTCAGATGCTGTTGGCACCGCCCAAATCCCCGACACAATTTTTGTCATCATATCTGTGACAAGGGACCCTGCGTGTTGAGCTTTGCCATCTCTCTCACCGCTGGAGCATGTGTGTGTTTGGGAGTCCGTTTGTGTGTGTGTCTAGAGTCGCTTCCCCTTTTCTCTGGGCAGGGGGGTCTTTTTCTTCCTTTCTCGCACTCTCCACTGCATTAGTCCCTCCCTCTTTCTCTGGCAGTTTTATCAGGGAGCCTATGTCTCACCTGATATTTGCATATCACCCTCAACTTACCATTGGTGTTTGGAACCTGTAGGAGGGAGGGCCTCACCCTGACCCGCCTGCCTGCTAGGGTGAGGAGGTGAGTCACGGGGAGTTGCACACAAGTTCTACTTCTCCTTTTCAGCTGTCACCAGTTCCCTGTTCTGCTTCTGACAAGGGTTTAAAAGCGGGAGGAAAAGTAAAACCTAACCGACCCGAGAAATTACCGATTTCTCTTCACTGGTGGGCCCGCCAGCTGGAAACCCACCTCCGCCGCTCCGTCGGGGACAGCCGCTCGCCTGCAGAATGGCCCCGGCCTCGGAGGAGTCGCTGCCCTGAGGTACTTTTCTGCTGGGACGGGTCTCGCCGAGGTGGGTGGGACCAGCCCCACGGAGGCACTTATTTTGGGGGGTGCCAAGTCGAGGTGGGGGGCCAGGCCGGGAGGGGGAGAGGGGCCCTCGGCTGTAAGGGGCCTGAGAAGGCGAACGAAAGAGAGTGGCCGGGAAGGGGCGACGACCTCGTTCAAGTGGGTGACTTGGGGCTATCCTTCCTGCCCCCTGCTTCTCAGAGGCTTTAGAGGCAAGGGAGCTTTCACCGAAAGTTGGAGGTTGAACGTCCGTCCGAACCTGTTCCCTTCGGGTTAGAGAAGAAAGGTTTTTGTCTCCGAGGTGGTGTTTCTCCAGGCTGCCTCATCCTGTCTCTCGACTCCCCATCTGCCCTCTGGCAGCCGCCCTCCCCTCCGAAGTCCCGGCCAACCCCAGTTCCCACGCCTCCAGCCTCCCCTGCCCTCCCGGCTGAGGTCAAGGGCTGCTTTCCAAAGGGAAAAGGAGGGCCTGAGTTTTGTCACAGCTAGAGGCACAGAAGGGGTACGGGACGATCGTTTTTTTATAAAGGAGGATGTGGCCCCCAAAAGGCAAGACCTCACATCTCCCCCCGCCGGCTCCGGCCCCTACGGCCCCACCAACATGACAGCCTGTAGCCTCATCAGCCCTTCTCGACAAATAGCCTTACCCTTCCCCCACCTTCTAACATACAGCCTTTTCCCCTAATGCACACATAGCCCACATCCTCCCCTGATAGGAGAGCCTGCCTTTACCACCTTACACATCACATGACTCCTGCATCACCCTGCAACGGTCTTCCCTTGCCTCCCCTTGTTTCTCGATCATCTCCAACTCTTCAGAGGCTTTTGATTTTCACCCCTCATTCCCCAGTTAGGGACTGCGGTCTGAACCGTACTGTCTTGGAGCTTCCCGTGGTTAATATTTGACGGTTCACTGTGGCTAATTGCTTTAATTAGCACTTAAAGTGGGGAGGTACAGTTAACCTTGGACTTCTTGATTTCAGGCTGCTCCCTCCTCCAATGAATGGGCCTCTCCTTGCCAGGGCCCGGAGGAGGGAAGAGGAGGAGGTGGAGGAGGGAGGAGGGAAAGCCCTGGAGGAAATGAGGTCACTTACTCCAGTGCCGGCCTCTCCTAGTTTCCTCAGAGAGGCACCGCTGCCCTGGAAGGCTTTTATTTTCCGCTGAGCTTCGGGGGATCTGGAGGGCCAGGCGGCTCTACGGAGGGACAGGTTAGCAGAGGCGGGCCGTTTTGGTCACCCTGTTGAACCCGCCATTGTGAGCTGAAGGAGTGGCTTATTTGCAGCTATGCTTGGCATCCCTCGGCTGTTCTGTATTTGTTTGGTGGGTTGGTTAATTAGCACCCACCCCTATGGCAGGCCCTGGGCCTGGCCTCTCACCTTCTTCCTGACTTCGATTCACAGCTTTTGCCGTGAGGATTCTGGTCTGTTAGGTTTAGTGAAACCAGAGGCACCAGCAGTCTCTTATCAGTCAATGATATTTATTCAGCGCTTTCTATGGGCAGAGCACCCTACTCAGCTCTTGGGAGAGGACAATATAGCAGGGGTACGTTCCCTGCCCACAGGGAACTTATAGTCTCAAAAGGGAGGCTCTATCTCTGTCCCCACCTCAGGCTGGGGCTCTGTTTCTCAGGCTCAGTGTCCAGGGCTGGAAACTCAGCTCCGGATTGGACCCCGATGTGTGGTTTCAGTCCTAACGTGAGGCCTGTAAATGCCGTGCTGGGTTCGAGACTGAGCCTAGACCTACATGGGGAGGGTGAACTACGGCTGGTTCCGATAGCATTACTTGAGGAGGCTGGCGGGCTTCTGGGTATGAATCTTCCTCTCAATTGGGAGAGGCCCCAAAGAACCCCGTCCCTCTTCACCTTCTGGAGACGGTCAGGAATGACTGATTTTCCATAATGTCCCTGAAGAGCCAAGTAGGTGAAGATGATGAAATGGGTGGATGAATAATAATAATAATGATGGTATTTGTTAAGCGCTTACTACGCGCCAAGCACGGTTCAGGTTGTCCCACTATGTGCCAAGCACTGTTCTAAGCGCTGGGGTAGACACAGGGGAATCAGGATGTCCCACATGGGGCTCACAGTCTTAATCCCCATTTTACAGATGAGGGAACTGAGGCACGGAGAAGTTAAGTGACTTGCCCAAGGTCACACCGCAGACAAGTGGCAGAGGCAGGATTAGAACCCCTGACCTCTGATGAATGATTGTCTGTAGCTGGCCGGTTTGAGTGGATTCTCATCAGCCTATGGAGAAGCCATGGGATTAAAGCCACATGGTAGAACTCCATCTTGAAGCCAAACCATCGAGCAAAAACTGAGACCCAATCAGCTCTCCATAGGCCTGGGCCTAGCCTGAGGCTGGGCTCAGATCTGGGTGGGGTGGATGGTTTCCCTTCTGTGTCAAGCCTCCTTAGTCTTGGACTCACATCTCACACACACTCAGTAGTCCCTCCTAGACTGAAAGCCCAATGTGGACAGGGAACCTGTTTACCAACTCTGTTGTTCTGTACTCTCCCAAATGCTTACTACAGTGCTCTGCACACAGTAATCACTCCATAAGTACCACTGACTGATTGATTGATTGATTGAAGGGCTGCGATTCCCATCCTGCCTATCAGATGGGCTAGTGAGGCTATGTGGGTGTTGCTGTACAAGACCCTAGTCCCCTCCTCTGTGCCTTCCTAGAATTCCCATCGGACCTACTTGAGCTCAGTCAATAAAGAGACGGTCATCATCTGTAGCTCTTGAACCTACTATGTGCCAAGCACTGTTCTAGGCAATTGGGAGCCTACATTAAAAGTGAAAGACAAGTTCCCTGCCCTCGAGGAGCTAATGAGTGGGTTCTAGGGTCCCTGCTCATCAGCCTCAGACTGTGCTCCCATCGGGCCAGCCTCTGAAATGTTGGTCCCAGTCAACCGTATTTACTGAGCGCTTTCTGTGTGCAGATCACTGGGCTAAGCACTTGGGAGAGTACACTACAACAATAAACTGACACATTCCCTGCCCACAACGAGCTTACAGTCTAGAAAGGGAGACAGACACACAAGACTCTAAGCTTCTTCATTGATGTCATTGACATTGATGTCCCGAAATGTAGCTGATGGAGGAAGTTGGGCCCGACTGGGTTCCCCTGACACTTCCAGGGTCCTTTAGCTGGCTCCTGTCTGCCCTACTGAAAGCCCTTTTGGAAATTCTGGGTCCGAGACCTGAGTCAGCCCTGCTACAAACACATCACTGTTGTAGATAAACGGCCGGGGGTGTGAGGCCAGCACCTCCCACCCTGGGCTGTGCTTTCCCCTCCCAGGAGGCACCACTGACTCATTCAGTCACGTGGGGAGCTGAACCCCTGTTATAGCTGCGCTGAGGTTACTCGTCCAGGGTGGCGTGGATCTGGCCCCAAGCCTACCTCCTGGTTTTGTTCTAAGCTAAAGCTGAACCAGCGTGGCCCAGTGGAAAGAGCACGGACCTGGGAGTCAGAGGTCCTGGGTTCTAATGGTGGCTCCATCGATCCATCAATCAATCAATGGTATGTACCGAGCACTTACTGTGTGCTCTTGAGAGAGTACAGTACAGCAGAGTCGATAGTCATGATCTCTGCCCACCAGGAGCTTGCAGTCTAAAGGGGCGACAGACGTTAAAATAATTTATGGATAGAAACATAAGTGTGGTGGAATACCAAATGCCTAAAGGGTACAGATCCAAATGCATAGTTGATGCAGAAGGGAGAGGGAGTAGGGGAAATGAGGGCACAGTCAGAGAAGGCCTCTTGGAGGAGATGTGATTTTATTAAGGCTTTGAATGTTGGGAGAGTGGTGGTCTGTTAGTTATGAGGAGGAGCCAGACTGTCAGGCAGTGAGGCAGTTGAATTTATTGAGCACTTACTGTATGCAGAGCACTGTACTAAGCCCTTAGGAGTGTACATTATAGCAGTGTAACAGAAACATTTCCCGTCCACATTGAGCTTACAATCTAGAAGGGGAGAAATACACCAGTATAAATAAATAAATTACAGGTATGTATATAAGTGCTGTGGGGCTGGGAGAGGGGTGAATAAAGGGAGCAAGTCAGGGCAATGTAGAAGGGAGTTGAAGAAAAGGAAAAGAGGGCTTAGGCTTAGCCAGGGAAGGCATCTTGGAGGAGATGTGCCTTCAATAAGGCTTTGAAGGCAGGGAGAGTAATTGTCTGTCGGAAATGAGGAGGGAGGACGTTCCAGGTCAGAGGCAGGACGTGGGCGAGAGGTTGGTGGTGAGATAGATGAGATCGAGGTACAGTGAGACCGTTAGCATTAGCGAATCGAAGCGGGTGGGCTGTGTTGTAGTAGCGAGATGAGGTAGGAGGCGGTGAGGTGATTGAGTACTTGAAAACCAATGGTGAGCAGTTTCTGTTTGACATGGAGGTGGAAAGCAACCACTAGAGCTTCTTGAGGAGTGGGAAAACATAAACTGAACATTTTTGTAGAAAAAAGATCCGGCCAGCAGAGTGAAGTATAGATTGGAGTGGGGAGAGACAGGAGGCTGGGAGGTCAGCGAGGAGGCTGATACAGTAATCAAGGCGGGATAGGATAAAGGATTGGATTAGCATGGTAGCAGTTTGGATGGAGAGGAAAGGGTGGATTTTAGCAGTTATGACTATCAAAACAACAGGATTTAGTGATGGATTGAATATGTGGGTTGAATGAGAGAGAAAAGTCAAGGATAATGCCAAGGTTATGGGTTTGTGAGACAGGAAAGATGGGGGTGCTGCCTACATTGAGAGGAAAGTCATGGGGAGGACAGGTTTGGGTGGGAAGAAAAGAAGCTCTGTTTAGACATGTTAAGTTTGAGGTGACAGGAAGATGTCCAAGTAGAGATGTCGGGAGTTCCAGGCCAGAGCCAGTACGTGGGTGAGGGGTCGGCGGTGAGATAGAAAAGATTGAAGTCCAGCAAATAGTTTGGCAGTGGAGGAGTGAAGTGTGCAAGCTGGGAAATCAGTGAGGTATGATAGGAGGGGGTGAGCTGATTGAGTGCTTTAAAGCCAATGGTAAAGAGTTTCTGTTTGATGCGGAGGTGGATGGGCAACCACTGGAGGTTTTTGAAGAGCGGAGAGATGTGTATTGAACTTTTTTTAAAAAAACGATCTAGGCAGCAGACTGAGTGGGGAGAGACAAGAGGCAGGGACATCAGCGAGGAGGCAGTCAAAGGGGAATATGATATGTGTTTGGATCAACGTAGTAGCCGTTTGATCGGAGAGGAAAGGGTGGAGTTTAGTGATTTTGTGAAGGTAGAACCGACATGATTTGGTAGCAGACTGAATATGTGGGTTGACAGAGACAGATGAGTTGAGGATAATGCTAAGGTTACGGACTTGGGAGACAGGGAGGATAGTGGTGTTGTCTACAGTAATGGGAAAGGTGGGAGAAGGACAGGGTTTCAGTAGGAAGATGAGAAGTTCTGTTTTGGACATGTTAAGTTACAGGTGTCGGTGGGGCACCCAAGTAGAGATGTCCTTTAGGCGGGAGGAAATGCAAGACTGCAGAGAAGTAGAGAGGTCAGGACTAGAGAGGGAGATTTGGGAATCATCCACGAAGAGATGGTAGTTGAAGCCGTGGGAGAGAATAGAAGGGGACACAGAACTGAGCCTTTGAGGGTCTCCCACAGTTACAGATGGGAGGCAGAGGAAGCGTCTATGAAAGAGAATGAGAAGGAGTGGCCAGAAAAATAGGAGGAGAACTAGGAGACGACAATATCTGTGGAGCCAAGGTTAGATAATATTTCCAGGAGAAGGGAGTGGTCATGGAGTTGAAGGCATCTGAGAAATTGAGGAGGATTAGGATGGAGTAGAGGCCGGGGGATATGGCCAAAAGGAGGTCATTGGTGCCTTTAAAGCGGACAGTTTCCGTGGAGTAAAAGGGGCAGAAGCCTGATTGGAGGGTGACAAGGAGAGAATTAGAGAGGAAATGGAGGCAGAGTGTCTAGGCAGCTCACTCAAGGAGTTTGGAGAGAAATGGTAGGAGGGAGATGGGGTGATACCTGTAGGGAGCTGTGGGGTCAAGAGAAGGTATTTTAGGATAAGCAGTCTTATATCTGTAAGCTCGTTGTGGGCAGGGATTGTATCTGTTTATTGTTGTTTTCTCCCAAGTGCTTAGTACAGTGCTCTGCACACAGTAAGTGCTCAATAAATATGACTAAATGAGTCAGTGTGTTTGAAAGCAGAGGGGAAGGAGCCATTGGAAATCGAGCAGTTGAAGATAACGGTCAGGGAGGGAAGGAGAGAGGGGGCATGTGCTTTAATAAGGTGTGAAGGGACAGGGTCGGAGGCTCAGGTTGAGGGGGTGCATTTTGAGATGAGGCGGGAGATCTCTTGAGATACGGCTAGGAAAATTGGGAGAGTCGAAGAAGGGGAAGGAGGAGGGAGGAACTAGAGAGAGGCAGAGGATTTTAGAGTGATCGCACCTGATATCAATAAGTACATGGCCAGGTCATTAGGAGCAAGAAACAATTCCATCATTTACCTGCTGCGGGACCTTAGGCAAGTCACCTAACTTCTCGGAGCCTCAGTTTTCTCATCTGTTCAATGGGGATTCAAAACCTGTTCTCCCCCCAACTAAACCGTGAGCCTCATGTGGGAGAGGGACTCTACGACCTGGTTATCTCGTATCTATATCGGTGCTCAGAACATAGAAGTAAAATACTTAGCAAATGTCATGATTATTATCACTATTATTATCATCATTACTACCATTAGAGTGGCTGAGGGACTTGTACCTGGGGCTAGTTTCCTTCTGGCCTCGGGTCTCTGTCAACTCATCTCTTTGACCTTCTGCCACTGAAAACAGTTCCATGGAGGTGATGGAGAAAGCTGCCCAACAGGGACAGCTTCAGACATTTAGCCGCCTGAGGCAGGGAAACGTGCACTGGCAACATTTTGGATTACATCATTACGGTATCCGGCACCAACATAGGGGAGGGAGATTGTAAACTCGTTGTAGGCAGGGAATGTGTCTGCTTACTCTGTTGCACTGAGAAGCAGTGTGGCTCAGTGGAAAGAGCACGGGCTTGGGAGTCAGAGGTCATGGGTTCTAATCCTGGCTCCGCCACTTGTCAGATGTGTGACTTTGGGCAAGTCACTTAACTTCTCTGTGCCTCAGTTCCCTCATCTGTAAAATGGGGATTAAGACTGTGAGCCCCATGTGGGACAACCTGATTCCCCTGTGTCTACCCCAGCGCTTAGAACAGTGCTCTGCACATAGTAAGCGCTTAACAAATGCCAACATTATTATTATTATTATTATTAAACAAATACCCTCATTATTATTATTACTCCCCCAAGTGCTTAATACAGTGCTCTGTACATAGTAAATGCTCAATAAATACCATTAATTGCTTGACTGATAATATTAATAATTATGGTACTTGTTAAGCACTTACTATGTTCCAAGCGCTGTTCTAAGCACTAGGGTAAAAAGAAGCCAATCAAGCTGGACACAGTCCCTGTCCCACATGAGACTCAGACTCTTAAGCCCTATTTTACAGAAGAAGTAAATGAGGCAGAGAGAAGTTAAGTGATTTGCCCAAGGTCACACAGCAGACATGTGGCAGAGCTGGAATTAGAACCCTGGTCCCTCTGACTCCCAGGCCCATACTCTATGCAGAAGCCTGTCTGACCCCCTCAAAGGTAGTGTGCTTCTCTGGAGGGACCCCAGCCTCCCTGTACTTGCTCCAGCCGATCGCACTCCCCTCCCAGGCCCTCTTCTGAAGGGGGGCTGGGGGCTTCTGAACATCGAACCCTGGCCACCAAATGGCCTCGAACATAATACCCAAGCTCCCACCTCCACAGCGCCAGCCCCCTCACTACCGTCAGGAGATCTCAGTATCATTTTACCGAGGGTCACGGATTTCCACCTCCACACCGACCAACCTGGCAACTTCGATCCATTACTAGAATTTATTGAATGCCTACTGGGTGCAGAGCACCATACTGAATGCTTGGGAGAGTACAACAGAATGAGTAGACATGATCCCTGCTCATGAGTTCGAATCCCAGCTCTGCCTCCTGTCAGCTGTGTGACTGTGGGCAAGTCACTTAACTTCTCTGTGCCTCAGTTACCTCATCTGTAAAATTAGCATGAAGACTGTGAGCCCCACGTGGG
The DNA here is from genome assembly GCF_004115215.2 of Ornithorhynchus anatinus. Lineage (NCBI taxonomy): Eukaryota > Metazoa > Chordata > Mammalia > Monotremata > Ornithorhynchidae > Ornithorhynchus > Ornithorhynchus anatinus. Next base: position 18,563,993 of record NC_041733.1, on the reverse strand, counting down.
ACAACCTGATTCCCCTGTGTCTACTCCAGCGCTTAGAACAGTGCTCTGCACATAGTAAGCGCTTAACAAATACCAACATTATTATTATTATTATTATCCCTGCCTTCCAAGCATTTACAATTATGCAGGGGAGATTGACAACTAAATAAATTACAGGTAGGAGGAAGTAGTAGAGTATAAAGATAGGTACATACGAGCTATGGGTGGGTGAGAGTTCTCAAGTGCCCAGATGGGATGAAACGGCAGTAACAGGGGTATAAGATAAGGAGACGAGAAATCACTAGGGGAAAGCCTCCTGGAGGAGATGTGATTTCAGAAGGGCTTTGAAGATGGGGAGAACAGTGGTCTATCGGATATGAAAGGTTTGGAGCAAGAAGCAGCATGACCTAGTGGAAAAAGCCCAGGCCTGGGAGTCAGAGGACCTGGGTTCTAATTCCAGCTCTGCCACTTGCCTGCTGTGTGACCTGTGGCAAGTCACTTCACTTCTCTAGTCTCCATTTCCTCATCTGTAAAATGGGATTCAATACCTGTTCTCCCTCCTATTTAGACCGTGAACCGCATGTTGGGGACAGGGACTGTGTCTTATCCGATTGTAGTGTATCTACCCCGATGCTTAGTACAGTGCTTGACACATAGTAAGAGCTACACAAATACCACAGTTATTATTAGGCAGGCCAGCTTTGCTTTCATGAGCTGTTTCTTTGGGGTTAGCAACTTGAGAGTAAGGTCGGTGACTTCATTTGTTCTAACTATAACTAACTGTTGAAGGGACTGTTGAGAACTTGGAAAGAGATCTTTTCTTATCTTCACATTATAAAAAAACTGAGGCCCAGACAGGCTAAGTGAGTCAAGGGAAGGCCTATGACAAAATGGAGCTAGATTCAGAATGTTTTGGTGTAGCCTCTCTTCTCTATCCATTGAACCATGCTGCCTCTGCTCCTCCATCCTTTCTTCCTGTAGTGTCTTCATCACAGTGTCCTTGACTGTCCCTTCCTAATTCAATCTTTCATTTCTAAACTGTTTGGAGCTCCCTGAGACATGTCCTGGAGGTCTTCTATCGCTCAAGGGTTGGGTGGGGACCTCAGATTCTCCCCCTCCTGCGGCACAGTATGGGAGAGCGATCCCTCTTTCTGGCTCCAGTGTAAGAGCTCAGATCTCAAGGGGTTCTGCTTCTGTCCAGATGGAGGGGGTTGTAGGGATTCCGAGCTGGGAATCCCTCGGGAAGAGTTTCCCTATCACTTCTACCTCTGGGGCAAATGGTGGGTGTTAAGAATGCGTGAGACGGCCAGAGCCCTATTTGTGGAGGAATAAAATCCCATGTGTTTCTAGCAGCAGCAGTAACAGCAACAACCAATGCTACTCCCTGACTAGATTCTCCTGGAATCTACTCTCTGGAATAAAGTTAAGCCCCTGGAGAAGCTGCGTAAAGTGTGTGGAGACTGTGGGCACTTTGTGGTGTCACGCAGAGCAGACGTCAGAGAGGTTGGATTCCTCTTCGACCTCCCCACCCCCCGGGGTCAAAGCCATTTCATCTAGTTGGCCCTGGAGGTTCACTCTGGTCCAGGAGGTGTACCTGGCCCCAGAGGATCCCAAGAATTTGGACCATCTGGGGCTATAACTCCAGACAATTGGAGAGAGGATGGAGCTGGACCTCTGTTTTTTGGGGTTTTTTATGGTATCTGTTAAGCACTTACGATGCGTCAGATACTGTTCTAAATGCTGGAGTAAAGACAAGGTAATCTGGTCGGACAAGGACCGTGTCCCACATGGGGCTCATGGTCTTAATCCCCACTTTACAGATGAGGGAACTGAGGCCCAGAGAAGTGAAGTGATTGGCCCCAGGTCACACATCAGACAAGTGGCGGAGGCGGGATTAGAACCCAGTTGCTTCTGACTACCAGACTTTTGCTCTTTCCACTAAGCCACGCTGCTTCTCTGGTTTGGTTCAGAACCCCTGATGTCAGGCAGTCAATTGTATTCATTGGGCGCTTAATTTGTGCAGAGCACTGTCCTAAGTGCTTGGGAGAGTGCGATACAACAATAAATGGACACATTCCCTGTCCACAGTGAGTTTACAGTCTAGAGGAGGAGTCAGACTTTAATAGAAATAAATAAATTACAGATATGTACCTAAGTGGAGTGGGACTAGGAGGGGAGTGAATAAAGGGAGCAAGTCAGGGCGATGCAGAAGGGAGTGGAAGAAGAGGAAAGGAGGGATGGCACCCAGAGTCTGCTTGAGCAGCCAAAAGGCCTTCCTAGGATGGCCTCCCTCGAGTGGGCAGACCTCCTCAGGCTCCTGAGGATGGTCTAGGATGGACAGACTCTTCTGACCCATACCCCTGGGACCAGGCTGGAAATCCAATGGGCTTCCTGGAGGTGGGGCTCCTGACGGATCGCTGCCTTGGAGCTCTGACTGATAGCCTGCAGCTGAAAGAGTTGGCACAGTTTCTCGGAGCAGAGTGAGGGCCAGGGAGTGACAATAAGGGGGGGACCTGGCCAGAGGTGGGGGTGAGGTTTAGTAGGGAGATAGGAGATGGTAATGGTCAAGGAATGTGCCTACCAATTCTGTTATATTGTACTGTCCCCAAGAGCTCTGCATTCAATAAGCCCTCAATAAATACAACTGATTGATTGATTTAGATGATGGTTAGGAATGACAGGGCCTTCTAGGAGAAGGAGAGGAGCTGGTCTCAATAATCTAATGCACAGTAGGGAGCCCCGCCTGGGCCTCTTTATGGCTTTGGGCCTCTGGGAAGCTGTGCCCTTTGCCTCCACATGCTTTCCCGCTTGCTCTCCTGCTCTCTCGCTCTCTCGCCCCTCTCTCTCTGGCCCGGAGTATTATCAGAAGGTACAGAGACTCTTCCCAGGTACCCCTACTTTCTGGCCCTTAGAAGAGGATGAGAGGTCGCCAAAGAGAGAGAGACCAGCCCAACACCGTTCCCCTGGGAGCACTAGCAAATGACACTGGGTGCCTTTGAGACAGGGGGAGAATTTTTGCTTTCCCGGGAATGGCTCCATTTGCACCCAGAGTACTCCTGCAGTGAGCAGGGCACCGCCAGGCAGTTCAGGGAGCTGAGAGGGCCAATCCTCAGATCTGTGGGGCTCTGCTGCTGAACTAGGCACCCAAAAAAGCCTCCTAGGTCACCCTCTGAAAGCAACTCGTTCCAGCCCAGGTGACTCACCCCTAGCTTCCTATCCCCCGGAAACACAGAATCAGTCTCTTACTGCTGGAAGCTCCCATTCCCTCGAAACAGGTATCAGCTCACCAGGTCCAAGCAAGGGAGAGGAATGCTTATTGTGGACAGGGAATGTGTCTGTTTATTGTTCTACTGTACTGTCCCAAGTGCTTAGTACAGTGCTCTGCACACAGTAAGCGCTCAATAAATTGAATGAATGAACCCAAGTGTCCCCTCAGCTTCCTCCTCCCAGGACAGGGACACAGATGCCTCGGTGGTAAGGGGAGGAAGAGGAGGGCAGGTTGCCCCTGGGCTTGAGGTTTGCCCAGCTATAAAGCCATGATCTGCTCGCACCTCAGAACTTGCATGAAGGTCTAGACACCTACCAAATTTTAGGGTGGACAAAGTTGGGCTGGAGAGAAAATACAGAGATAGTTAACCAATACAAATGGAAGAAGAGGGAGAAGTTTCTTTAGGAGGATAGAGTGAAAAGGATAGGACTCCTCAGTCTGAAAAGATGAAGGCTGAGTGGGGACAGGATTCAAGTCTACAAAATCGTGTAGGGGGCGGCCGGGGTGGGCACGGAATCGTTGCTTACCGAATCCATCAACCCCAGGATGAAGGGGCAGGTAGCAGGTTCGAGGCTAACAAAAGGAAACATTCTTCAGATGGCAGCTGGGAGACATGCGGAATTCATTACGGCCCCAACTCACATAGAGTCCAAGAGGAGTTTGAATAAATTCATGGCCGAGCACGGTCCATCAGGTCCTCTAGACTGTAAGCTCATTGTGGGCAGAGAATGTGTCTGCGTACTCTGTTATATCGTACTTTTCCAAGCGCTTAGTACAGTGCTCTGTACACAGTAAGTGCTCAATAACTACAATTGATTGATTACTAGAGGGAAAATTAGGAACGCAGCGGAGAAAAATTAGAGATGCAAGATGGAACATCTAACCCATAGCAGAATGTCAAGAAGGGCAACCACTCATTGCATGGCTCCTCCAAGCATCCTGTGGAGATGCAGTAGACCACTGATCTGACCACTGATCTGAGTGTGGCAGTTTTTTACCTCCACCCACCACCATCTTGCCTTTACATGGCTCCACATTCTAACTCTTCCCCTTTCACGACCATGCAAAATCCTTGTGAAAATTTTTACGACCTGGAAACTGTGGCCTGCACTCGGTGTGCCCATCAGTGGCTTCACGCTTGTGTCTGGGGTGACTTTACTATTGCTGGGGGATCAATGGTACTGAATGTTCTTGGAAGAGGGCAATAGTAGAAGATGCGGCCCCCAAGGAGCTTAGAACCTAGAGGTTGAGACAGTAAGGGGAATTACAACTAGGAGGAAGCAATCGAGGATATGAGATCTGTTCCTAAGTGCTACAGGAGGTTGTGAATATTTAAGTGCTTACAGGGGGTGTGAAAATGCTGACATAGTTGAGGGACATAAAGTGGGAAGATTAGAGATTAATCGGGGACTGTCTCCTGGAGGCGGTGTGATTTCTGAAGGGCTTTGAACATGAGGAAAGCTGTGGTCTGCCAGGTCTGAAGTGGGAGGGAGGATGTGAGCAAGAGGTAGGTGGTGAGAGAGACGAGAGCAGGGCAGAAGGTACAGGTTAGGAATGAAGACTGGAAGCTGGGATGGAGTGGAAGAAGAGAGTAGATAAATGAGAAAGAAAGCTAATCGAGTGCCCCAAATCCAAAGGACAGGAGTTTCTTCTTGATGCAGAGAGGAATGTGCAATGATTGGAGGTTTTTTGGGGGTGTTTGTTAAGCACCTTGAGAGAAGCAGCGTGGCTCAGTGGAAAGAGCATGGGCTTGGGAGTCAGAGGTCATGGGTTCGAATCCCGGCTCTGCCACTTGTCAGCTGTGAGACTGTGGGCAAGTCACTTCACTTCTTGGTACCTGAGTTACCTCATCTGTAAAATGGGGATTAAGACTGTGAGCCTCATGTGGGACAACCTGATTACCCTATATCTACCCCAGCGCTTAGAACAGTGCTCTGCACATAGTAAGCGCTTAACAAATACCAACACCTACTATGTGTCAAACACTGTTCCAAATGACAGCGTAGATACAAGTTAAGTAGGCTGAACTCTGCCCCTGTCCCCCATGGGGCTCAAAATCTAAGTAGGAGGGAGAACGGGAGAAATGAGGCACAGAGAAGTGAAGTGACTTGCCCAAGGTCAAACAGCAAGCAATTCGCAGAGCCGGGATTAGAGTCCAGGCCCTCTGACTCCCAGGTCAGTGCTCTTGCCACTAGGCAATACTGCTAGGAGGAAGGAGTTGTGTGTGGAATGTCACCTTAAAAAATTATCCAGAAAGCCGAGTGACATTTGGACCGGAGAAGGGAAAGCCTGGAGAACTGAAAAGATGGAGGAGGAGGATGCAGTGGAGGAACTGGGATATGGGAACATAGCAGACTGAAGCTGAACTGACTGTTCAGCCCCTCTGACCAGCACTTCCCGTCCGTGCATTTACATTAGTTTAATTCAGCCCGGAGAAGGGTCCTACTCTGAAGTAAACTGTAACTCTCTCAGTAAGCTGAACTGCTCCTTGTCAGAAGTGAAGCAGATTTGGACTTGCCGTGGTGTCCAGCGCTCAGGACTAGGGGGAGAAATCGTGTGGTTTGAGGTGGTTACTTTAAGTTTATTCTCTTCCGCCTGCGTCTCGCAGAATGAAACTGTGAGCAAAACCAAGACTGGGCTGGGCAGTTCACTAGCTTTCTACCCCGGGCTGCCTGGCTCCTGCTCCAACTCCCAGAATGGACCAGCGTGGTCTAGTGGGAGGACCCCGGTCCCGAGAGAGGACTTGGGTTCTAATCCCGGCTCGGCCACTTGTCTGCTATGTGACCTTGGGCAAGTCACTTAATTTCTCTGGACCTCAGTAACTTCATCTGTGAAACTGGGATTAAATCCTACTTCCTCCTAAATGACTGTGAGCCCCATGTGGGACAAAGACCGTGTCTGACCTGATGATCTTGTAGCACCATGGTTTAGTGGATAGAACGCAGGACCTGAGAGTCAGAAGGACCTGCGTTCTAAGCCTGGCTCCACCACTCGTCTGCTGTGTGACCTTGGGCAAGTCATTTCACTTCTCTGGACCTCAGTCACCTCATCTGTAAAATGGGGATTACGATTGTGAGCCCCATGTGGGACAGGGGACTCTGTCCAACCCAATTAATTTGTATCCATCTCAGCTCGTCGTACAGTGCTTGACACCTAGTAAGTGCTTAACAAATACCACAATTATTATTATTATTATTGTATCTACTCCAGAGCTCAGTATAGTACTTGGCATATAGTAAATGCTTAACGAGTACCTTAATCCAATCCAGAGATGGCCGAGGTCTACGGAAACCGGCTCCTTGCCCCCTCCCAGCCCCACGGCACTTCTGGCCATAGCTGTAATTTATTTATTTCTATTAATGTCTGTCTCTCCCTCTAGACTGTAAACTGGTTGTGGACAGGGAATGTGCCTGTTATATTGGTATACTGTACTCTCCCAAGCACTTAGTACAGTGCTCTGCACACAGTGAGCACTCAATAAATACAATTGAATGAATGAAAGAAAGAATGAATGAATGAACGGGAGGCGGGCACTTAAGGCCGGCCCAAGAGAGGCTGCAGTGGAAAGAGCCCGGATTTAGGAGTCAGAGGTCATGGGTTCTAATCCCGGCTCCGCCACCTGTCAGCTGTGTGACTTCGGGCAAGTCACTTAACTTCTCGGTGCCTCATCTGTAAAATGGGGATTAAGGCTGTGAGCCTCAAGTGGGACAACCTGATCACCCTGTATCTACCCCAGCGCTTAGAACAGTGCTCTGCACATAGTAAGTGCTTAACAAATACCAACATTAAGAAGGGAGTCTGTTGCCTGACTGTCCCCGAAGCCTACAGGGAGAGCAAGAGGCTCCAACCAAGGGAGCAAATCTCCTCCCCGGCCTCCAACTCATAAGGGCCCGTGACGATTCAGGGAGAGCTGCGGCTCTACACTGGTATGGCCGTGCGTTGTGCCAAGGCCGCAGGACTTCCCCGCTCCTCGGCCAGCAACTGCCCACCCCCTGGGGCCTAGCCTGTGATGAAGCCACAAGCTCCCCTCAGTGATAGCGATCAGCCAGAGGATCTGGCGGGGTGGGGAGGCAGGAGGGCAGGCTGGGCTGCAGGGTGGGGCCGTGATTACCCGTGATAAGTGTCTGCAGGGTGTAAACACCAGGATGGGGAGAGGGGTGCCCGGGGGAGGCAGGCTGTAAATGTGGCCCCAAAGCGGGAAGCGGGGGTGGGGAAGTGGAATGAAGCTAGAAGGCGGGCTGGCTTTCAGACAGTGTTTCTGAAGGGTGCGGCCCCTGCAGTGGTAGGATGGGTTTCACCTGGGTGGGTGGGGTGGGGAGAAGCCCCTCTGGTTTGAGAGGTGGGAGGGGCGGGGACCCCTCCGGTTCGACAGCTGAGAACCCGGCCGGACCCAATCGGAAGCCTAGAATGTAAGCTCTGGGCGGGCAGGGGATGTGTCGACCGTCTGTAGTGTTGTACTCTTCCAATCGCTTAGTACAGGGCTCTGCACACAGAAGGCGCCCCACAAATACCACTGATTGACTGGGAGTCAGAGCATGGCCCTGTGGAGCGATGTGAAGGTGCAGCAATAAGTTTCCCTCAGTAGCAAACGCAACCGCAGCTCCTCATCCCTTAAGCACTTCAGTTTAGTACTCACCCCCAGCGCCAGGGGAAGTGCACAGGCCTGGAAGTCAGAGGTCCTGGGTTCTAATTCTAGCTCCACCACTTGCCTGTGTGATCTTGGGCAAGTCACTTCATTTCCTCTGTGCCTCAGTTACCTCATCTGGAAAATGGGGATTAAGACTCTGAGCCCCATGTGGGACAGGGACCGTGTCCAACCCGATATCCTGTATCTACTCCGGTGCTTAGAACACTGCCTGGCACGTAGTAAGCGCTTAACAAATGCCACACTTACTATTATTATTATTACTATATCATTATACTCTGCTGTTTGCCCCATTTGTAATCAATTGTATTTGTTAAGCACTGTGTGCAGAGCACTGTACTAAATGCTTGGGAGAGAACAATATAACAGAGTTGGTAGACTGTAATTTGTAAACTATTTTAGTGTCTCTCTCTCTCTCTCTGTAGACTCTAAACCCCTTGTGGGCAGGGATTGCATCTTCCAACAATATTGTACTCTTCCAAACGCTTAGTACAGTACTCTGCCCACAGTAATCGCTCAATAAATGCCACCGATGAATTGTTTAGGGTGAGGTCCCAGTCGATGGGGGTTCTCTGGTAATTCTGGGATCAATCAATCAATCAATTGAATTTACTGATTACAAATTACAGATTATAAATTACAGAGTCTACCAACTCTGTTATATTGTTCTCTCCCAGGCATTTAGTACAGTGCTCCGCCACTATCAGCTGTGTGACTTTGGGCAAGTCACTTACCTTCTCTGTGTCTCAGTTACCTCATCTGTAAAATGGGGATTAAGACTGTGAACCCCATGTGGAACAACCTGATGACCTTGTATCTACCCCAGCACTTAGAACGAGGCTTGGTACGTAATAAGCGCTTAACACATACCATCATTATTATTATTATTATTGGGAGAGAGCAATATAGTAGGAGATGGTAGACTCGTTCCCTACCTACAAAGAGCTTACCATCTACAGGTTGAGGCAGACATTAATATAAATGAATAAATTATGGATATGTACATAAGTGCTGTGGAGCTGAGGGTGGGGCAAATAAAGGGTGCAAATGAAAGTGCAAGGGTGACATGTTACAGAGTGGGAGAAGAGGAAAATGAGGGCTTAGTCGCGGGAGGCCTCTTGGAGGAGATGTGTTTTTAATAAGGCTTTGAAAGTGAGGAGAGTGATCATCTATCAGATATGAAGGGGGAGGGAATTCCAGGCCAGAGGCAGGACATGAGCGAGGGATTGGCGGCGAGATGGACGAGATCGAGATACAGTGAGTAGGTTGGTATTAGAAGAGTGAAGTGTGCAGGCTGGCTTGCAGTAGGAAATCAGAGAGGTGAGGTGGGAAGGAGCAAGGTGATTGAGTGTTTTAAAGCCAATGGTGAGGAGTTAGTGTTTGATGCGGAGGTGAATGTGCAAGAGGCAGGAGAAGGCAGTTGTAAAACATCCCAGTTTGGTAAACGTCGCATCCGGTAAGGTAGTATGGCAAATGGAGAGAGTGGAGAGACTGGGGGATGAACTCTTGGTTGCCACCAGCTGACAATGCTCTGGGCAACTAGGACGGCAAAAGCTGACTTATTATGGTATTTATTAAGCACACCCTAAGTGAATAATAATAATAATGTTGGTATTTGTTAAGCGCTTACTATGTGCCGAGCACTGTTCTAAGCGCTGGGGTAGACACAAGGGAATCAGGTTGTCCCACGTGGGGCTCACAGTCTTAATCCCCATTTTACAGATGAGGGAACTGAGGCACAGAGAAGTTAAGTGACTTGCCCACAGTCACACAGCTGACAAGTGGCAGAGCTGGGATTCGAACTCATGAGCCCTGACTCCAAAGCCCGTGCTCTTTCCACTGTGCCACGCTCCAAGCACTTTACTAAGAGCTGGGGTAGGTACAAGATAATCAGATCACAGTCTCTGCCCCTCACAATCCAAGAAGTAGGGAGAGATGGATGGTAACATCCCCATTTCCCAGTTGAGGAAACTCAAGCTCAGGGAGGTCAAGTAACTTTCCCAGTGTGACCTAGTGTATAGAACACAGGGCTGGGAATCAGAAGGGCCTGGGTTCTAATCGCAGCTCCGCCACTTATCTGCTGGGTGACCTTGGGCAAGCTGTTTAACTTCTCTGTGCCTCAGTTACCTCATCTGTAAAATGGGGACTAAAACTGTGATCCCCCACATGGGACACCCTGATTAACTTGTATCTACCCCAGTGCTTAGAACAGTGGTTGGCACATAGTAAGCGCTTAACAAACACCATAATCATTATAATTATTGTTACAGATGAGGTAACTGGGACAGAGAGAAGTGAAGTGATTTGTCCAAGGTCACCCAGCAGACAAGTGGCAGAGCCGGGATTAGAACCCTGGTCCTTCTGACTCCCAGGCCCGAACTCTATTCACTAGGCCACGATTTGGTGCCAGTAAAGTGCTCCAGTGATCCCGGAGCTTTCCCCAGCTCTCACCCTGTCCCCGACTCGCCCCAGAAGTGCCGCTTTCTTTTTTGAGGCCTGCAGGAGCCCTGGCGTCCCATCAGAGTTGTGGGGTGGGGAGGCAATTTTCAACAGGAAATAAAAGCAACTGGTTCTGCATCGGTACCGGAGAGGGGACCGGCCAGCTAAAAAACCAGTTGTCCATCCGCAACTGGGCACTTGCTGGGCTCCCCTAGGCCCGACCCTCCAGCGGGGAGCCCAGGAAGGTTCACACAGAGTGGGCTGTGGACCAGGAACCTGAACAGCTTTTGCCATTTCGAACCCGAGGCCCCCAGGCGAGGCCTACGCGGGACCCTAGCAGCCAGCCCTGCCACAGCCCTGGACCACAACCTTCACCGTCGGTGCCCCTCTTACTTTCACCGAGCTGTGAGAAGCCGGTCAAGACAGAGGTTACCCCCAGTGGTCCGGCTGGCTTGGCCCTGGCCTTGACCAAGGTTGCCCCTTTCTCAGCCCCCCAGAGAGCGGACTTCCCCAGCGGCTCCCCTCTGCCGCCTCCTCCCTCGGCCTCCTCTTTGGGTGTCGGCCCCGGGCAGCGCGTGGGCTGCACGGTTTTGGGGATCGGGCCCCTCCTACCAGGTCCTTCCTTCTCCTATTGCACCACCAACCCACTGCACCGGCCCTGCCTCCGCCACAAGGCTGCTCCCCTCGGCAGCAGTGTCGATGCCTCAACGGGACCTTTCCAGGAGGCCACAAGCACCCGTGTCTCTCGGGGCCGGGACTCGCTCCTGCTGCCACCGCCCTTCGGGCTGCTCCAAGAGGCCCAACAGCTCCTCCACCTCTCGGAAGGGCTCTCTCCCTCTCCACCTCTTCCAAACCCCGAGTCCCAGCTCCCTCCCGGTTTGGCCCTGCCCATTGATAACAGAAGTAGTGACCGAGGCAGTGGCAGAAACTATGGCGGAGACAGAAGCAGGGGGCAAGTCGGTGGCGGAGGGAGATGACATGACAGAGGCAGAAGTGATGACAGAGAAAGAGGCGATCTGGGTCGCCCTGACTTGCTCCCTTTATTCACCCTCCACCCCCAGCCCCATGACACTTACGGATCTATCTGTCATTTATTGATTTATATTAATGTCTGTCTCCCCCATCTAGGCTGTAAGCTCGTTGTGGGCAGGGAATGTGACTGTTTATTGTTATCTCGTACAATCCCAAGTGCACAGCTCTCACCCCATACAGTCAGGCTGGGAGCAGCTGAAGACAGTTTGGGAGGTAGGGTGAGTGGTTATTATTATTATTACTACTAATAATAAGCACTTAACACCACAGTAATAATAATAATAACTGTGGTGTTTGTGAAGCGCTTATTATGTGCCAAGCACTGTGTATTAAGCGCTGGGGTAGATACAAGTTAGCCAGGTCCCACGTGGGGCTCACAGCCTAAGTAGGAGAGAGCAGGTATTGAATCCCCATTTTACAGTTGAGGGAACAGAGGCACAGAGAAGTTAAGTGACTTGCCCAAGTTCACTCAGCAGGTACATGATGCGGCAGGGACTAGATCCCAGGACCGTGCTTTTTCCACTAGGCCTCGCGTGAGTCTGAGCGGGAGTGCGAAGAGATGTTTCTCCGCACGCGAGCACGTGGGTCCATTTGAGCGAACGACCGTGTGTCCGAGCATGTAGAAGCCGTGTCTCTATGTGTGCGAGAGAGTCGTGCCAGCGGCGGCAGCAGCAGCAGCCGATAGTGTCGGAAAGCGGTTTGGCTCCAGGAGGCCTAGGGAAGGTCTGACCAGGCCGGGGTCCCTTGGAGAACTCCTGCCTGCCAGCAGTAGCAGTCTTGGGTATATGAACCAGTCCAGAGCACCCTGATCCCGAAATCTGCGGCTTCTCTGGGGCTTTGGGTTAATGTCCGTGGGCTAGCGAGCGCCTTGGGCTACTCCAGATGAAACCAGAACCCTTGACCTGCACTGTGTGATCCCAGCGCCTCAAGATTTAGGGTCTCCCAGGTTGGCTAAAATGGATCCTGCCAGCAGAAACACCAAGTTGAATCAGTCCTGGAGTTTTTTTTTCCATTGGCATTTTCTATGCACTTCCTATGGGGCCAGGCACTGTCCTAAGCACTTGAGTATATACAAGCTGAGCAGGTTGGAGCCGGTTCCATAAGGGGTTCACAGTCTTAATTCCCATATTACAGATGAGGTAACTGAGGCATAGAGAAATGAAGTGACTTGACCAGGGTCACACAGCAGACAAGTGGTGGAGCCAGCATTAGAACCCAGGCTCTCTGACTTCCAGGCCAGGGCTCTAACCACTGGACCACACTGCTTCAACCTGCAGGAAGTCAGGCAATGGACTGAAAGTTATTTCAGTTCATGTGGGCAACAGTGAGAAAGGTGGTTTGGTAAGCCAACTGAGCCCCCCTTTTCTTCTGCTGCTCCTCCCCTCCCCATTGCCCTGACTCCCTCCCTCCGACCCCTCTCCCGCCTCACAGCACTTGTGTATATATGTACATATTTATTATTATATTTATTTTATTAATGTGCATATATCTATAAATCTATTTATGTATATTGATGCCTACTTGTTTTGTTTCTAGACTGTGAGCCCGTTGTTGGGTCGGGATTGTCTCTGTTGCTGGAATTGTACTTTCCAAGCGCTTAGTACAGTGCTCTGCACACAGTACGCGCTCAATAAATACGATTGAATGAATGAATGTGTGGATGAAAGAGACTGGCAAAGATGCGAAGGGGTGTGTATGTGTCTGTGCATGTGAAACAGAGACAAGAATGAGGGTGAAAGAAATGAAAAATAGAGGAAAGGTAAAATTAGACAGGAAACAGGAGTGGGTGGGGAAGGCAAGAAAAAAGCCACATTTGCGGCCATAGAAGCTAATGCAATACTAATAAACTTTGACAAATTGCTAACAGCTTGCCTGACACCATATGCAAACCACAGAAATGGTGCTTGCTTACGAATCGGTTGGTCACTGGTATTACCGAGTTCTACATAAGTCATACGGAGGAAACTGCAGAATTTCTGCCCTCAAGGAGTTCACATTTTGGGACATCAAACAAACACAAATGTAGACACCAAAAAAGAGTCAAAGCCCAGATAGAAAACCAGAAAAAGACACATTAGAACACAGAGTACCGAAACCTAGAACTATTTAGGTCATTCCTGGCTTTGGCATGTGGGATTTCAGGCTGCATTTTAAAATCAGAGTCTGAAGCCTGAGCGGATGGACACAAGAAGCTCGGGGGTTCATTAGTAGGGAGGTTTCTGGGAGACTGGTGAAGCGGCCCAAAAAGCCCAGCAAGTTGGCCAATTACCTTCTACTTCATCTACTCCACTGTTCCCCACCAAGGATATGGAGAATAGAGTGAACTTAATGGCTCATAGATATTTAAATGGGTTGAGAAGCTGCTGACATGACTGTAATGACTGAATACGACGTTGCCGCTTCTAACAAGGAAGTTTACGTGTGTGTGTATTTGTATGAAGAGACTCATTTGGGAATGACAGGCTAATCCACAGATAATGATTGTATTTTCTTATGCCTGCTAAATTGTAAACTCCTGGAGGGCAGGGATTATGACCACTTACTCTAGTGTTATTATTGTTCTTCTTATTATTATTGTATTTGTTAAGCGCTGGAGTAAATACAAGATAATCAGGTCTCACATGGGGTTCAAAGTCTAAGTAGGAGGAGGCCACAGGTATTGAATCCCCCTTCTGCAGTGACTTGCCCAAGATCACAGAGCAGGTAAGTGGTGGAGCCGGGATCAGAACCCAGCGCCTCTGATTTCCAGACCCGTGCTCTTTCCACTAGGCCAGGCTGCTTAGGATAATCTGCCAAACGTTTTGTACAGTTCCCTGCACACAGGAAGTGCTCAATTAATACGATGGACTGACTGACTGTGTTGTCAGTTTGGTTGTTTGCAACAACTCATCCTGTTTTCACTTCTACCTCTGTTTCATGATTCTGTCAAAACTGCTCCTTAAAAATAGCCACCCCTTTCTTGATGGCAGTGTGCCAAGCTGGTCTTTCTGCTCTAGGTTTCTCCCTGCTCTCAGCTGTGATGCCATGCTGACCGACGCTGCACCCTTAAATCCTTTCTTCGTCACCCATTTCAGCTTAGCCTGCGGCAGCTTTTTGGGCGCTCTCCATTCTCCTCACGTGCCCGTCCCAGCAGAGTGGCGTTGAGGTGAGCATTATTTCGACGCTCAGAGACTGGTACGGTCATAGGACCCTCTTGTCTGTGATCCTATCTAGCCACTTGACTTTGCGCGTGACCCGGAAGTGAACGTGGTGGTGTCGTTCAAAGAGCCAGATGTGGTATTTGTGGTAGGCCTGGATCTCCCAATCATAAGGAAGGCTGGGCAGCGCTACAGCTCTGTATACCTTTTGTTAGATCTGAAAAGCGATGCCACTATTTAGCTGAGAGTCTCTCAAGGGATAGGCCGGCCTTCTTCATTTGATTTTCCATTTCCTTATCTATTATTATTATTATGGTTTTTGTTAAGCGCTTACTACGCCTCAAACACCGTTCTAAGATCTGGGGTAGATAAAAAGTTAACGAGGGCAGACAGTGTCCCTGTTCCACATGGGGCTCTCAGTCTAAGTAGGAGAGAGAACTGACATCTGTAATCCCCATTTTACTGATGAGGACACTGAGGCAAAGAGAAGCAAGTGACTTGCCCCAGGTCCCACAGCAAGCAACTGGCAGAGCCCATGCTCTATCCACTAGGCCACCCTGCTTCTCAGTTGCAGTGTACTTTCCCAAGAATTTAGAACAGTGGTCTGCACACATTAAGTGCCCAAGCTATATCACTGATGGATTGATTGATTTTTGGAAGGTCTGCGAAGATTGTGCAAAGGTCTCAGTTTCCGCGCCCTGCGTTTCTCCTGGGTCTGACATGCTTCAGTGATCCTGTCCCCCTGTGTCACACTGTGATGTAAAGTCACACTGGGATTCTGGGAGTAGGCCATCGGTATTGTTTATCAGTTGCTGATCCAAAAGGACTCTGGCTACAATCTTGCCAGCGATGGAGTGCAGTGAAATGCCAAAGAAGTGGCCCCTAATCAGATCTTTCAACTTTCTAATGGAAGATGGGGACGAAGTTGGCATCTTTTTTGTTAGGGAACATGGCTACCGAATCGGTTATATTGTACTCTCCCAGGAGCTTAGTACGGCGCTCTGCACACATCAAGTGCTCAATAAATACCTTTGATTGACTGATTGATCTTTGAGATCCCATGGCCCCTGCTGCTGCTGAAAGAGCTGTTGTCGGGCTCCTCACCACTCAGGTGGGGCCGCCCAGATGCAAACAATCAGAACGACCGCAGCCATAACTTTCCCAGCATTCTAAATGTGGGTGAGGTGTGGTTGTCACTTCAGCAGGGCAGGATGGGAACCCCAGATGGTGGGAGGAGTGAGGGGGGCATCTTTCTCAGGAAGTGGGCCTCGGGGCTCCGGTAGCAGAGGAGCTGAATGGGGTTTCTTTTTAATGACTAAAGCTAAATTGATAAAGCTAAAAAGGTTCATTTTCCTGGCTTCCTTGAAGAGGGGGGCTTTAGTAGAGCCCTGGGGGAGGAGAGAGATATGGTGTGGAGTAGAAGACGAAGCCCGGCCATCCAGGTAGGGTTTCTGATGAACGTTCAATTAGCTCGGTCACGTCTGGAGAACGGTCAACGGGATTGCTTGGCTAGAGGGGAGAACCATCACCGGGGCAGAGAGGGAGATGAAGGTGGCTAAATCAGGGGAGAGATGTGGGTAGTCACAAATTTGAATTAAAGGTAAGCATCACTCAGAAGTCACTGTTGACTTCAGAGAAGAGGATCCATGTCAGAACGGCCCTTCGTGAACTGGTCCGGGGCTGGTTTGGATTGGGGAGGACAAGGCTGGAGGCAGGGAGGCCAGCAAGGCAGCTGAGCGGGAATGAAGACGTGAGGTGGTTAGAGGCTGGATCAGAGGGGCGGCCGAGAGAATGGAAAGGGGCTTCGCGGTGGAGGCAGGAAGGGCAGGGCTTTGGGATGGAGGTTGTCGCTTTCTGTCCCGGCCTTTAGAAGCTGAGGGAATGACAGCCAGGGGTGTGGCTGTGGGAGTGGTGGGGGGAAGGGAGGAGAGGAGGAAAAGGAGGCGGGAGAGTGAGCCGGATGCGTCTTCCCCACCACCAATAGGAAGAGGGTCAAGGATCCTGACAAGGAGTGACGGGGAGGGGCTGTAGGGGAGGGGTGGATGGAGGGTGAGATTACAGTTTGCTCTGGGATCCCACAGAGCTTTTCTGTGGTTGGGGGGGGGGGGGGGGGCAGGCGTATTTTGGGAAAGGAATTTTCTAGTGGAAAATTCTCTTCATGACCTGAATCTGCCTGGGGCAAACCTAAATCATAAGTACCAAGCTTCATGAGCAGGGATTGCCCTAGGCAGACAAGCTTCATGTTTCTGGAGCCACGTATCACTAGTCTTGGAACTCGGAATCGGGACATCTGCTGATTGACAGATAGCATTCTGAACGTACCCAGACCCCAGCCTTGTCCCCTACCCTACTGTCTCCCCGAGGGAAGCCCAAGCAGGCTTGCGGCCAGAGTGGAAGGGAAAAAGAGAGACACGGGAGTTTGAATCAATGTAGCAAATCTCCCTTTGGAAAGCTCGCTGAGGCAGACTTCATCATGGCTGGTAAGGAATCTGTGGATGTGGCAAAAATATTTTCCACTGACAGTAGGATTGCCTTGTGCAAACTAGGCCTCTGAGCAGGAAAATTCTCCCCCACCAGCCTGAGCTCTGCTGGGCAGGCAGGCATGAACCTGATGGGTGATGGTCACTGGGCAGAAAGGTCACCGGGCAGTAAGGAGCCACACTAACTGGGAATGCATCCCCGTTGCTCAGGAACACACTGGAGAACCGGAACTGGCCTGGGCAGCACCTGGCATGGGGCAGTGAAGAGGTCGGCTTAATTAATTAATTATGGTGATTGTTAAGCACTCACTATGTGTCATGCACTGTTCTAAGCACTCGGGTAGATAAAAGTTAATCAAGTTGGACACAGCCCCTGTTCCATGTGGGGCTCACACTCTTGATCCCCGTTTTACAGAGGAGGTAACTGAGGCCCAGAGAAGTGAAATGATTTGTCCAAGGGCACACAGCAGATGGGATTAGAACCCAGGTCATTCTGACTCCCAGGCCCTGGCTCTATCCATTAAACCACACCAGTCCTAGATGCTTCTGCCCATCTCCATGCTGAAAGGCCAGGTACACTGTGGGCACTTTGTTTGCATTGGCCAGCCCTAACCTAACTCCCTCCAGCTGTCTTGGTTTGTGTGGCTGAGGGAAGAGCCCAGGGGTCTATCTGATGGCAGGAAGTCCAAAGGACTTCTAAGCAGCAGCAGCAGAACTGGAGTGCAGACTGCTTCCCTGGACCCCCACCCTGAGGGAAAATACAGCCCGGGGCCTGGGAGTCACAAGGACCTGGGTTCTAATCCCAGCTCTATCTCATGTCTCCTGTGTGACCCTGGGCAAGTCACTTCTCTGTGTCAGTTCCCTCCTTTGTAAAATGGGGACTGAGACTGTGAGCATTGTGTGGGACAGGGGCTGTGTCCAACCTGATTAACTTGTATCTATCCCCACAATTTAGTATTGTGCCTGGCACATAGTAAGCGCTTAACAAATACCATACCAAAAAAAAAAATCCCACAAAGTACCAGCCCAGATAGGTCATGAACATAGTGTGGCAAAACTCACACTAGTTTCCCCCAAACTACAAATGGTGGGTGGGTCCAAATGGCAAAGAATATATTCTGCTGTGTTTGTGCTTGAAATGAAAGGTGAAGGGGACGTGGCATCTGGCCTAGAGATGATACAGAGTCGACTAGACTGTATGTTTGTTGTGGGCAGGGAATGTGTCTTTTTATCGTTGTGTTGTACTCTCCCAAGTGCTTAGTACAGTGCTCTGCACACAGTAAGCACTCAGTAAATACAACTGAATGACTAGGGATGGGGCTGAAATTGGGGATCGCCTTCTGCGGCCCCATGAGGCTGCCTGTCTGATGCTCCTTCTCTGCCTTTTACAGTCCCTCCTCTCCCCTTTAGAAAAGGAAGTGTTGCAAAACCTGAAACAAGTTTCTTTTGTTCTTCTTCATTCTGAATGTCACTATTTTGTTCCCCGTGGGAGTGTTTCTCAAACCGAGCTCTGTGGAGGCTCAGCCTGCCTAAGACTCAGCCCCTGGGTCCCTTGAGGTTCGGAACCCCAGGGCGCATGGGCCCGAGGGAAAGACAGCCAACTGGGCTTGGCCGGTCCCTCTTGGACAGCGGCATGGAAGGGGCCAAATTGGGTGGGGCTCCTGGCCTCCTGTCGGGGGCCCTGTAGCATTTTAAGAACGTGCCAGGGGTTGCTAGACCCTGGGCAGGTGACTGTGCACGTGGAAATGCCCACCTAGCCTGGTATTTGACCCCAGACAATTACTCTCCCCAGCTTCAAAGCCTTACTGAAGGCCCATCTCCTCCAAGAAGCCTTCCCTGACTAAACCCTCGTTTCCTCTTCTCCCACTCCCTTCTGCATCAGCCCTGCACTTAGATTTGCACCCTTTATTCACCCCTCCCTCAGCCCCCACAGCACTTTCGTACATATCCGTAACTTATTTATATTCATGTCCATCTCCCCCTTGAGACCGTAAGCTCGTGTGGGCAGGGAATGTGTTTCCCAACGCGGTTATATTGCGCTCTCCAAGAACTTAGTACAGTAAGCACTGTAAGTGTTCAATAAATACGACTGATTGATTGGCCACACCGGCACAGCCGGTGTAACCCGGCTTCCCCCAGCCTTGCTGCTGGACCAGGACCGTGGCCAGGCTCGAGCTGGCATCAAGGGCAGCCGGTCAGAGTGGGTCCGGTTTCCTAGCCCCTTTTGGGCTCTCCACAGCCCAAAGGTCCCACGCTGATCAGACGAGGAACTGGACTGTGCTGGGCTAAAAATCCCAGCTAGATTTAGGCTAGGTTTGGAACTCCCCACTGTCAAAGTCTCTGGAGTGGGAGGGAGTCCACAGCGAGGTGGTGGGGCACAGTGCTCTGCACATAATAAGTGCTCAATAAATACTATTGAATGAATGAGCCGCACAAATGTGGCACCCATGTTTGCATCTACTCCCGAAGGCTGCTGGGACTTTCACTCACTCTTCCCTCTCCCAGCCAAAAAATGCCGCTCTGGGGGCCACGTCAGGCTCCCGCCAGACCTGGATCAGCTTGAGCTGACAAGTCAGGGGAAGAGGGGACACTTCCCATTTCTCCTTTTTTGGGCTGTTAGTTTACACCTCTGTGGGCACGACTTGTCCTTAAAGTCTCCCCTTCCTGATCCCGTCTCCTGGGCCAGGGCAGAAGAGAGAAGATGCAGTGATTCCTCCGCGATCTCGTCCATCTCGCCACCGACCCCTTCCCCAAGGCCTTTCCCGAGCCTGGAACTCCCTCCCCCTCCATATATGCCAGACCACCACTTCAAAGCATTATTTAGGTCACATCTCCTCCAAGAGGCCTTGCCCGATTAATCCCTCTTTTCCTTGATTCCCTCTACCTTCTTCACGGTCTACGCACTTGGATCTGTGACCTTTGGACCTTTGATATTCGCCCAACCCCACAGCACTTATGTACATATCCTTATATTATATATTATAAAGTATTTATTTATATTCATTCCTGTCACCTCCTCTAGACTATAAGCTCATTGTAGGCAGGGAATGTGACCACTAATTCTGTTGTATTCTCCCAAGCACCTAGTACAATGTTCTGCACATAGTAAGTGCTCAATAAATTGATTGATTGATTGGAGAACAAAAAGCCCAACAAAACCAGAAGGATAGGGCCCGGGGTGGGGAGGAGGTATGGTGTGGTGGAAGAACTGCAGCCCTGGATATCAAATCACCTTGTCCTGGCTCTGCCACTTTTCTACTGTGACACCTTGGGCAAGTCACTTAACCTCCCTGTGTCTCATTCTTCACTCAGTAAAATAGAATTATAATAACTGATCCTTCCTCGCAGGGGTGTTGGGAGGGCCAAATTAAAATAAGTAATGTAAGGTGCTTTGGTAATAAAAACACTAAATTAAACATGGGAAGCCTGGTGGCCTAGTGGAAAGAGCCTGGGTCTGGGAGTCAGAGGACCTGGGTTCTAATCCTGCTGTGCAGCTTGTCTGCTGGGTGATTTGGGGTATCACTTAACTTCTCTGTGCCTTAGTTAGCTCATCTGTAAAATGGGGATTAAATCCTCCTCCCTCTGACTTAGATGATGACCCTCATGGGGGACAGGGACTGTATCCAACTTGATTATCTTGTATCTACCCGAGGTCTTAGTACAGTGCCTGGCATATGATAAGCACTTAACAAATACCATTTAAAGAAAAAAAAGTGAAGACGGGGTAAGGCGGCTGGCCACAGGAAGAGCGAGGACAGCCTGTCTGCCAGGAGAGGAGGACGTGCTGATGTCCTGATGCCCACCCCAGGACTCGGGCAATGGGCCATCAGAAGTATTCGCCTACCTGGGCTCTGAAATCCACCAACAAGCTCTGTATCAGTCCCAAGAGGGTGTTCGGCTCCCTTTAGATACAAGATGTAAGAGGGATATTATACACTACGTACAAATGGGCTGGGCCTGGGGGTCAGAGAATATGATTTCTAATCCTGGCTCCACTGGGGCAAGTCACTTAACTGCTCTGTGCCTCAGTTTCCTCACCTGTAAGATAGGGATTCAGTCCTCTAGACTGTAAGCTCATTGTGGGCAGGGAATGTGTTTGTTTATTGTTACATTGTACTCTTCGAAGCATTTTCTACAGTGCTTTGCACACAGTAAGTGCTCAATAAATACAATTGAATGAATATCTGTTTTCCCCCCTACGTAGACTGTGAGCCCCATGTGGGACCCGATTATCTTTTATCTATTCTAGTGCTCATACAGTGCTTGGAATATAATAAGTTCTTAACAAATACCACAATTATTATGTTTCATCTCAATCAATCAATAGTATTTATTGAGTGCTTGCACTGAGCACAGCACTGTACTAAGCAGTTGGGAGAGAATAATAGGGTCGTGCAGTCCACGAAAATCATATGTCCTCCAAGAGGCCTTCCCTGACTAAGTCTTCACTTCCCCTATTTGCTCTCCTTTCTCCGTGCCCCATAATAATAGTAATAATACTAGTAATGTATTCATTAAGCGCTTACTATGTGTCAGGCACTGTTTTAATTGCTGGGGTTAATACAAGGTAATTGGGTTGGACAGAGTCCCTGTCCCACAAAGGGCTCACGGTCTTAATCTCCATTTTACAGATGAGGGAACTGAGGCCCAGAGAAGTAAAGTGACTTGCCCAAGGTCACACAGCAGACAAGTGGCAGAGCCGGGACTAGAACCTTCTGACTCCCAGGCTCGTGCTCTATCCACTAAGCCATGCTGTTTCTCACTTGGGCCTATTTATTTAGGTGTGTGCCTCTTAAGCAGTTAAGCAGACAGTAAATGCTCAACAAATACCACTGACTGACTGATTGATGATTCCTGCCCTCAAAGAGCTTCAGTTTAGTAGGAAAGACATGCTAAAATAGGGAGGAGGAGGAAGCAGCGTTAAAGATTTGTACATGAGTGCTACGGGTAAGCATACATGGAAGTATCCAAGTGCTTAGGTGATGTGGAAAGGCTGAAGAGGCATGAGAGAGATTAACCAAAAGAGACCCCTGGAGATGATGTGATTTCTCAACTTCCAAGTCTGTTAAGGAAAAGACCGCATTACTCTAGAGAAATATATTTTAGCTGAATTCCAGTCAGTCTTCTCCCCATCAACAAGGAGTGAGCCCTGTCCTGAAAGCTTCATTCCTTGATCTTTTTCATCCCTCCCTCAACCCCGAGTCAACAGAGATTTGGGGGTCCTTAGTCTTTCTCCTCAGCTACCAGTTGGGAGAGTTGTCAGCAGGTACAATTAGAAGGTGGGCTTGGGAGGAGGAGGAAAATGGGTGAGCTGATAGACAGCCTTGAAGCCAATTGTGAGGAGCTTTTTCCTTGATGCAGAGGGAGATGGGAAGCCATGGGAGGTTTTTGAGGAGTGGAGAGAGATATGGGATGCTTCAAGAAGATGATCTGTGCAGTAACCTGTAGTATAGATTGGATGGGTGAGAGGGCAGAAGCTGGGGACAAATGAGTAATTGATCACTGTCAAAGAAGCAGTGTGGGTCAGTGGAAAGAGCCCGGGCTTGGGAGTCAGAGGTCATGGGTTTGAATCCTGGCTCTGCCACTTGTCAGCTGTGTGACTGTGGGCAAATCACTTAACTTCTCTGTGCCTCAGTTACCTCATCTGTAAAATTGGGATTAACTGCGAGCCTCACGTGGGACAACCTGATAACCCTGTATCAACCCCAGCACTCAGAATAGTGCTCTGCACATAGTAAGCGCTTAACAAATACCAACATTATTATTATTGAGTGCTTATTGTGTGCAGATCATTGTACTAAGTGCTTAGGAGAGTCCCATACAACAGAGTTGGTAGACAAGTTTCCTGCCCAAAAAGACCTTACAGTCTAGAGAATAGTGGTATTAAGTGAATGATCAAAGTATCCAAGATAGCTGAGTGTCTGTTCTTTTTTTAAATGGTATTTTTTAACCACTTACTAATTGCCAAGCTCTTTGCTTAGAGATCTTCAGGTTGAATACTTAACCTTCCTCAGTAACTTATTCCAATGTCCAGCACTGTGATAGGTAGGAAGTTCTTCCTCCTGTTCCACTGAAATCTTTTTGATCTTAACCAATGTTTGATTCATCATCAGTGGTATTTATTGAGTGCTTACAGTGTGCAGAGCATAGTACTATGCCCATAATAATAATAACGTTGGTCTTTGTTAAGCGCTTACTATGTGCAGGGCACTGTCCTAAGCGCTGGGTAATCAGGTTGCCCCACATGAGGCTCACAGTCTTAATCCCCATTTTACAGATGAGGTAACTGAGGCACAGAGAAGTTAAGTGATTTGCCCACAGTCACACAACTGACAAGTGGCAGATCTGGGATTCCAACCCATGATCTCTGACTCCCAAGCCCGGGCTCTTTCCACTGAGCCACGCTGCTTCTCTATGTAAGAGTACCATACAACAGAGTTGGTAGACATGTTCCCTGCCTACAAAGAGCTCACAGTCTAGAAGGGGAGGCAGACATTAATATAAATAAATAATTTCTTTTGTTTTGTCCCTGGAGGACATGGAGAATAACTGGAAAATATACTCTCCAAAGAAACCTTTCCCATTTTTGAAGGTAGCTATTAGATTGTAAATTCCTTGAGGGTCAGGAATGTGGGGGGTTTTTGTTGTTATTGTTCTGTTGCACTCACCCAAGTGCTCTGTGCTCAATAAATACCATTGACTGATTAATTAAATCACCATTTAGCCTTCTCTTCTTCTGGCTGAAAAGAGGTGGTGGTTGGCAGGGTTGAGGGGGAGGTGTGGTTTGGGCCCTTTCTAACTGGGGGCTGAGAAGCAGGAGTGGTGAATCTCAGCCTGAGTCATTTTTCTACTTGCTCCTCTCTGAACTATAAAGCTAAGTCTCCACTTAAGTTAGACTTTTTTTTCCTGGGGGGAATCCTCACAACTCTCTCCTGCCCCAGTTCGCTTAGAGGGTTGAAAAGCACCTGGTAAACAGGAGATTCTTATCCACTCCTTTTCCAAGGTGAAACTGGGGCCTACGGGGGTTGGGTAGCTGGTCTAGGGTCATGGGAGGGCCAGGGAAGGGATAAAGATAGGGTTAGCCTTCAAGGTCTTGGGCTACCTGGGATAGAACCTAGGAGATTCCCAGTCCTTTGACTCTAAGCCACCCGTTGCTCTCCCTCTCCTCTCTGCTTGGGAAAACCTTCTGATTCACGAAAAAGCCAAAGAGGAAATTTCAGTTCAGTCCACCATGGTTTCCATGAAGCAAAGAAAGTTTGCTTTCAACTGAGTTATGGGGTCTCTGTTGCCCCAGTCTTGTGCCCAAGTTAGGCTAGGAGATGGGCACAAGGGTGGCCTCATCTCCTCTCCTTCCCACACAGGCTAATTACATTCATCAGTTCTTTTTCAATTTGCCAAGTCTTCGAGGATATGAAAGCAGATAAATATTATTAAAGGAGACTATTAAGGGGACAGCGATACGTATTAAAGTCAACACATTTTTTATTCCTTTCTGTTAATCAATCAATTTCATTCATTCCTTATTAGTCTTAATTGCTTAAGCTAATGGAAACACTCTCTTGGCAGCAGTAGTACTAACTCAGAGTGCTTTGCATTGAAAATCAGATCACTGGAACTGAGCAATCGGATCTGCCAGCCACTAAGGGAGGGCAGGAGGAAGCTGCACTTTGGAAATCAAATAGCCAAAGGGTCAAGGTTTGACTACCCTTGCTCTGACTCTTAGATAATAAATAATCAGTTTGGAACAGTTAAACACCAAACCCAAGATGGAAAGAGGTCAAAAGTTTGATCCTGATCGCTGCCAACCAGTACTGGATCACAGAGAGAGACAGAGAGAATGTGAGAGTTCAGGACCCAGAGCAGGAGGAATTCTTTCTTCTCTACCTGTTTATCAGTTTGAAACACCACTGTCTACCACCTCTTCCCCTTTGGCCAGAAATAAAATGGTGGCCAAGACCGGCAGATCCTGGGCCAGGAAAGGTGCCTCTGGCACTAAAGGCTGAGAGGACCCAGTCCAATTTGATCACATGGTCCTGCCTATGAACAGCACCTGGCGGACCTGTCGTTTCTCAGTGGGCCTTGGAAAGGATGATTCTGCACTGGGTTAGGACATACCTTATTTGGGGCTTTCCTGGGGGACATGTCATGCCCCTGGGTTCAACCAATTTCAATTCAAACCCAAACCCAAGGTCCCTAGAAAAATGCAGGGTGGTGGGGGAGCAACTCACTCCAAGGACTGAGGGGGAGGGCCTGGCTTGTGAATCCAAGGAGGCACTAAAAGGTCCTGGGCTGAGAAAGACCCATCCCCAGACCCAAGAAACAGACACCAAAACCCCAAGGGACAGCCAGCGTCAACCAGCCTCCCCAGGGTCCGGTGCCCAAACTCTCTGGGTGCCCAGGGGTTCTGGGGACCACTCCTCCCCCCCCGAAACCATCAAGCCTTAACCATTTTGACCCTAACTTGAGCACGGTGAGTCCTGGTGAAACCTAACTGGAGGCAAACAGCAGTAGCTCCCTAGCTCACAGTTTGGAGTTTCTGAAGACCAAATCAGCTCTACTGTGTATATATATATGGCCAAACACACTCTCTCTCTCTCTCTCTCTCTCTCTCTCTCTCTCTCCTTTCTGACTACCTCTGATTTCAGAAGAAAGTGAAACAGGACAAGCTTTCAAGTAAACTCGAGAGATTATCACTTGGAGTAATCTCCAGGTGTCTGTCTGGGGTGACGGGCTAGTGGCTGGGGAACTAGGAAGCAAGGTCAGCATAGGGCAGTGCCACAGGCTCTGTGAATTATTGCTGAATTTCATATTGCCCATTTGAGCATAGTTATATGGGCTAATCATCTTACCACTTCCAGGAGGAGAGTTCCAATCTTCCTCCTTGTTTGGCAAGGGGGGAAGCACAGAGACTTTCAGGCACTTGCCCAGGATCACCCAGCAATGAGCAGAAGAGGAATATAGAGAGCCCCGGATTTCCCAATCTGGTCTGAGCCTTCTGTTTTTTAGAAGCGGGACTGAAAGGGACCCTGCTTCTCCAAAAGATAATACTGTTACTTATCCAGGAAGGCTTTCCATTGAAATA
This sequence comes from Ornithorhynchus anatinus, assembly GCF_004115215.2. NCBI lineage: Eukaryota > Metazoa > Chordata > Mammalia > Monotremata > Ornithorhynchidae > Ornithorhynchus > Ornithorhynchus anatinus. Next base: position 18,537,931 of record NC_041733.1, on the reverse strand, counting down.
TATACAGTCTAATATTGTGTGCACTTGTTTGGGGGGTCCAGTTTTAATGATGATATAGATAAGTAGTTCTTAGAATGGGATGCTTTTTTATGGTATTTGTTAAGGGCTTTATGGTATTTGTTCTAAGCACTGGGGGAGGGACAAGTTAACTATATTAGAAACAGTTCCTATGTGGCACGGGGCTCACAGTCTAAGTAAGAAGGAGAACAGGTATTTAATCCCCATTTTATGGTTGAAGAAGCTGAGGCACAGAGAAGCAAGTGACTTACCCAAGGTCCCAGAGTGAGTAATTGGCAGAGTCAGGATTAGAACTCGGGTCCTCTGACTCCCAGGACTGTGCTCTTTCCACTAGGCCACATTGTTTCTCTCGTGGGAGTTCCTTTTGGCCTCCCTCTTGTCTCTATCACTCTTTCTCCTCCATTGGAATGTCACTTACTTGTTTCATAGAATCTGCCCCTTCTACTCCAACCAAATTGCTACCAAGCTGATCCAAACATTTACCATATTTGATTTTGACTACTGCATCAGCCCCCTCACTGATTTTCCTGTCTCCTGTCTCTCCTCTCTCCAGTCCATACCTCACTCTGCTGCCCAGATCATTTTTCTGAAAAAAGAAAAAACGCTCACTCCACATCCTCCATCTCTCAAAAACTTCCAACGATAGCCCATCCGTCTCGGCGGCAAACAGAAACTCCTTACCACTGTCTTTAAGATACTCAATCAGCCATCCCTCTCTCACCTTGCCTCACAGATCTCCTCCAACCCAACCCACACACTTCGCTCCTTTAACGCCGGCCTACTACTCACTGTTACCTCAAACCCGTCTGTCTCGCTGCCAACCCCTTGCCCGCATCTCCCTTCAGACCTAGAACTCCCACCCCCTTTATATCTGACAGACCGCCACTCTCCCCATCTTCAAAGCCCTCCTAAAACCATAGCTCCTCCAAGAGGCCTTCCCTGACTGGCCCTCACTTCCTCTATTCACCCTCACATCTGTTTTGCCTATGCACTTCGGTCTGTACCCCTTAAGCACTTCGATAGTCACCCCATTCCCCGACTCACACCACCTATGTATCTATCCAGCTCTAATTTATTTTAATGTCTGTCTCCCCCTCTAGTCTGTGAGCTTTTGTGGGCTGGGAACATGCCTACCTAATCTATTCTATTGTATTCTCCCAAGCACTTAAAACAGCGCTCTGTACTCAGTAAGCATTCCATAAATGCCACCGATTGATTGATTGTGTTTTCCAAGCTAAGGCTTAATACAGGGAATTGCATCCAGTGGACACTCAATAAATGTCATTACTACTACTTGATTTCTCTCTTCTCTTTCAACACACCCCCCGCCCCCGGCCCCATCTCTTTCTCTCTCTCTCTCTCTACCAATCTCCCTCTCTTCCTTCTCAGACGCCTCACCTTGAAAAGAGTGGGAGGATCCCCTGAAAGACCACCCCCACAGCCAAGTAAGTCTCCCTTATAGAGGGGCCCTAGGACAATCCTTTGTCCTGAACCCCTGGAGCACAGAGAAGGTGAAGTAGCGGCTTAGAGTTTCTTCACTCTGCGAGAGGAAGGAGGCCTCCCTGTCACTTCCTGCCCAAATTGCAGCACACTGGCTGCTGGTTTTATTTGTGGGGACGGCTACCCTACCCCACACAGCCCCAAGAGTGTGAAGGGAGATTAAGTGACAACCCCCTGGCTGCTCTGACTCAAAGTGTCCTTGGGCCTCTGGTAACAATGTCCCCGTGTGGATCCCGGAGAGAGGCAGGGGGCCTCCTTAGGTCTCAGGCTATGGAACTCTTCAGCATCCAGACAGCGGCCCGGTCTGTCAGCCTAGCAGAAGCTTCTCCCCTGCCATAGTCCCCAGAGCATTGGCTCATGGCAAATTCCAGTTGCCAGGAGGGATTTGAAGGAATGCCAGAGGCACTTCAAAGAAGCACATGTACCTCTTCTAAGCCAGTCGACCTCTCCCTTCTCTTGGGCAGTTCCACCGTGGCTCACGTAAAACCGAACCACTTCAAATAAACCCCACTTGGGGGGCTCCCCAGCTGACTCAGGAAGCAGTGTGTACCTTACTGTGTTTGTTCCTGCTGCCTAGACTGGCAGGGACCAGGCTAGGACTCTTCCCCCGAAACTCATCCCATTCTCACTTCCGGTCTGTCTTGGAACACCGTTTACAGGGTGCTACTTCTCTGATCACACTGCAAATCCATCAGTGGTATTTATTGAGCGCTTACTGTGTACAGAGAACACTGTACTAGGCACTTGGGAGAGAACAATAAGGAGACGCGATCCCTGACCTCAAGGAGCTTACAATCTAGCAACGCATAGATCCCTGCTTCCCTCACTCCCTCTCCCCTGTGCAACAGTTCAGGTTCGATGCCCTCTTGGGTGGCGGGGCTACACCTCATGTGGGTTGAGTCGAATCTGGGGCCTGCTCCTCAAGCCCAAAACCTCTCCTGGTGACCTGGAATCTGGAATGATTTTTCATCTTGCCCCTTCCCCCCCCCCCCCCGCCGCCTTTCTTCTTCTCCCACTCCTTTCTGCGTCATTCTCCCCACCTCCTAGTCTCACAGCGCTTATGTACATATCTGTAATTTATTTATATTAATGTCTGTCTCCCCCACTCTAGACTGTAAACTCGTTGTAGGCAGGGTGTCTTTTTATTGTTGTATCGTACTCTCCCAAACATTTACTACAGTGTTCTGCACACAGTATGCGCTCAATAAATAAGAATAAATGAATGAATGAACTGAATCTGGGACCAGGGAAGGCCTCTGGATCTGGAGAGGAAAAGGTCCCAAGCTCTCAGGACCACTCTTGGGAAGCAACGTGGCTTGGTAGATAGAGCACGGACCTGGGAGTCAGAAGGACCTTGGTTCTAATCTCATCTCCACCATCTGTCTGCTGTGTGACCTTGGGCAAGTCACTTTACTTCTCTGTGCCTCAGTTACCTCATCTGTAAAATGAGGATTAACAGTGTGAGCCCCTTGTGGGACAGGCACTGTATCCAACCTGATTAACTTGTATCAACCCCAGTGCTCAGAACAGTATCTGGCACATAGTAAGCACTTAACAAGTACCATAATAATTATTATTATTACTAATGGCCTTGCCACAAAGCCTGCAGCAAGCCTTGCTCAGGGAAAGTTCACAAGTCAGTCAAACAATAATTACCCAATCAAGCCTGAACCCACCAAAGCTCGGAAAAGAATGTGGCTTTATTTGTTGAGGAATCTTTTAAATCCTCTGGTGAACAGAAAGGTGTAATGAATTAGTAGCCATCATCATCATTCATTCAATAGTATTTATTGAGCACTTACTATGTGCAGAGCACTGTACTAAGCGCTTGGAATGAAAAAGTCGGCAACAGATAGAGACAGTCCCTGCCGTTTGACGGGCTTACAGTCTAATCGAATGTTGGTATTTGTTAAGCGCTTACTATATGCAGAGCAGTGTTCTAAGCTCTGGGGTAGATACAGGGTCATCAGCTTGTCCCACGTGAGGCTCACAGTCAATCCCCATTTAACAGATGAGGTAACTGAGGCACAGAGAAGTGAAGTGACTTGCCCACAGTCACACAGCTGACAAGTGGCAGAGCTGGGAGTCGAACCCGTGACCTCTGACTCCCAAGCCCAGGCTCTTTCCACTGAGCCACTTCTGTTTCTAGACTGAACTAGGAGGCATTGGATGACTAAGTCCAACAATTCCTGAATTGATAGCCATGGGTCAATGGACAGTAAGAGATGAAAATAGAAGCAGCATGGCCTACTAGCTAGAGCACAGGTCTGGGAGTCAGAAGGACCTGGGTCCTAATCCCGGCTCTGCCATTTGTCTGCTGTGTGACCTTAGGCAAGTCACTTTACTTCTCTGTGCCTCAGTTACCTCATCTGTAAAATGGGGATTGAGACTGTGAGCCCTATGTGGGACAACCTGATCAGCTTGTATCCCAACGCTTAATATAGTGCCTGGCGTCTAATAAGCACTTAACAAATACCACTAAAAAAAAAAGAAGAATATAGCTGTCACTAGTTGGGCGGGGGTGTCCGTGGGGCTTCTTACAAATAATAAAAGTGAAACCCAATCATTTCAGTTTGTAAAACTTTTCCCCCACTCTTTCCTCTTTCTGGTTTCATCTTGAATAAATGTGAAGTAGAAATGATCTAACCCAATAACTACCGGCCGCCTCGGGGAAGCTGTTAGAATGCCTAAGAGCAAAATCTCAATCTGATGGGTGGTAAACTAGTGTTTGGGTCAGGATGTCTGCCTGTCTCCCCCATTGCCCAGTGAGCTCCTTAAGAGCAGGGACTCAACCTTTTACTTCCATTGTCCCTTCTTCCACCTACCTCCTGCAGTGCTCTCAACAAATACTATTGGATGGATGGATGGATGGATGGATGGATGGATGGATGGATGGATGGATGGATGGATGGATGAATGAAAAGACAAGAAAACCCTTTCCTTAATGTTCTGAAATTAAAGGCACAAAATCACGGTCCTCTGAGCAGATTAATTCTAAAATACCCACAACGCATTGGAGTAAATCCTTTCCTTTAAGTTTATTAGGTCTGAACAATCCATAACCCCTTTTGATAGTTTATTCCAGGAGTTTAGCACCTGGATAATCAATAAATTATCTCATGCCCCAATGAAATCTTTCCTCCTTTGATTTAAACCCATTTCTTTGTCTTTGGTCTACAGGGGTCCTAACAGTGTCTTTCCAAAGGAAGTCCTTCATATACTAGAGGAAGTCCTTCATATACTAGTCATACTTATTGAACGCTTACTGTGTGCAGTAAGTACTGTGTTAAACACTTGGGAGAGTACAATATAACACTATGTAATGGACACATTCCCTGCCCATGACGAGCTTATAGTCTAGAGGGGGACCAGCCCCAAGCAATGCTTTTCATCTTTATTTATAAAACCTATTTTCTGGTTCTTTAAATTATTTCAGATGTTTTTTTCCAGACTCTCTTTAGTTTCTCCACATCACTTTCAAAATGTGGTGACTAAAGCTGGACCCACTACTTCTACGGAGTCCAATAAGTGCAGAATAGATTGTAGTTTTGCACAGCAGACCTCTGTAAAGACCCCCTGGTGCCAAGTTGGATTTTTAAATTACAGGACCACACTGGTGTCTCATTCAGCTCTTGGTTGACTATGACCCCCATGTTTTTCTCCCGTTATTGTGGTTAGCAAGTCTTCCCCCAGCTTGTAGCTATGGTGTTTGCTTTCACTTTGCACTTGTCCCTATTGAATTTGATCTGGTTTTTGTTAGGGCCTATATAGGGCTTTGCATAAAGCAGCATGGCCTAGTAGAAAGAGCATGGGTCTGGGATTCAGAGGACCTGCCTCTCTGGTTATTCTGGTCTCTGGGGAGACCAGTCCTTGCAGTAAGAAGGTCTAGATGGCCCATGAGGAGACAGCCAAGCCTAAGGAGAGCCTGGTGGAGTGCCTAACATTTCCTTCCTTGTTTCTGAGCTTTGTGGTCCCTCACACTATATCTCTCTATCCTCGTAACCCTGACAAGGTGTGCCCCTCCTCCAGTCCCCCCAGTGGATTGAGTGCAGTGGGTGAGTTGGGAGAGATGGCTTCTCAAGGCTCCGCTTACCCCAGTGGTGGGGCAGTGAGAAGAGACATAGTCAGAAGAGATACCGGGTTTGGGTTTCTTTCAGGTGAAGAGGCGGCCATTTTGGTGGCCCACAGTGAGCAGTTGGACCTTCAGCAGTTTTTTGAGATGGGGTGTGTGCCGAGGCTGGGAGATCTGTGCAGGGGGCCACAGGGGATTCAGTTGAGGGGACCACACTGGGGGTAAGTACAGGTCTTTTCCTCCTGTGACTTCCTTGTGCAGACAAAAGAGAGAGTCCGGCTACTGCAAACTCCCTCCCCAGCCCTCCCCCGGGATTAGAATGAGGAGGAGGCAGCAAGCTGACAAGTCTGGTGGTTTCTTTGGTTTCAATTTCCTGGGGAAACTATTTTCAGTGTGATGGGGCCTTTATATTCATGCTGCAGAAAAGAGTCAGAAAATATGTAAATGAAGAGCCCAGAGCCCTCATTTTCAAATCCTCAAATGTCTGGGGAGTGTTCTTCAGAGCAAATTTTCTCAGGACGCTCAAGACCCAAGAAGTGGTGGCGAGAAGAGACAGGAGGAGGTTCCAGGTGGACAAAAGAAATGCCGTCCCCTTGTCCTGGGGCGAGTTGGTCGCTTGCCTTCAAGTAACGACTTCGGGCCGCCGGTAGCCCCTATCGGGTGCCCTTCCCCCCAACGTGGGAGGGTTTAGCGCTGAAACACAACTGTCTCCTCCCTGTAAATTTGTCAATCCGACCAAGTTTCTCCGGTGTGGAGGCCCCAAAGGGAGGCCAGAAAAAGCAGCATAATGTTTGGCAAGCCAGGGAGGGATTATTAAGATGATGAAGGCCCATGAAACAAGCCAAAATTTTGTGGGAATTTGGGAGGGGGAATACCAGAGGGGATTTGGAACTGAGAGAGATAACCGAGGAGTCAGGAGGCAGAATGGGGTGGGGAGTCTGGGGAATCAGAGCAGTCTTGGGATTAGCCCACCAACCTACCTTACTAGCTCACGTGGTCTGGGGAGGAGGAGAGCGGGCAAAAATTCCCCTTAAAATTCAGGGGTGAGACCGTAAGCTTACTGTGGCCAGGGAATGTGTCTGTTTATTGTTATATTGTACTCTACCAAGTGCTTCGTATAGTGCTCTGCACACAGTAAGCGCTCACTAAATACGATTGAATGAAGGAGCAGCTAAGAGGCCAGGAACCCCAGACAGAATTGAAAAGAAGACAGAACTTGGGCCAACCCCACGTAAGGTATCTGGGAAACCACCCTGGTTACATCTTGCAACATCCTGTTGCTGCTGCTTCTCCTTTCCTGTTTGAGGTAGCCCAGCCCTGTTTGATGCGCCAGAAAAAAAGAATAAAAAAAGCAGGGTGGGATGGTTGGTGTTTTAACCAGAAAAATCAGAAATTAGGACAGTTTCTCCATAGGCAAACTGGGATTGGCTGAAAGGGAACAGGATGCCTTGAGCCCTCTGGTAAGGGGCGAGGGCATCTTAACTTCTTTCCTGTCTCATTATGAGCCCTGAGGCAGTCCTGTTGTCCTGGGGAGTGTCAAATTACCCCCGTGCTCCCCTGCCCCTTCCCTTCAGGAGGAGGGGGCCTTCCTTTTCACCCTCAGGACCAGTTGCTTCCCATTTTCCTTTCTCTCTCTCAGCCCTCACCTCAGCAGTACTCTTCATCCCTCACCAACCCCATTCCCCAACGTGTCTGAACCGTAAAACAGTTGTACTAACACTCCTGCTTGATGTAAATTTTTTACCTAATGTTCACGCTTGTTCTGAGTGTGAATACTTGTACGAAGGTCTGGTATCCTCCAGTACACTCCCTGCACATGCAAAGCTCTTTTATCCCTGAAAAAGACAAGCGGCTTGGCCTAGTGGATAGAACATTGGTCTGGGAGTTAAAAGGACCTGGGTTCTAATCCTGGCTCTACTACTTGTCTGCTGTGTGACCTTGGGCAAGTCACTTAGTTTCTTTGTGCCTCATCTGTAAAATGGGGATGAAGACTGTGAGCCCTATGTGGGATTTGGAAACACGGCCGACCTGATTACCTTGAATCTACCCCAGTGCTTAGAACAGTACGTGGCACAGAGTATAAACACCGTAAAAAAAAAAAGGCACGTTGGGCTCTAAGGCTGGGTCATGGACTGAGAAGTCAGTCCCCGTCTTTTGGCATCAGTGTCCTCTGTTCCCATTCATTTATTCAGTTGAATTTATTGAGCGCTTACTGTGTGCAGAGCACTGTAGTAAGCGCTTGGGAGAGTACAATACAACAGACACATTCCCTGCCCAAAGCTACTAACCATATAACTGTTTGCTGGATCCAGCCCCACCCCTGGGTTTTTCAAACTCCTGAGGAGTCACAAGTGGCCCTTCCCAAGCAGGGATGCCCCTGGGCTGATCAAAAACCACTACCGAGCTTCTGCAGTTTCCCCTCCCAGGGAAGACCCGGCCAGGACAAGCCCACGTTCTAGGAGTGGGACGTGGGAAAGCAGTATCTAGAACACAGGTCAACTCACTACACTCTGCTCCTCCAGATACCGCCCACTTGGGAGCTTGTAAAATTTTCAAAGGAAACCGGGGTGCTGAAAGGATCGGCGGGGAATGGGCAAGGCGCAACACTGTCAGTCCATTGGTGACCACATGTATTTAGTCTTCTAAGAGCAGAGCACCCTACACTAAAATAGAAGACACCATCCCTGGCTTTGAGGATATTACAAACCCATTTTTTATGGTATTTGTTAAGTGCTTACTATGTGTCAGGCACTGTTCTAAGTCCCAGGGTAAATACAAGCTAATTAGGTTGGACCCATCCCATCCCATATGGGATTTCACAAGTCTTCATCCCCATTCTACAGAGGAGGGAACTGAGGTACAGAGAAAGGAAGTGACTTGCCCACGGTCACGCGACAGATAAGTGGCGGAGCCGGGACTAGAACCCAGATCTTTCTGGCTCCCAGGCCTGTGCTCTATCCACTAGGCCACACCGCCTCTCTGGGCACAGTGGGCACATACTTTCCTCCAACTTCTCTCTCTTAGTCCCCCCGTCTGAGAGTCCACCTGCTTGTTCTGCGCCATCTCCTTTGGGTAACGGTCATTGCCTCTTGGCTTCAGCTGAGTGAATGCTTCTGCGGCCACCTCCACTTCTGCATAGAAGCAGCAAGGTGTAGTGGATAGGGCAAGGGCATGGGAATCGGAAGGACTCGGGTTCTAATCCCGGTTCTGCCACTTGTCTGCTGTATGGCCTTCACTTCTCTGGTCCTCAGTTACCTCCTCTGTAAAATGGGGATTGAGACTGGGAGCCCCATGTGGGACAGGGATCGGGTCCAAGCTGAATAAATTGTTTCTACCCCAGTAATTGGAACAGTGCTTGGCACACAGTAAGCGCTTAACTAGTACCATAATTATTATTATTATTGCTCCCCACATTGCCACTCTCCAGGGGACCAGATTCCTCAGTACCTGATCAACAGGATGTGCTGAGGGCCCATAGTGTAACTGAGCCTTGTATTAGAGGCCAGAGAAACTCATGAAACCTACCCCCGGGGAACTTTCAATCGAATGGGGAGCTGAAGCCAGGATGTTTTGTGCATCCTGGGAACTTTCCTTGAGACCCTGGGACAGACTGCTGAAAAAGCAGGACTTTCCAACAAAACTGAAACATCTAGTCACTTCACCTCAACTTCTCTCCCTTAATGGTGTCTAGAGAAGGTCAGAGGCCACAGGAGGTGGCTAGGGCAGCCTTTGTGCACGAAAGGTGAAATTTAATCATTGGCAAACTCGTTGCATTGATAACTGTTTCCTCCAAAGCTGTAATTCCCCAACCAGGGGTCCAGACCCCATGGGACTACATGGAAGTTCTGAGGAGGTTATCATATGGGCAAACTGCCAAAAGCAGCTGGGCAGAGAGGATTCCCCAGAGGCTGAAATCAGATATCTGCAGCCACCCTGAGCTCCAGGGCAGCTTTGGGGGGCACTGGGGGAGCCTAATGGGGCCTAGGGAGGTCCCACGGAAACTGCTCTGCACTCGGTGCTCGATTTGTTCAATCAGTATTTATTGAGCACTTACACAGTACAATATAACAATAAACAGACACATTCCCTGACCACAGTGAACTTACCCTACAGAGGAGGAGACATGGCCTAGAGGATAGAGTACGGGACTGAGAGTCAAAAAGGACCTGGGTTCTAATCAGCTGTGTGACTGTGGGCAAGTCACTTAACTTCTCGGTGCCTCAGTGACCTCATCTGTAAAATGGGGATTAAGACTGTGAGCCTCACGTGGGACAACCTGATGACTCTGTATCTACCTCAGCGCTTAGAACAGTGCTCTGCACACAGTAAGCGCTTAACAAATACCAACCTTATTATCCTGGCAAGGTCATTTGTCTGCTGTATGACTTTGGGCAAGTCACTTCACTTCTCTGGGCCTCAGTTACTTCATCTGTAATATCGGGACTAAGGTAGTGAGCACTAGGCGGGACAGGGACTGTGTCCAATCTGATGATCTTGTATCTACCCCAGTACTTAGAACAGGGCCTGGCACATAGTAAGTGCTAAAAAATTCCACAATTATTACTACTATAAATTAATTAATTACAGATATGTACATAAATGCTATGGAGGTGGGAGGGGATGTGTCTGTGGGGGTGGCCCATTCCACCGTCTAAATGGAATTCTCCTCTGGAGCAAGTGGCTACCTACAGCTCACAGCACCTGATTCAAAACTGACTCAAAACTCTTTTTATGTTCATTAGATATATTTATTCCAGGGTTCCCTAACTGCCCTATGCTAAGCACTGGGTAGAATCAAGATAAAGTTTACAAGATAATGTTTACATGACTCTCCAAAATGTAGCCCAGGGCTTTAAAGGTCCAAAAGGCCAGATGAAACCGGTGCCCCAGCTGGCTGATTTTTAAAAATGTCTTGCAAACACATGCCTCCCCATTAAGACATACTGAGCAAGCCCCTCCCTTCCTTTTCCTCTAAGTCTGCACTTTTTTTCAACACACTACCCTCTTGAGAGTTCTCCCTCAGTTCCTGTGACCCTCCCACCCACCTGTCTCACACACACACATCCACACACACATCTATACCTGGGAGTCGTGTCCATGCACTGCACTTCGCTCTCGGTCCCCTCCCTGGGCTGGCCCTTCCCCAAATGTCTATTAAAAACCCCCAAAAAAGTTTGTCTTGTCTGAGTTATCTATATTTTTAGATTAGAAAGGTCCCTCCCCCACAGGGCCACAACTCATTTCTTTTGGAGAAATCAGCAGGCATCCCCATTCTTTGTCACATTCTCATTTTCACTCCCGCTCACAATCACAAGCAATCCTCTCACCTATTCTGAAGGTGCCTCTGTCTCTGTTTCTCTGTCTCTCTCTCTGTGTCTCTGCCCCCCCCAACCCCCTGCTTGAATACAACCTGGCGGAGGCAGAAGGGCTTATCTTGCCGGCTCTGGTGATGGAACTGCTGCGGGCTGCCTTTCCACACCCCTTCCTCCCTCCTCTTCATGACCAGGGCTTCTCAGGCAGCAGAGACAACATCCCTGGGGCTAAGGAAGCAGTGCCCAAAAGACTCCCACGAGAGTCCAAAAGACTGTAAACTCATCTCTAGACTGTAGGCTCGATGTGGGCAGGGAATGTGTCCGTTTACTGTTACATTGTACTCTCCCAACGCTTAGTACTGTGCTCTGCACACAATAAGCATTCAGTAAATATATTTGACTGATTGACTTCTGGTTGTCAAGTACTTAGAAGGGAAAACCCGGGGATTCTGGATCTTGCGGCCCCTCTTTCCGGAGGCAGGGGATGGACTAGTTGCTCTCTCCAGTCCCATCCAGGGGTACGGTAGCAGAACTGTCCGATTCCAAGACGGCGCTGCCGGCAGGGAGACGGCACCCACGAGTGTGGGTATTTGAGAGAGGAGGGTTTGAACACTTGGTCTGTGAAAACACAGTCGGGGTCCTTTTTCCAGTCTCTTGCCGTTTGGGTGATCAGACCCCAGTGGTTAGGAATGGGAAGTATTTATTTTTTCCATAATGGTATTTGTTAAGCAGTAGCTCCTGGCTCTCACTCCCGGCTCCTTGGTGGCTTTGGTCAGGCACTGTACTAAGCACTGGGGTAGATACAAGCTAATCAGGTTGGACACAATCCATGACCTACGTAATAATAATAATTGCTATTATGGTACTTGTTGGGCGCTTACTAGATGCCAAGCACTGTTCTAAGCGCTGGGGTAGATACGAGTTAATCAGGTTGAACACAGTCCCTGTCCCGCAGGAGGCTCACAGTCTAAGTAGGAGGGAGTAGGATTGAATCCCCATTTTACAGATTCGGTAACTTAGGTCCACAGTAGTGAAATGACTTGCCCACGGTCACACAGCAGGCGAGTGGCGGAGCCGAGATTAGAAACCAGGTCCTTCTGACTCCCAGGCCCGTGCTCTATCCGCTAGGCCATACTGCTTCCCGCTAATATGGCGCACAAAGTGTTGCCAACCATCCGTACACTCATAGACAGGCTGTAGAAACAGCTTCAATTGGTGGTGACCATAAAACCCATAAAAAAGAGTTTGCTATCCAGAAAAAACTGTGATGGCAGGGCCAGGCTTCAGTATGTTAATGTTCCAGCCCTTTTTGCATAGTGGTTAGAGCACGGGCCTGGAATTCAGAAGGTCATGGGTTCTAATTCTGACTCTGCCTCTTGTCTACTGTGTGATCGTGGGCAAGTGCCTTCACTTCTCTGTGCCTCAGTCATACCTCATCTGTAAAACAGGGGTTGACTGTGAGCCTCACGTGGGACGGGGACTGCGTCCAACCCGATTTGTTTGAATCGACCCCAGGGCTTAGTACAGCGTCTGGCACACAGTAAGCTCTTAACAAATTCCATAATTATTATTATTACTAGCTGCAACGGCCCCATCTGTCTGCCCATATAGACAGTTGCGATCCTGGTCCCAGAACCAACAAGACACGCGCTTGAGTTGTCTTGGCAGCAGTGGAGGTGGTCTGCACTGAACCATTTGCAGTCCCTTGCCCAGCCCCTCCAAGCCCAGTGACCCGCACTGAGAGATGGTTTCGCAACAAAATACCTGAGATCCCAACTACACCAGACAATACTGTGTCCTCACAAGTAATTACTGCTACTCAGAGGAGCTTCACAAAGGCTGAGTAGGGTGGAGGGAGGGAAGGGATTCTTTTCCTCTTTCTTGTGAAAATAAGGGAGTAAAATATCACCCAGTGGTATTTTTTGAGCACTCAGCAGGTGCAGAGCACTATACTAAGCGCTTGGGAGAATACCGTACAATGGAATTGGTCGACACAACCCTCGCTCATGAGGAGCTTATATCTAATTAAAAAAACAAACAAAACCTTATGGAAAAACAACCTTTTTTGGCTCCTCCACAATCTTTCAGGGCAGACTCCTTCCACCCTGGCACATCTTCTGGCTTTAACGGTGGCTGTTCGGGTCTGTCCCCTGCCGGGCCAACTCGGGGGTCATCGGTACCCTGACCCCAAATCGTGACCTCCGCAAGGTCCTCCGTGTGACCATGGGCTCTCTAAGAAATTCCCGAGAGGCAGGCTGGAGGCATTTCAGCAAGAGCAGTGCCCCACGCTCTGCTATACGATGGCACGACGTAGCATTCATTTATATTCATGTCTGTCTTCCCCTCTAGACTGTAAGCTCATTGGGGGCAGGGAATATGTCTGTTTCCAGGCACTTAGTACAGTGCTCTGCACACAGTTGGCTCTCAAGCATTTGTTAAGCGCTTACTTTGTGCCAAGCACCGATCCAAGCACTGGGGTAGATACAAGGTAATCAGGTTGACCCATGTAGGGCTCACAGTCTTCATCCCCATTTTATAGATGAGGTAACTAAGGGACAGAGAAGTGAAGGGACTTGCCCAAAGTCACCCAGCTGACAAGTGGCAGAGCCAGGCTTAGAAGCCATGACCTCTGACTCCCGAGTCCGTGCTCTTTCCACTAAGCCACGCTGCTTCTCTGATTGATTGACTGATTGATCGTGCCACTGCTGGACTTGCTGCAAGAGGAGAAGCCCGATCCAATCAATCATATTTATTGAGCGCTTACTGAGTGCAGAACACCGTACTAAGCGCTTGTACTGTACTAAGGGGACCCAGGGGAGGGGTGCGGAGGGGGTAGAAGCGGCGAGTCCCCTCCTTTCCACCCTACAAGATTCAGTCCTACAGTAGGCAGGGCAGGCCCATGCCAGAGTGATGGAACGTGAGCCAGGCCGCTTCACCGCTCCTTGGCGGCTTTGACCGCCCTATCTTCTGAGCAAATGTCGAGTAGCCCCCTGAAGTGCTCCACCCTTAGATGCTTCTGGAGAGCCCGCCAATCAATCAATCATATTTATTGAACACTGTACTAAGCGCTTGGGAGACCTCCCTTCTTCTCTCTGACCTCCCTTCCTCCTCTCTCGCCCCGCTCCGGTCTATTCTTCACTCCGCTGCCCGGCTCATCTTCCTGCAGAAACGATCTGGGCATGTCACTCCCCTTCTTAAACAACTCCAGTGGTTGCCTATCGACCTCCGCTCCAAACAAAAACTCCTCACTCTAGGCTTCAAGGCTCTCCATCACCTTGCCCCTTCCTACCTCTCCTCCCTTCTCTCTTTCTACCGCCCACCCCGCACGCTCCGCTCCTCTGCCGCCCACCTCCTCGCCGTCCCTCGGTCTCGCCTATCCCGCCGTCGACCCCTGGGTCACGTCCTCCCACGGTCCTGGAACGCCCTCCCTCCTCACCTCCGCCAAACTGATTCTCTTTCCCTCTTCAAAACCTTACTTAAAAATCACCTCCTCCAAGAGGCCTTCCCAGACTGAGCTCCTCTTCCCCCTCTACTCCCTCTGCCATCCCCTCTTTACCTCTCCGCAGCTAAAGCCTCATTTTCCCCTTTTCCCTCTGCTCCTCCACCTCTCCCTTCCCATCCCCACAGCACTGTACCCGTCCGCTCAACTGTATATATTTTCGTTACCCTATTTATTTTGTTAATGAATTGTACATCGCCTTGATTCTATTTAGTTGCCATTGTTTTTACGAGATGTTCTTCCCCTTGACGCTGTTTAGTGCCATTGTTCTTGTCCGTCCGTCTCCCCCGATTAGACTGTAAGCCCGTCAAACGGCAGGGACTGTCTCTATCTGTTGCCGACTTGTTCATCCCAAGCGCTTAGTACAGTGCTCTGCACATAGTAAGCGCTCAATAAATACTATTGAATGAATGAATGAATGAGAGTACAGAATCTAGAAGACCTATTGAAGGACTCTGTCATTAGCTCCCGAGATTAGACTTCTGTGTACTTTCCTCAGCTTTTTTATTGTATTTGTTAAGTGCTTACAGTGTGCCAGGCACTGTACTATGCACTGGGGTAGACACAAGGTAATCAGGTTGGACACAGTCCCTGACCCACATGGGGCTCCCAGTCTTCTTCCCCATTTTACAGATGAGGGAACTGAGGCCCAGAGAAGTGAAGTGACTTGCCCAAGGTCACATAGCAGACAAGTGGTGGGGCCGGAATTAGAACCCAGGCCCTTCTGTCTCCACTAGGCCTTGTTGCCTCTAGACCGTAAGCTCATTGTTGGCAGGGAATGTGTCTGTTTATTGTTATATTGTATTCTCCCAAGTGCTTAATATAGTGTTTTGCACCCAATAAGCGCTCAATAGATGCAACTGAATGAATGCTTTTCTGCCAAGGGCAGTCATCACTGCAACCTCTGAAGTGAAAGAACCGTGTGGACCTTAGGGCTGGTCTCTGCGACGCGCACCAGGTCCGACTCCCCAAAAGTTTCCACCCATTCGCCCCAGCGCAGGGTGGCTTTCTGTCCACCTCAGCAAGCACCTCCGGACTGGTTTGTCTTCGTCACAACTCAGGAGGAAAGCTGGAAAAGAGTGAATGCTTTCCGGGGATGCGATGGCATTCCCCAGGCAATCTCTGAAAGGGGCAGGATGAGAACTCAGAGCTCTCATCCTCCAGCAAACTGCGGATAATAGAATAACCTAATCCAGCAACAAGTCTTCGGCGCACCGGTCGATTAGCCCGAGCCAGAGCTCCGGACTCTAGCTCTAGCCCTGACTTTGGCCTTTACATTGGCCCGGATCCCAACCCTAAGGTTGAATTACAGCAGAGGAGATTTCTGTTGGTTATAATCACTCCCTTTCCCTTCTGCATTGCCTTTTGCACTTAGATCTGTACCCTGTAAGTCCTTGATATTCACCCCACCCTCAGCCCCACAGCATTCATTCATTCATTCAATAGTATTTATTGAGCGCTTACTAGTATTTACAGAGCACTGTACTAAGCGCTTGGGATGAACAAGTCGGCAACAGATAGAGACAGTCCCTGCCGTTTGACGGGCTTACAGTCTAATCGGGGGAGACGGATAGACAAGAACAATGGCACTAAACAGCGTCAAGGGGAAGAACATCTCGTAAAAACAATGGCAACTAAATAGAATCAAGGCGATGTACAATTCATTAACAAAATAAATAGGGTAACGAAAATATATACAGTTGAGCGGACGGGTACAGTGCTGTGGGGATGGGAAGGGAGAGGTGGAGGAGCAGAGGGAAAAGGGGAAAATGAGGCTTTAGCTGCGGAGAGGTGAAGGGGGGATGGCAGAGGGAGTAGAGGGGGAAGAGGAGCTCAGTCTGGGAAGGCCTCTTGGAGGAGGTGATTTTTAAGTAAGGTTTTGAAGAGGGAAAGAGAATCAGTTTGGCGGAGGTGAGGAGGGAGGGCGTTCCAGGACCGCGGGAGGACGTGGCCCAGGGGTCGACGGCGGGATAGGCGAGACCGAGGGACGGCGAGGAGGTGGGCGGCAGAAGAGCGGAGCGTGCGGGGTGGGCGGTAGAAAGAGAGAAGGGAGGAGAGGTAGGAAGGGGCAAGGTGATGGAGAGCCTTGAAGCCTAGAGTGAGGAGTTTTTGTTTGGAGCGGAGGTCGATAGGCAACCACTGGAGTTGTTTAAGAAGGGGAGTGACATGCCCAGATCGTTTCTGCAGGAAGATGAGCCGGGCAGCGGAGTGAAGAATAGACCGGAGCGGGGCGAGAGAGGAGGAAGGGAGGTCAGAGAGAAGGCTGACACGGTAGTCTAGCCGGGATATAACGAGAGCCCGTAATAGTAAGGTAGCCGTTTGGGTGGAGAGGAAAGGGCGGATCTTGGCGATATTGTAGAGGTGAAACCGGCAGGTCTTGGTAACGGATAGGATGTGTGGGGTGAACACTTATGTACACATCCGTAATTCCGTTTAAGGTCTGTCTCCCCCTCTAGACTGTGAGCTCCCTGAGGGAGGGGGACACACCTACCAACTCGGTTGTAATACCACCTGCCTAGCGCTTAGTACGGTGTTCTGCCCACGGTAAGCGCTCAATAAATACCATTGATTGATTAATCAGGGAGGCAAACCACTGAAACAGGCTACCAAGGGAGGTCACTGAGCCAGCCTCCACCCTGCAGATCTCAAGGGAAAGAACCGACACTCTAGACTGCTATAAACTCATTCTGGATGCGGAATATGTCTGTTATGTTGTTATACTGTACTCTCCCAAGTGTTTAGTACAGTGCTCTGCACAGCGTGAGTGGTCAGTAAATATGATTGACTGACGAGACTGACCGACTGACATCTTTCTGCCACTTGTCTGCTGTGTGACCTTGGGCAAGTCACTTAACTTCTCTGTGCCTCGGTTACCTCGTCTGTAAAATGGAGCTTGAGATTGTGAGCCCCACATGGGACAATCTGGTTACCTTGCGTTTACCCCAGTGCTTAGAACAGTGCTTGGCACATAGTAAGCGCTTAACAAATACCATAATTATTATTATTATTCCTGGTTGTATTAGGCATTCACATTCATGGAGAGCAAAACTGGATCAGACTCTCTCTTGAGGTCCCTTTTAGCAGTTTAATTTTCTGGATTTTTGTGGGTGGGATTGGGTTTTTCTGGGTGTATTTTGATTGGCCAAGAGACTGACACATGCCATCTGCCTCCACCATCTTCCCCTTCCTTCTTCATTCATTCAATCGTATTTATTGAGCACTTACCATGAGCAGAGCACTGTACTAAGTGCTTGGGAGAGTAAAACACAACAATAAACTGACACATTCTCTGCTCACAGTGAACTTACAGTTTAGAGGAGGGGAGAAGGCAATGTAGCCCAACCTGAAATATGTTTCTTCTGTTCTTTCGGTATTCGGAATATTGCCCACGGTACTCCAATGGGAACACAACTGGCAGGACAGAGAGCGCACCCAGGGCTGTGCAAATCACTAGCATTCGAATTCCCTCTTGCAGGTTCTTGCTCTTGTAATCTCAGGACCAAGCCTTCATCATCCTCGATGGGAGGCTCCATCAACACTGAGAATATTATTATTCTGTTTCCGTCCAAGTCTAATGCTAACCTTCTCACTGTACCTCGATCTCATCTATCTGGCGCTGACCCCTCGCCCACATCTGGCCTAGAACGCCCTGATTCCTCAAATCCGACAGTGACTCCCCCACTTCAAAGCCTTAATCAAGGCACATCTCCTCCAAGAGGCCTTCCCCGACTAAGCTCTCCTTTCGTCTTCTCCCACCCCCTTCTGCGTCGACCTGACTTGCTCCCTTTATTCATTCCCCCTCCCAGTCCCACAGCACTTACGTTTATATCTTTTTTTATAGAAATGTCTGTCTCCCCTTCTAGACCGTAAGCTCGTTGTAGGCAAAGAATGTCTTCGTTTATTGTATCGAATTCTCCCAAATGCCTAGTACAGTGCTCTGCCACAGTTAGCGCTCAATAAATACAACTGAATTGAGTCCAGGAGGCACCAAGATGAACCCGCCAATAGTAGAAGAAGGTGGCAAGTCTTCCCATTCCTCTTAATGAATAATTCATATATTTAAAAAAAAAGCGTAAGCTCCTGGAAGGCAGGGATCCTGTCTTTAGGCCCTATTGTACTCTCCTAAGCGTTTCAGTGGTCTGCACAGGATAGGCGCTCAGCAAATACAATTCATTTTCCAAAAGCTATTCCAATAGCTTTTCCACTTTGAAAAGTGAAAGAGAAAAGAGAAAACTTCTCTTTTCCACTTTGAGAAGTGTAACATCCCTAACCCCCTCCTTCTCCTGGGCCACAGGGAGAGGAGAGAGGAATGAAGAAGCCAAGAATGGAATATCCTCAACTAAATCTGCAGGACCGAACACAAATGTGAGATCCTGAGTTAGGCGAAGAAGCTGGTTCCAGCTACAAAAGTGCAGTTGGTCTGCCAGTTGGGTGTTCTCCAGGGAGGGCCCCAGGTTTTAGGTGCAGTATTCCTAGGGTGATGTTCTTTTTATAACCTGGGTCTCCACTGGGTAGATCTCACCCTTGGCAACAATCCAACAGTGGTTTGTGGTTTGAAAAATATTCTCATTTTCCGCTCGGGACTCTCCCCGAAAGCACTGGATTGGTGAGATCTGCTCTATACAAGCATGTGTTATAAGAGGAATAATACACTTAAAATTGCATGCCTGCCTTCTGCAGACAAGGATAACAGGTACTCAAGAAATGGCAACAGGAGAAGGGAAAACCAGTAAGCTAGGAAAGGCTAGCCCTTCATTTAAATAACTGTCCGGAGCTCCCGGGCGGTCTCCAGAAGGAACATTACTGGGGAATTTTACTCCCCTCCCTCATTCTCCAGTCTCACCCCTGTCTCCCCCGATTAGACTGTAAGCCCATCAATGGGCAGGGATTGTCTCTATCTGTTGCCGAACTGTACATTCCAAGCGTTTAGTACAGTGCTCTGCACATAATAAGCGCTCAATTAATACTATTGAATGAATGAGTGAAGTTCAGCTCTGGACGCCGACTACTGAAGGATGTTTTCTGTGGAAACGGCTGACCGGCCGTCCCCTTCTGTTCTGCCCGGGGGAGGGGAGAGGTTGGTTCCGGATGAATGAGTGCGCTGAGGGAAGCGGGTCAAGAGAGAAGGCTGTCGTCCCTCTGGATTTCCCACACCCACCAGTCCCACTCGGAAGAACGACGTGTGGTGACCCTTCGCTTGGGCAAAGAGGGGAGAAGAAGCAGTATGGTCAAGCTGTGGGAATAACCCCCTGTCTCTCCCTCCCTTTTTCCTAGGTCTTGCCAGTCTGATGAAGCTCCACGGGCCCAGGATGCAACTCTGACCGGAGCCCGGGCCTCCCGCCCCCTGAGCTGGGGCAGAAGGCACGAGCTCTGAGATACTCCCCAAATTCCTGCGGCCCAACGCCCGCGATCCCTGACCTCCTCTTCCCTGCCGTCAACGCCCCTGCCTCCGCACCATGGCCATCGCCGTGCAGCCCAATGACCTGATGTTTGACTTCGCCAGCAATGGAATGGAGGTATGACCATGGAGGAGACCTTAGGATTTTCGTAGAGAACAATCCGGCCAGGCGCAAAGGACATTTCCGGCCCTTCGCCACACTCAGCAGTGAGGTGTCGGCTGGCAGGACAACCACCTGTTCACTGGGAGCTTTATTTTCCAGCTCTATCCGCAGCCTTTCTCGCTTGAAGGACACTCTATTTTCGGCTCTGAGCCTGTGGGCCTAGGCTACTTCGCAAAGCTGAAATCAGTCTCCCTTGATTTATCTCTCTCCCCTGTTCTTCTAGCCGATATTTCTGCGAAATATTTGTTAAGCGCTTATTATATGCCGAGCATCTATTTGTTAAGCGCTTTCTATATGCCGAGCACTGTTTTAAGCGCTGGGATAGGTACAAGGTAATCAGGTTGTCCCACTTGGGGCTCACGGTCTTAATCTCCATTTTACAGATGAGGAAACTGAGGCACAGAGAAGTTAAGTGACTTGCCCAAAGTCACAAAACTGACAAGTGGCGGAGCACTATACTAAGTTACCAAGTGCTGGGGAAGAATACCTAGGTGGGAATTGGACATGGTCCCTGATCCATGCCGGGGACCTCACAGTCTAAAACTATAAGGGGAGAGAGAAGGGACCAGAAACCAGACACGTAAGGAGAGGGGGAAAAAAACACACTAAGACGTCATAAAGAAAATAGACAAAAATAAGCAAAAATCAGGGGAGTACTGAGGTTAGATGAGCAGAATTTCAGGCTTCTTACAGTTCAGAGTCTGACGGTTAATAATAATAATGGTATTTGTTAAGCCTTTACTATGCACCAAACACTTTTCTAAGCGCTGGCACAGATACAAGGTAATGAGGCTGGCCCACGTGGGGCTCACAGTCTTAATCCCCATTTTACAGACGAGGTAACCGAGGCACAGAGAAGTGATGTGACTTGCCCAAAGTCACACGGCTGATAAGTGGCGGAGCCAGGATTAGAACTCACTACCTCTGACTCCCAAACCCGTGCTCTTGCCACTAAGCCACACTGCTTCTCTAGGAACGAAAGGGGCTCATCCGGGATCCGTCCTCGAGTGGATTTACGGGCAGAAAATGAACCTCACCAGGATTCTCCTTGAGCTATGATGGAAATCACACTCGAGGGTCTCATTTAGTGCAGATGCCGTTTGGCAGATCCTTAAGAAAGCAGCGCAGGTGCCCGTCGTGGTAAAAGTGGAGCGGAGGAAGGCAGGGGGGATTTCCACCCCATCCCCAACCCCACAGCACTTATGTACGTGTCTTTAAATTATATATTCTAAATTACTTACTTTTTCTTATTAATGTCTCACTCACTATGTACCAGGCACTGTACTAAGCACTGGGGTGGATAAGAGTGAAATCAGGTTGAACACAGTCCCTGTCTTGCATGGGCTCACAGTCTTAATCCCCATTTCACAGATGAAGTAACTGAGGCAGAAAGAAGTGAAGTGACTTGCCCCAGGTCACACAGCAGACAAGTTGCAGAGCCGGTATTAGAACCCATGACCTTCTGACTCCCAGGCCCGGGCTCTATCAACTATGCCGTGCTGCTGCTCCTAATTTGCAGATAGCGGGGAAACTGCTGGACTACCAGCCCAATTAGTATTTCCTCCTTCTGCCCAGACTCGGGAGGCAGAGTGGAGGGGGCTGGGCATGCCCCCATCCTCTCACTGCCTCCAAAACAACCCTAGGAGATTCCAAAGAAATTGAATAATATACCTGAGGTCACGAGGCAGATCGGGGACGGAGCTGGAATTAGAACCCAGGTCTCTTGACTCCCAGCCGAGTGCTCTTCCCAGCAGGCCACACTGCCTTTCTTGGATCGTGAACCTAATAGGGAAGAAAAATAGGGTCCGATCTGATCATGGTTAGACTGCAAGCACCTCCTCTGGACTGCAGACTCCCGGTGGGCAGAGAACACGTCTCCCACCTCCGTCACACTGCACTCTACCAGGCACTTACAGTGCTCTGCACACAACGAGAGCTCAATAAACCTGATCGATTGGTTTATCGTTTATCTACCCTGGCATTTGGCATACAGTAAGGGTTCGGTAGACTGTAAAACTGTAAACTCCTCTAGATTGTAAACTCATTTGGGGGCAGGGAATGTGTTTACCAACTTGGTTGCCTTGTACTCTCCCAAGGGCTTATACAGTGCTCTGCACTCAATAAATACCATTGATTAATAATAACCCAACCCCCTCAAGTTCTATTCATTCATTCACGCCTTCATCAATTATACTTACTGAGCACCTACCCTGTGCAAAGCACGGTGCTAAGTGATTGGGATAGTTCAACAATAAACAGACACTCTTCCTGCCCACAGTGATATACGTTAGTTGTTCGGCGCAACCCTCTCGGGACAACCAGGACTATACCAGCTCTCCCTACTGTGTCTACCTATTCAGTTGTAGGTTCCCAAGCATTTAGGACAGTGCTGCTTCCCTATTTATTGAGTGCTTACCGTGTGCGGAACACTGTACTAAGCGCTTGGGAAAGTACACTATAACAATAAACGGAGACAATCCCTGCCCGCAGCGAGCTCGCAGCCTCGCAGCGAGCTCGCAGCCTCGATCAACTTGTACCTGCCCCAGCGCTTAGTCCGGTGCCTGGCACACTGAAGGCGCTTAACGAATACATCGAAAGAAACCCAACTCCTCACCCACCGCCTTACTTCTTTTCTGGTCCTGGTTGGCGCGCTGGGGTAGATGGCGGGGCTGGGGTAGACGGCGAGGCTGGGGGAAACCAGGGCCCTGGGGAATGGTCTCTGTGGGGTGGGGAGAGGGATGGGGATTAGGATGGGGGATAGAGAAGCAGCCTGGTTTAGTGCACAGAGCACGACGCTAGAGATCAGAAGGTCATGGGTTCTAATCCCAACTCCACCCCTTGTCAGCTGGGGGGCTCTGGGCAAGCCACTTCTCTGTGCCTCAGTTCCCTCATCTGTCAAATGGGGATGAAGACTGTGAGCCCCACGGGGGCCAACCTGACTTGTCAGCTGTGCGACTGTGGGCAAGTCACCTCACTTCTCGGTGCCTCAGTGACCTCATCTGTAAAATGGGGATGAAGATTGTGAGCCTCACGTGGGACAAGCTGATGACCCTGGATCTCCCCCAGTGCTTAGAATAGTGCTGTGCACATAGTAAGCGCTTAACAAATACCAACATTATTACCCCAGCACTTAGAACCTAGTAAGCACTTCACAAGGACCAAATTAATAATTAGTAGTAGTAGTAGTAAGCGTTTAATGAATACTATTAGAAGCTTAGAAGCAGCGTGGCTCAGTGGAAAGAGCCCGGGCCTGGGAGTCAGAGGTCATGGGTTCTAATTCCAGCTCTGCCACTTGTCAGCTGTGTGACTGTGGGCAAGTCACTTCACTTTTCTGTGCCTCAGTTCCCTCATCTGTAAAATGGGGATTAAAACTGTGAGCCCCACGTGGGTCAACCTGATCACCTCGTATTCCCCCAGTGCTTAGAACAGTGCTCTGCACATAGTAAGCACTTAACAAATACCGACATTATAGAGAAGCAGCGTGGCTCAGTAGAAGTAGCCCGGGCTTGGGAGTCAGAGGTCATAGGTTCTAATCCCAGCTCTGCCACTTGTCAGCTGTGTGACTGTGGGCAAGTCACTTAACTTCTCTGTGCCTCAGTTCCCTCATCAGCCAAATGGGGATGAAGACTGGGAACCCCATGTGGGACAACCTGATGACCTTGCATCCCCCCAGCGCTTAGAAGCAGCGTGGCTCAGTGGAAAGAGCCCGGGCTTGGGAGTCAGAGGTCATGGGTTCAAATCCCAGATCTGCCACTCATCAGCTGTGTGACTGTGGGCAAGTCACTTAACTTCTCTGTGCCTCAGTTCCCTCATCTGTAAAATGGGGGTTAAGACTGTGAGCCTCATGAGGGACAACCTGATGACCCTGTATCTCCCCCCGCGCTTAGAACAGTGCAGTGCACATAGTAAGCGCTTAACAAATACCAACATTATTATTATTATTTTCTCTGTGCCTCAGTTCCCTCATCTGTAAAATGGGGATTAAAACTGTGAGCCTCAAGGGGGGCAACCTGATGACCCTGTATCTCCCCCAGCGCTCAGAACAGTGCTCTGCACATAGTAAGCGCTTAACAAATACCAACATTATTATTATTATTATTTTCTCTGGGCCTCAGTTCCCTCATCTGTCAAATGGGGATGAAGACTGGGAGCCCCCCGTGGCACCACCTGATTCCCCTGTATCTCCCCCAGCGCTTAGAACAGTGCTCTGCACATAGTAAGCGCTTAACAAATACCAACTTATTATTATTATTTCTAACTTCTCTGTGCCTCAGTTACCTCACTGTAAAATGGGGATTAACTGAGAGCCTCCCGTGGGACCACCTGATGACCCCGTATCTCCCCCAGCGCTTAGAACAGTGCTCTGCACACAGTCAGCGCTTATCAAAGACCAACATTATTATTACTATTATTCACCTGGGGATGGGGCCCCGGCCGGGGCCTGGGGGCTGCTGCCCCCTGGTGGCAGGGGGAGGGCGGCTCCGGCCCTGCCGCCAGGCGGCTGGGCTCCGGGGGGAGGAGGGTCGGGAGGGGGGAACGGCGGGCGCGCGAGCGCGCGCGCGCGGGGCCGGAAGCGCGCGGGAGGCGCCGGCTCTTCCCGCGCCTTCCCGCCCCCTCCCCCCCCCCCCCGCTGCGGCCTGCGGGCCTTGGGGCCTCGCCCTCCCCGCCCCCACCAGGGTCATGTCAAAACCGCACCCCCAGGGGGCGCCAGCCAAGGAACAGGATAATTCCTATTAGGATGCTGTTTGTTAAGCGCTTACCAGCTGCCAACAGCTGTTCTAATAATAATAATGAGAAGCAGCGTGGCTCGGTGGAAAGAGCCTGGGCTGGGGAGGCAGAAGTCACGGGTTCGAATCCCGCCTCTGGCAGCTGGGTGACTGTGGGCAAGTCACTTCACTTCTCTGGGCCTCAGTTCCCTCATCTGTCAAATGGGGATGAAGACTGGGAGCCTCACGTGGGACAACCTGATCACCTGTATCTACCCCAGCGCTTAGAACAGTGCTCTGCATATAGGAAGCGCTTAACAAATACCAACAGTATCATTAATAATGTTGGTATTTGTTAAGCGCTTCCTATATGCAGAGCACTGTTCTAAGCGCTGGGGTAGACACAAGGGAATTATATTATATATTATATTATATTATACCAACATATGACACATATATATACAAATATCAACAGTATTATATTATATATAATATATTATACTATTATTATAATGCTGTTGGGATTGAAGCAGCGTGGGGCAGTGGAAAGAGCACGGGCTTTGGAATCAGGGCTCATGAGTCCGAATCCCAGCTCTGCCACTTGTCAGCTGTGTTTCTGTGGGCAAGTCACTTAACTTCTCTGGGCCTCAGTTCCCTCATCTGTAAAATGGGGATTAAGACTGTGAGCCCCACGTGGGACAACCTGATTCCCCTGTGTTTACCCCAGCGCTTAGAACAGTGCTCTATAGTAAGCGCTTAACAAATGCCAACATTATTATTATTATTTGTTAAGCCCTTACTGTGTGCAGAGCACTGTTCGAAGCGCTGGGGGAGATCCCAGCTCTGCCACTCATCAGCTGTGAGACTGTGGGCAAGTCACTTCACTTCTCTGGGCCTCAGTTCCCTCATCTGTCAAATGGGGATGAAGACTGGGAGCCTCATGTGGGACAACCTGATCACCCTGTATCTACCCCAGCGCTTAGAATGGTGCTCTGCACATAGGAAGCGCTTAACAAATACCAACATTATTATTATTATTATTATTAGGATGGTATTTGTTAAGCACTTACTAGCTGCCAAGCACTGTTCTAATAATAATAATATTGTTGGTATTTGTTAAGCCCTTACTGTGTGCAGAGCACTGTTCGAAGCACTGGGGGAGATCCCAGCTCTGCCACTTGTCAGCTGTGGGACTGTGGACAAGTCACTTCACTTCTCTGGGCCTCCATTCCCTCATCTGGAAAATGGGGATGAAGACTGTGAGCCTCACGTGGGACAACCTGATGACCCTATATCTACCCCAGCGCTTAGAACAGTGCTCTGCACAGAGTAAGCGCTTAACAAATACCAACATTATTATTATTATTATAATACAGGGTAATCGGGTTGTCCCACGTGAGGCTCACAGTTAATCCCCATTTTACAGATATAATAATAAGGGTGGTATTTGTTAAGTGCTTACTATGTGCAAAGCACTGCTCTAAGCGCTGGGGGGGATACAAGGTGATCAGGTTGTCCCATGTGGGACTCACAGTTTTAATCCCCATTTTACAGATGAGGGAACTGAGGCACAGAAAAGTTAAGTGACTTGCCCACAGTTACCCAGCTGACAAGTGGCAAAATCAACATTCGAACCCATGACCTCTGACTCCCAAGCTCGGGCTCTTTCCACTGAGCCACGCTGCTTCTAAGCGCTGGGGTGGGGGGATGCAAGGTCATCAGGTTGTCCCACGTGGGGTTCCCAGTCTTCATCCCCATTTGACAGATGAGGGAACTGAGGCACAGACATTAATAATGATGGTATTTGTTAAGTGCTTATTACATATCTAGCACTGTTCTAAGCGCTGGGGGGCTTACAAGGTCATCAGGTTGGCCCACGTGGGGCTCACAGTCTTCATCCCCATTTGACAGATGGGGGAACTGAGGCACAGAGAAGTGAAGGGACTCACCCAAAGTCTCACAGCTGACAAGTGGCGGAGCAGGGATTAGAACCCGTGTTCTCTGTCTCCCCAGCCCGGGCTCTTTTCACTGAGCCACGCTGATTCTCATAATAACAATTACTATTAGGATGGTGTTTGTTAAGCCCCGACTAGGTGCCAAGCCCTGTTTTAAGCACTGGGGTAGATACAAGCTAATCAGGTCTTAATCCCCAAAATCTTAATCCCCATTTTACAGATGAGGTCACTGAGGCACAGAGAAGTTAAGTAGCTTGCCCAAGGGTCGCACAGCAGCCAAGTGGCAGATCGGGGATTAGAACCCACATCCTGACCGTGCCCTGGCCACTAAACCACGCTTCTCGGTCACGTGGAAAGCCAAACTGGGGTCCTGGAGATGCCGCGAGGGCAGGGATCCTGTCTCCCAACTTTATTAAAGAGCTCGGGTCTGGGTGTCAGAGGATTTAGTTTCTAATCCCAGCTCTTTTATGGACCTGATGGGTGACCTTGGACAAGTCACCTAACCGCTCTGTAATAATTACTACTTAAATATGGTATTTGTTAAGCGCTATGTGCCAAGCCTTGTTCTAAGCGCTGGGGTAGATAATCAGGTTGTCCTACGTGGGACTCACAATCTTAATCTCCATTTTACAGGTAACTGAGGCACAGAGAAGTGAAGTGGCTTGCCCAAGGTCACACAGCAGACAAGTGGAGGAACCAGAATTAGAACCCACATCCTCTGACTCTCAAACCCGTGCTCTTGCCACTAGGCCACATTGCTTCTCAATTCTTTGCCTCAATTCCCTCATCTGCCAAATGGGGATTCAAAGCTCTTTCTCCCTCCTACTTACACTGTGAGCCCCATGTGGGACCTGATTATCTTGTCTCTACCCCAGGACTTAGTACAGTGCTTAGCACATAATCACTAATCACTATATGCAGAGCATTGTACTAAGTGGTTGGGAGAATACAACAGAATTAGCAGACATGTTCCCTGCCCGTAATGAGCTTACAGTCTAGAGGAGGGAGACAGACACTAATATGAATAGATAATTTATAATATATAATTTAAAGATATGTACATAAGTGCTTTGGGGTTGGGGCGAATATCAAATGTCCGGAGGTCACGGATCCAAGTACACAGATGATGCAGATGGCAGAGTGAGCTGGGGAAAGGAAGCAGCGTGGCTCAGTGGAAAGAGCCCGGGCTTGGGAGCCAGAGGTCATGGGTTCAAATCCTGGCTCTGCCACTCGTCAGCTGTGTGACCGTGGGCAAGTCACGTAACTTCTCTGTGCCTCAGTTACCTCATCTGTAAAATGGGGATTAACTGTGAGCCTCAAGTGGGACAACCTGATTACCCTCTATCTCCCCCAGTGCTTAGAACAGTGCTCTGCACATAGTAAGCGCTTAATACCAACATTATTAAGGAGGCTTGATCAGGGAAGGCCTCTTGGAGATGTGACCTCAGTAAGTGCTTAACAAATACCACAATTATTATTATTATTATTATTAATCTCAAGCTCTCGGTAGAGTGCTCTGCCCAGAGTAAGTGCTCAATAAATGTCCCCAGTACATTCCCAGTCCCAATCCCAACGTCGGCTAACTCCTCCCGTCGTCCCCTCCGCAGCTCGATGACCCCTCGGTGTTCCCAGCCGTGATCGTGGAGCAGGTGCCCTGCACTGACCTGCTGCACGTGTACTCGGGGCTGGAGTCCGATGAGGCGCCCAACGGCATCATGGCTGACCAGTCTCTGGACGTGGCGGAAGAGCAGATCCTCGGGGGTAGCATCTCCCTGGCCGGTCAGTTCTCCTTCTGGTTGGGGCTGGATAGGTAGGAGAGGAGGAGTGTATGTGGACCCGCCCCTTTCCCCCGAGATCTCCCTGAGGCCTGAAGTCAGAGACAAGACCACTGTAACTTTCTACGGTGTTCACGGGGACCCCCGTCTGCCCTCCTTTCCTCCCCCACTTCTTTTCCCCCGGGGGCCAGTGAAAACCAGCAACATCCCCACCCCCATTCAAGTCCAGGCTAATCTGTCCCCGTTTATACAGATGTAAACAGGGCTTTCTCAAGGTGATGAGGGTATCTTTAGTGCCCTCTTTCTGACGGCGCCCATGGCGCAATGCTCCGCTTATCCTGCCCTGCTGCTGGCCTTGCCCATTCAGGGGTTAGACCACCTACCACCATGCAAGGCCTGCTTTCCCCACCATCCCCAGGGCTCCCCTTCCTAACAGGTGAGTCCTCCTGCCAGCCCTGTGGCCCCCAGAAGGGGAGGAACCTGGAATTGTGCTTCAGATATTTCCTAGGAACTTCTCACTCTCCAGTGGCTTCTTCTTCTCTGCCTTCAAACATACCCGTGTCTTCCCAACTTGAAAGTTGTCTCTCTACCCCAGTCTCCTCGAGCTATCAGGCCCAACTTCCTCCTCCCATTCCTTTCGAAAAAGCTAAAACAGGTCACAAGCACCCACTGACTCCCTTTCCTCTTCCCTGACTCTCTTCTCAAACCCCAGCAGTCAGGCTTTTGACCTCCTTTGCTCCACTGTGACTGCACTCTCTAAGGTCACCAATGACCCCTTTTACCTTATAACCAAGACCTCTTAGCTGCTCCTGATACCGTGGACTATCCCTTTCTAGACGCGATAGCCGGCTTAGGTTTTGCCGACCACTAATATGAACCTCTGTGAGATTATGTAATAATCTGTGAGCTTCACGGGGGACAACCTGATGACCCTGTATCTACCCCAGCACTTAGAACGGTGCCCTGCACATAGTAAGCGCTTAACAAATACCAACATTATTAATATGGTTCTCCTATATCAATGACTGGTCCTTCTCAGTTTCGTTCGCTGGCTCTCCTTCTGTTGGTCATCCTCTTACGGTGGGCACCCTGCCAGGCTCTGTTCCGGGTCCCTTACTCTTCTCACTCTGTCGGGGAGCTCATCCGTTCACGTGGTTTCGGCGGCCGTCTCTTTGCCGATGACTCTCAAATCCATCTCTCTCGCCCCGACCTCTCGTCTGTCCTGAAGTCCCGCGTTTCTTCTTGCCTTCAGAACCCCGTCATCCCTCCCATGCTTTCTAACTGTACCTCGCTCTTGACTCTCCCATCTCCGTCCCCTCGTTCATGCTGTTTTTATTTATACCATCCTCAGCACTTTTGTATACATGTTTATTCAATTGAATATTCAATCATTTATTGTGACATCTCCTTTGACTTCTTTGGTTTGTTCTTCCCAAGTATAAATGCGCTGCACCCAGTGGCATTGAGTAAATTACACAGTTACTTCTCTGCTTCAAAACTCTGTTCACTACCCACTTCCTCCCTGAATTTTCCCAGGTTTATCTCAATCATTTCAGCTGTAAACTAGGGGCAATCTATATGCTCCTGCTGTTTGCACTCTCTTGTTTCTTTTATGTTCCGAGCTTCGACTGGGTATTTTTACTGTTTCGCACATCCCGCTCTTCCCCCTCGGGAGATTGTCCTTGTTCTCAGGGAGCTAAAAAGGAGCCTGCTTTGCTTTCCTCTTTGTAATGCCCCAGCACTCCCAATACCAACCCTCGACACACAGTGGCCTTCCCTAGATCCTGTCAACCCACTGACTGACTGGAAAAGGATTGACTAGTCCAGGGTTCCCACGAGGTCTAATATGCTAGCAGCTTGGTTTGGTAGAGGCTTGGAGGACAGCTAACCATCCAAGAAGCCCCTTTTTCTTGGCCACGAACAAGAGAACCCAGAGCCCTTGTCTGAGGACTGACTGCAGAGTGACCATCCTCTCTTCCTCCCCTCCCTCCAGACGGTGCTGAGGAGACAGCCCAGACCACGGTGGCTGCTGAAGTCCTGCTGAACATGGAGTCCCCCAACAACATCCTGGACGAGAAGCGCATGTGTGCTCCGGCTCTTCTCTGCCCTGCAGGTGGAGTGGAGCAAGGATATCCTGCCTCTTCAGGAGGGGCTTGGGAGAGGCATGAAGGGACGGGGCCCTGCCTGTCGAATCTGAGGCCCCAGCCAGGGGCACAGATCACCAGTTGGCAGTGGAGGGAAGGGAGGGATCATCCCTTTCCTGTCAAGGGATGACCAGGCCCAATGGACCAGCCGAGGGGCGGCTTTGGGTAGGCCGGGGTTTTGATTTCTCCGAATGCTTTAAAAAGGGTGGAGAGGAGTCACAGTCAGGGAAAGTTACTGCAGCTGCCGCTCCTGGTCAGCCCTCTTTGTGTGGCCCCACCCAGTCAGGTCCATGCAGGATCAGGCAGCAGCCTGGTTCCTGGCTTGGCCTCTGACTTCCCTCCTAGCAACCTGGACCGCTCCCCTTGGAAAGCTCCTGGCCTAGTAACGAGGCAGGCTTTAGGCAGAGGGTCCTGGGCAAACAGAAGGTACTGACTTCAGTAGGAGAATGTCACTTTAAGGAACACCCTTAAAGCTCTAAACTAAGGCAGAGCAGAGACTAGAACTGTCCCTGACTCAAAATCCACCAATCCAAAGAACAGTTCAGTTCTTTGGGCCCTATTTGTTGGCATCGTCATAAATGTCCCAGGCACGTTCCCTCGCAGCCGGGCTGACGTTTCCTTCCCCCCTGGGGGTTTGGATCATTTGGCCAAAACAATATTTCCATGTTGGAAACCAGCTGGTTTCCACAGAACTTTAAAATTCAGGGCCCAGATTCTGCCTTGCCCAGCCCCAGTGAAGGCCAATGTTTTCTTTCCGCAGTCAATGGCTCTGGGCTATTGCAGGATAGGGAGTCCTCTGCCCTCACCAGCTATGTGTTCGTGGGACCCGGAGATTTCCAGAGTGAAGGGATTAGCAACGGAGTGTCTCTGGAGGAGGAAGACTCCATGGAGGAGGCCATGAGGAAACCGGTGGCTGGAAAGCAGAGGAAGAAAGGTAATTGGTAATAACTGTGGTATTTGTTAAGGGCTTACTATGTGCCAAGCACTGGGCTAAGCACTGGGGTAGATTCAAGATCATGGATAATTCAGGTTTCAGATTGAGGGGACTCGGGCTCAGACCAGTGAGGAATCTGGTCTACCATGACATAATAATAATAACAATAATAATAATGTTATACACTGACTGTGTGCCAAGCACTGTACTATGTGCTAGGATAGATACAAGATAATCAGGTTGGACATAGTCCCTGTCACAGAGGGCTCACAGTGTAAGTGGGAGGGAGCAGGATTTAATCTCCATTTTACTTAGAAAAGTTTAGGGTTTTTTGTGTTTGTGTTTGTTTTGGGGTGGGGGGAGGTTATGGTATTTGTTAAGAGCTTACTGTGTGGGTGCGAGTCACTGTGCTAAGTGCTGGGGTAGATACAAGCTAATCAGATTGGACATTGTCCCACATGGAGCTCACAGTTTTAATCCCCAATCTCCAGGTCGGGTAACTGAGGCACAGAGAAGTTAAATGACTCGCCCAAGGTCACACAAAAGACAGTGGTAGAGCTGGGATTATTATCCAACTCCTCCGACTCCACTAGGCCATGTTGCTTCTATCGTAACACTTGCTCGCTGTAACTTATCAAAATCAGGGCTACTGACCAAAGAGAGAGCTATGAGCTGATGTCAGGACAGCAAGGAATCTAAACCGGGTTACCCCCGTTCTCAGAGTGGAAGAATGACTTCCCCGTTTTGGTCCTCAATTTCTCAAGCTGTAAAATGCACACACTGTCTTGCCTCTACATTGGGAAACATTGGGAAAATAAAAGTAATCATTTTTGTACAGCATTTTTGGTTTGAGGGTGCCATGCATAACCGCTTTTCTGTCTAAGGGCCCCAGGGATGAGAAGGAAACTCCCAACCTGGATTAATTTGATGTGCAAAGTTAAAAATAAGTTTTTGTTGCCCAGGACATATTGCGAGTTCTTGCCCATTTCATAACTCTTCAAGGCCCCTCGCAGTATTTCTTTGCACTCACCCTGCTAGTACAACTCTTGCCTGCCTCTGCCGGGATGCAGGTTTTGACACTTCCTCTTCTAATTACACCACATACACAAGGTTTTAGTAAACCCTGAGAATCCGTGACCTCGAGACCCTCCCTTGTCCTGTGAAATGCTCCCTTTCTTACAATGAATTAGTGTCAAGTTTTCCACTCTTACCTCTCTTTTATCTGTCATTCCCTTCCCCCTGATAGTAAGGAGACCCAAGCATTATTTATCCTTACTTCTGGATTGTGAAGTTGTGAGAGGACAAGAGAAGACCACAGTTGGTCTAGTGAAAAGAGCACTTATTTAGGGAGGCTGGAAACTCCAAAGTTGCCCATCTCTGCTCCTAAGAAGTACTGTGTCCTAGTGGAATAAGCACAGGCCTGAGAGTCAGAGGAACTGGATTCTAATCCTGGCTCCTCCACTTGTCTCTTATGTGACCTGGGGCAAGTCACTTAACTTCTCTGCCTCAGTTACCTCATCTGTAAAATAGGGATTAAGACTCTGAGCCCTAAATGGGACAGGGACTGTGTCCAATCTGATTATCCTGTATGTCTACCCCAGTGCCTAGTACACTGCTTGGCACATAGTAAGCATTTAACAAATACCATTTAAAGAAAGAAAAAACTGATCAGCTATATGACCTGGGTCTCAATATCAGCATTTTTTAAAAAAATGCTGCCTTTCCCTGTTTCTCAGGGATGGTGTGAGTTCAACATGAAGTAATTAATGTCTATGCATTTTGGAAAAAGTGGAACATAATTCCATAAAAAAAATCTGGGTATTTATCCAGGGAAAGGAATATCAGAAAGGGAAGTATGCCCGACAAATGCAATTCCACACAATCAGGCTCTGCCTTCTCTAATTCTGTCAGACAGTTGTTGGGCACCTGGAGAGTAGAGCCAGTGCCAGGCCATGGAAATGGGGAACGTTCAAGCCTAAGTGTTCATTCATTCATTCATTCGCATTTATAGAGCGTTGCTTGTGTGCAAAGCACTGTGCTAAGCACTTTGGGAGTTCATTACAACAATAACGGTCACATTCCCTACTCACGACGAGTTAAGTGGTGGGGACCCTGACTCTCCTGTTCCAGGAGGTGACATTACAGATCCCTTTCCTCAGGGGTCTTATTGCACCTCACTCTATGTTGCTCTAGGACCATCCCAGCACCCTGAACTTTAGTCCCTTCCTAAAGAGCATCCCTGGACTGGGTATTTTGTTGGGCTTCCTATTCCTGCCTGAGTGACTTCCTGGCTAAGTGACTTGCCCAAGCTGGGCAGCAGGCCAGAAGCAAAGCTTGGACTAGAACCCAGGTCTCTTGCCTCCTAGTTCCAAGCTCTTTCCACTAGACCACACTGTTGCCGCCCCCCCTCCACCACACACACATAGTCTTAGGAATGAACAGCCATTAAATTATACTACGGCTCTTGGTGGCGATGTAGTCCGAGCATTCTATTCACTCAATCGCTGGAGCACTGTACTAAGCACTTGGAAGAGTGCAATTCCACGGAGTTGTTAGTCATGAGCCCTAGAATGCCGAGAGTAAGCCTCATCTCGACTTCCTCCTCCTTGAAAGCTGAGGCCTAATTGGCGGCTCCCACTGTCGCTGGTTGCATTGTCTGTCATATCTGCTTCTGACAGGGGGAAGGCTTTTTCTGAAAGGTGAAGGTGAGTCTGTGTGGGTGCTCGGGCCGCAGGCTGGGAATAATAATCATATGATGATGATGTCAGTGATGGGGATGATGATGGTAATAATAATTTTTTAATCACTTACTAAGGTCCAAGCTGTGTACAAGGTAATTGGGTCGGCTAGAGTCCCTGTCCCACGTGGGGCTCTAGGTGTAAGGGGGAGGGAGAAAGGTATTAAATCCCTATTTTACAGAAGAGGAAACTGAGGCACAGAGAAGTTAAATGACATACCCAAGGTTACCTAGCAGGCAAGTGGCAGCGACTTGAGAGAGACAAGGGGGTGCGGAGCCCAAGACCCCCCGCTACAAGCTGACTCCAGGGGGATGCCCTAGCAACCCCTTCCCACTGGAGAGTACCCCAGATTGGGAATGGCCAGGCCCTGAGTGGCCCTCCAGGGATTGATCCAAACCCTTGAGTGTCCTTAACAGTCCCCTGATAGTGGGTCGGGGCTCTGCAAGTCCCCACCTCTCAGCTGAGCTGTTAGGGAAACTAATCCTCCCCAGGCATAATTTCCTGGGAAGTCAGTCTGCCGGAAACGCTGGAATCAGCATATCCCTCACTGGGACTGGACTTTATCTGCCGGCTCATGTTGGGACCCTGCGGAAATGTAAAGGGAGTCCCAGAGGGAGGGCAGTCCTCAGACTTGAAATTGGGATCTGTTGAGTGTGCTCACATGTTTGCGCGTGTGCATGTGCATACACACACACACACACACACACGCACGCACAGTGTCCATCCCCCCCAGCCAGCTCAGGGTAGATATTACCCTAAGCCACCAGGCAGTCATCTTGCCCATGCCAATCAATCAATCCATCGATCAATGGTATTTGTTGAGTGCTTACCGTGTGCCAAGGCACTGTGCTAAGCATGATAATCAGATTAGAAACTGTCCCTCTCCCACATGGGACTCACAGTCCAAGAGGGATGGAAGGCAGGTATCTTATCCCCATTTTACAGATAAGGAAATTGAGGTCTAGAGGAGACTAAATGATTTGCCCAAGGTCAGCAGCAAGTCTGATGCAAACTAGAATCCAGGTCTCCTGCCTCCACGTCCCAACCTCTTTCCACTGGATAATAATAATAATAATAATAATAATAATAATGTTGGTATTTGTTAAGCACTTACTATGTGCAGAGCACTGTTCTAAGCGCTGGGGTAGATACAGGGTAATCAGCTTGTCCCACGTGGGGCTCACAGTCTTAATCCCCATTTTACAGATGAGATAACTGAGGCACAGAGAAGTTAAGTGACTTGCCCACAGTCACACAGCTGACAAGTGGCGGAGCCAGGACAACACTGTCACCCCCACAACACACACACACACACACACGATGATGATGGTATTTATTAAGGGCTTACCATGTGCCCAGCATTGTGCTAAGTCCTGGAGTGGAAACAAGCAAATCAAGTGAGGTTCACAGCCTCAACCCCCATTTTACAGATGAGATAACTGAGGCACAAGAGGAAGAGCAATGACTTGCCCAAGGTCACAGAGCGAACAAGTGGTGGAGCTGGGATTAGAATCCATGCCTTCTGACTCCCAGGCCTGTGCTCCATCCACTACACCATACTGCTTCTCCACAGAGGTTTAGAAATGAGCAGCCATTAAATTCTACTGCAGCTCTTGGTGGCGATGTAGTTAGAGGTTGTCTATCCATTCAGTCGATCACCAGGAGCACACTACTAACTGCTTGAAAGACTACAATACAGTGAAGTTGTTAGACATGATCCCTGCCCTCAAGGAGCTTACAGTCTAACGAGAGACAGAGAGTAAAATAATAACAGGTAAGGGAAGCAACCAAGCATAAGGGTATGTTTCATAAGTCTTGCCCTTGCAGGTCAGAGGACTTGAGGAACCCTGGGGGTGTAGTGGATAGAGCATGGAAGGTCATGGGTTCTAATCTCAGCTCTGTCACTTGTCTGCTCTGTGACCTTGGGCAAGTTTCTTCACTTCTCTGAGCCTCAGTTACCTCATCTGTACCATGGGGATTGAGACTGTGAGCCCCATGTGAGAGAGGGACTGTGTCCAACCCGATTTATTTGTGTCCACCCCAGTGCTTAAAACAGTGCCTGGTACACGGTAAGCGCTTAACAAATACCACAATTAGTATTATCATCTGCATGACCCACTCCAGCCACTACTCCAGCCCCATCCCTCGGGGCAGGGTTCTGGACCTTAGTAGGTGTGGGCCCTTCCCAGTTTGTTTTCCCACCAAAGGCAGACCCCCAACAACATCTCCGGAGACACCGGTTTCCTCGACACCCTTCAGTCGGCTCCACGCACATCCCTTCCCCCACAACAGGAAGGGTGCGTTGCCCCCGGGCTGCTACCACGCAGTCCAGGCCCCCCACCCCTGACCCTGTCTGGACATCAGTTCCTCCATGTTCTCATTTCTCCTCCCGCAGTCCGGAAGCTGAAGCCTCCCCGCTGCCCCTCCCCTGTCACGGCCCCCAGCGTTCCCATCCGGAAGAAATCGAAGGATGGAAAAGGTACATTCTACTCCGCTCGACGCTCTTCCTCCCCCACCCCCTTGGGTGTTGCCGGGTTCGGTGGGCAGGCGCAGACCACCTTCCCTCCTCCCTCCCTCCCCGATCAGCGATTCAAACCCTCAGCGATGCCAGGAACCACTTCAGAAGTCCGGCCGACAGTTGCAGCCTTACCCAGGGGCTGGCACAGTGGTCTGTCCCAGGGGGTGAAAAGGAAAACTCACCTCTCCTGCTACAAGTCAGGACTGGGCCAGCAGAAGCCCAGATGACCCCACTTGCACAAGTCACTGCCTCCCAGCACATGACTTCCAAGCCCAGAGACTTCTCCTAGCCGGGCTGGAGTGGGAGGAGGCTAGAATGAGGAGGATGAAGGGCTGGGGTGGGGGAGGGCCTGATGGGCAGAAGCAGTGGAGTTCGAGGGGAGGCAGTGCAGCCAGTTGGGTTGAGCTGGCGGGTGCCTCCACGGCTCCTGGTTTGTTGCTTCACTGAAGTCACGGCAGTGGAGGCAGGGGCCTTGGGCCTGGGTAATCTCCTTAGTCTAATCGGCCTTAGCTCAGTTCTGCATTGGGAAATTCCTCCTAATTAAAGGCTGCAAGATGCAGGGTCATTCCAAAGAACACTGAGACTTGAGCTCTGACTGTGGATCTGGTCACCCTCATTATCAAGTGCATTTACGGAAGACCGACTGCGTGGGGAAAACTGTAGTAGGTGCAAGAGGAGGCTCTCCCCGCCACCTGGGCAGCAGGACCTAGGCAGGACTACTTGTTCCAAGCAGCTGTCCCCACCCTGCCCCCACCGTCAGCAATGGCTGGCCATGGGGGAGGGGCAGAACGATGGGGAGGTGGGGCTGTTCGGTGCCTCTCACTTCCTGGGGCTCAGGGACCTTTCTGACAGAGGGCGGGCTAAACGGGCTCTCAGGCCATGTCAGGAGTACAAAGGTCAGATGGAACAGGCCCCGGCTGGGGCGTACATAGGAAGTGCGGGCAGCATGGCAGAGAAGCAGCACACCCGCCCCTCCTGGCTTCCCTCCTCATGACTCGTTGCCCAAATCCAGCAAGGGGTAGGATAGAATCGTGGGGGCCGCTGGTTCGGGACTGTGACACTCTTTCACCGGGGTCCGGCCTCCTCCCCAGTCCGACTCCAGTCATCCCCAATCTACTCTCGCTTGGGTCCCACTCCTCCGCTTAGCTGAACACTCACCTTCCTTTAGCTTCAACTGAGTCCCCAGGGGGGATTCTCATAGCCCTTCACCCAGAGAGAGACCCCCCTCCCAATCCCGAAGGCCCGGGTGGGAGGAGGGGGAGTCTGCTCCTTCCCCTTAAGGCCCTCCTGTTTCCCCTCCAGCTGCAGAGGTCCTCCCTTCCTCCCAACTGCCCCTCCACTGACTCCAGTGCCCATCCTGCAGGTAACACCATCTACCTGTGGGAGTTTCTCCTTGCTCTCCTCCAGGACAAGAATACCTGCCCCAAGTACATCAAGTGGACCCAGAGAGAAAAGGGCATCTTCAAGCTGGTGGACTCTAAGGCCGTTTCCAAACTGTGGGGAAAGCAGAAAAATAAGCCGGATATGAACTACGAGACCATGGGGCGGGCGCTGAGGTAATAACCATGAATGGGCCCAGGGCGACACCCTTGAGATTAGAGACCTCTGGGGTTGGCTCTCTCATACTGCCCCTTCCTCTCTCCAGGCAGAATGGTGCCCAAACCAACCAGCCATGGGGCTGCTTGCAGGCCACCAGTTATTCCACTGTGGCCAGTGAGACACAGATGGGCAGATACTGGGAGAAATCAAGAGGCATAAATCCACAGGCTACAAGAGAGGGACAGCAAGGGGAGTTTTTGTTTGTTTGTTCGGTTTAAGCATTTACTATGTGCCAGGCACTGTACTAAGAGCCGGGGTAGGTACAAGCTAATAAGGTTGGACACAGTCCATGTCTCACATGGGGCTCGTAGTCTTAATCCCCATATTACAGATGAGAGAATTGAGGCCCAGAATAGTGAAGAGACTTGCCCGAGGTCACACAGCAGACAAGTGTGACCACAGCAGACAAGCGCTCAATAAATATGATTGAATGATTAATGAAGTGGAATTAGAAGCCAGATCCTTCTGTCTCCAGGCTCGTGCTAATAGTTCCCGGATTCGTGATTTATTCGCCTAATTATAAACCGGACTGGCTGTAGGAAAATTTGGAAAGCACTGGTCTGAACTCTTCTTGGAGGCCTACTCTCCCCTGGTGGTCGTCCCCAGCCCAAGTACCCACAGAGTACCGCTGGTCCCTCACACATGTCAAGTCTTCACGTTGGCCCCTCCTGGCTCTGGCTCTGGGAGGGAGCGAGAGGAGGTCCCTGTGCCTTCCCTTGTCCTCCTGTTGTTTAACAAGGAGGAGCAGAGGAAGATGAAAGGAACCAAAAATGGATGGAAGGGAAGGGTTGAGGAGGGTGACAGACAAGTTCCAACATGTCTTTGGACAGTAGAGCCGGGTGGGGGAGGGGGAAGTCAGAGGACCCCCCAGGGCAACTGTCTTCACTGTTCTTGGGTCTGTGGATGCCGGCATGAACCAGAAAGAGCAGCTTGTGAACCAGGACTCTTTCCCCAGGAAAAAGGTAAGATAAGGGCCAGGGCTTATTGGGTTCTTGGGACCCAGAGCTTTCCAGGACTAAAATAATAATAATAATAATAGTACTTAAGTACTTACTATTTACCAAGCACTGTTCTAAGCACTGGGGTAGATACATATTAATCAGGTTGGACACAGTCCCATTCCCACAGGGGGCTCACACTCAATCCCCAGTTTCCTGATGAGATAGCTGAGGCCCAGAGAAGTTAAGTGCCTTGCCCAAGGTAACACAGCAGATACGTGGTGGAGCCGGGTTTAGAACCCAGGTCCTGACTCCCAGGCCTGCGCTCTTTCCACTCTACTTCTCAAAACAGACCCAGACTGATCCCGGAGGGTCCTGGAGAACCGGAGCAGGCTCGGGCTGAAAGGGAGGGAAACAGCCAGGGGAGGGCATTCTGCCCCTAGGTTGGACACTCCCCAGACCAGTCCGGCTACCCGGGCAGCAGCCGAGGGCACCACGTGCCTGGGGAAAAGGTGGGGGTTTGGACCCAGGCTCCTCCTCCAGCAGTCCACCGAGGCCACAGCTATCCGCTCCTCCCTCTGCAACTGCAGTAAGTAGTAGCAGCGTGGACCTTGCGAGCGGACCTGTCCAGCTGGCTGGGTCCCTCCTCATTTACTGAGCTCTCTCGGCTGGCAAGCAATGTTGTAACCCTGGGGCTTGTGAAACCTGGTGTGGCAGGACCTCAGAAGGGATTTTTTTTTTCAACAGCTAAGTGGGGTTTTTTAATTCTTTTTTTTCCTTTCTTACAAATTTCTTTCCCAATCCCAAGCCCTGGGCCGTTGGGTTTTATCTATCGCCATTGTTTTTCAGGCAGGAAGGATGTGCTTTCTTCACTGGTGCCTCTTAGAAGCTCCAGAGAGCGCTCCTACACTGCACACTCTCTCGAAACAACTCACCTTCTGGCTGAAAGCAGCTCAGCGCCGTAACTAGCCGGCCAGCTGGCTTCCTGCCTCTTCCCTAGCAACCGCCCAGCCTAGAGCGGCCTTTTTGCATCAGGGAACAGTGCCCCTCAAAACATCATCCACGAGCAAGGAAATTAGGGGCAGGGGTGGCCAGTGGATGGCCATGAGTGGCCAGTCCTCCACTCCACCCTGTCCCATCCCCCAGCTGGGGCATAACAGTCAATCGTGTTTGTTGAACACTTACGGTGTGCAGGGCTCTGTACTGAGCCCTGGGGAGAGTACAATACAACAATATAACAGACACTTTCCCTGCCCACCCCAATCTTATAATCTAGAACAAAGCACTACTGCTTCCCCTTCTCCTACTATTTACAGGCAGTTTCCAGAGGGTGTCATCCCCTTGGGGTGACTCGCCTTCTCCCACAATCCAAGACCTGAATGGGCCAGGATGCCAGGTGGGCACAGTGACCACGTGGAGGTTCTGAGAGCCGGTGCTGCACTGGGTAAAAGTGAGGAGCACAGAAGCAGCCTCCGTAGTCTTGCCTGCCCGTCAGATTCCCCTGGATGCCTTTGGGCTGGTCTCGTATCTAGCAGATCCCAGCCACTCCCAATAGCTCCCAGAAGCTCCCAACAGTGCCCAGCAGCTCCCAGCCACTTCCAACATCTCCCAGCCTCTCCCAGCAGCGTCCGGCCGCTCCCATCTCTCAACATCTCCCAGCCATTCCCAGCATCTCCCCGCCATTCCCAGCTACTCCCAGCCACTCCAGTTGCTCCCAACAACTCCCAGCAGCATTTAACAGTGCCCAGTAGCTCCCAGTCACTCTCAGCAGCTACCATCCACTTCCAGCAGCTCCCAGCAGCACACATTTCCAGCCATCTCAGGCAGCCTCTCCCAGTCAAGAACTCAGGCTGATGGTGGAGGTGAAAACAGATTCCTGGGTGTGGCCCAGGCCACGACCACAGCCTGTTAGTGATCAGAGCCCAGTGAAACCAGCCAAGTCCCAAGGCCCTCACCAAAGATCCCAAGGGACGACAAGGTCAATCAGTCATCCAGTTGGCACTTGCCCAGCCCCAGGATACAGAACCCGCTAACAACTTTTTGGAGCCGTGTAGGAGGGAAGACCCGAATCGAGATAGGCAGATTCAAAATTAGTGTAATTTTCGCCATAATTAAGAGAAAGCAGAGGAAGAGGGGTGAGGTGCATCATGCAGGAGCCTGCTGCCTGGTTACAGTTGACTGGGAAAACTTCCTGGATAAGGTGTACCTTGAGCTGTGATTAAGTGTGGTGGGCAGGGTGGAGCCGAGCCACCCGGAGCATGGGACTTGTTCATCATTATCGTCATCAGTGGTATTGACTTATTGCTTATTACAGCACTGTACTAAGAGCTTGGGGGAATACAGAAGAGTTGGTAGACAGGTTCCCTGCCCACAACAAGCTAACAGTCTAGAGGCTTGTTCCACTCATAGGAACATTTGGGCAAAGGCAGGGAGGAGGAGGTTGGCAGGCCGGGGAGGGGACAGGCTACAGGAAGGCAAGCCTGCTGGAATCGAGTGGGAAATGAGGCCAGCGGATGGAAGGCTTTGAAGGTCACTGTCAGAAGTTTGGATTGGACCCCTGGGGGTGATGGGAGACGCTGGAGGTCTGGCAGGAGCTGAAGGGCATGGAGCGAGCGGCTAGAATGAAAAATCATTTCAGTTGCCAAACGTGGCCAGTTGTGTAAGGGGAGGCTTGAGGCTGGGAGAACAGCTAGCTGGAGGGAAAGTTTCGGAGGGATGGACGTAACTTCCCCTCCCACAACCAGTCAGCAAGGAGCTACTGACGCTCCACCACAGGTTTTATCTCAGCCTATAAATGGACATGTAGCTGGACCTTAGGAGAGCAACGTGGCCTAGTGGACAGAGCACAGGCCTGGGAGTCAAAAGGGCCTGCATTTTAATCCCAGTTCTGCCACCTTGGGTATATCACTTCACTGAGCTTCAGTTACCTCACCTGCAGAGTGGAGATTAAGACTGTATCTAACCTGATCAGCTTGTATCTACTCCAGAGTTTAACACAGTGTCTGACACATAGTAAGTGCTTAACAAATTATATTTTTTAAAAAATAAATAGTCTCCACCTCATTTCCCAAGACTCCTGGAACTCTCACTTCAGGCTGCTGAAGATCAGCTTCCCAAGGCCACCCCGACGGGGACAATGCAGGACTGGGCCTAGCCCCTGCACCTCAGGGATGTGGGGACCCACGGGGCTACTCACGGGACCCTGGCTCATCTCACGCTCATCCCCAGAATATCTCCTTGGCAGGTATTACTATCAGCGGGGCATCCTGACCAAAGTGGAAGGGCAGAGGCTGGTTTACCAATTCAAGGAGATGCCCAAGGACCTGGTGGTGATCGAAGATGAAGGAGACGGAGTGGCCACGGGCCCCGCCGAACAGGCCCAGCCGCCCAGCAGGCCCGAAGCCGGCCTGGCAGCCCCACCCCGGCCGGCCCGCAAAACCCCACCGAAGACCGCGCCACGGCCCAGCCAGCCCCGAGACCACCCTCGGCGGGCCCCAGGGGAGCCCCTGGCTTTGGGGATACAGCCCCCTCGGGAGCCCGGCCAGCCTCAGCTGGAAAAACCCGGGGCCAACTCGGCCCTGCCAGTCTCTCTTCTGGGGCCCCAACAAGAGCCCCAGGT
Source organism: Ornithorhynchus anatinus (assembly GCF_004115215.2). NCBI lineage: Eukaryota > Metazoa > Chordata > Mammalia > Monotremata > Ornithorhynchidae > Ornithorhynchus > Ornithorhynchus anatinus. Next base: position 18,495,043 of record NC_041733.1, on the reverse strand, counting down.
GGCTCTGGCCCGCACTGTGGGGTGAGATCCGGGGTCCCAGGGTGGGAGGGGAAGAGGGAGGGAGAGAAGGAAGGGAAGAAAGGGAGGGAGGGAGCAAAGGTAGGGGAGGGAGGAAAGAAGGAAGGAAGGGAGGGAGGTACCTTTTCTGTTGAACCCACAAACCTGGGACACAGGAATCTGGGGTCTCAACTCCCCCACCCCATCTGATCAGTCAGTGTCCCTCCAGGCTCAGGAAGGTCTTGCCCACTCTCCTCCCGCGCTAGTCCAGGTGTCCCCAGCTATCTCTGTGTCGAGGGCCTGGGCTGAGCCAAGCCCTCGGGCCAACCCCTGGATCAAGGGAGACGACGGCCACCGCCTCCGTCTCCAACTTCCCTTCAGGCCGGGCTCTCCTGGGAAGCAGGAAGGTGCCCAGGAGGCACTGGGGGGCGGGACGGGGCATCGGGTCTCAAGGCGTCCTGAGCTCGGAGCCGATTCCAGTTGAGACATTGGAGAGAGCCCCCGACATCCACTGCACAATCTCCCTTCCCTGCGCAGGGTTCCTGCCTCGGGGGGCTCTGCCGCTCCGCTTTTCTGGCCCAGAAAGGGCGGGATGAAGGGCCAGGGAGAGTAAGGGAGGGGAGAGAGGGAAGGAAAGGAAGGAGAAAGGGAGGGAGGGAGGGAGGGAGAGAAGGAAGGGACAAAGGGAGGAAAGAAGCAGCATCTACAGGGAGAGGGCACGGCTCCTGCCCCCTTCAGCCTCACCCCCCTTCCCCCAAGAGTAAATAGCAGTGTCCCCACCCCTCACCCCCGCTGCGCCCACATCCAGACCATCCCCCCACCGACAACCGGTTCTTTCTGTTTGATCTTAGTTCTCCTTTGATGCCCGGCAGCATCCAACTGGGGGTGTCTCCGGGGGGCCCGGGCCTGGGAGCCCTGACCCTGCAGACCATCCCGCTCACCACGGTGCTCGCCAACGGGCCGCCCCCAGCCGCCGGGACCCCCAAGGTCCTCCTGCAGGGCATCCCGGCCTCAGCGGCTTTCAAGGACGTCATCACCCTGCAGGCCGCCTTCCCGGTGAACCGGGGCTTCTCCGAGGGCCAGCCGCCGCCGCCGCCGCCCCAGCAGGTCCTGGTCAGCGCCCTCCCGCCGATGGGCAACAAGCTGGCCTCTTTCCTGGGCCCCGAAGGCCTCCCCGGCCTCTCCGGCCTCGCCCCCACGGTGACGCTGAGTGCCACGGGTCAGCCGGTGCTGGGCCCACCGGCGAGCACGGTCATCGCCACCATCATCAGAACTGCGGAAGGCGGCAGCCAGGGCCCTAAGGAGGAGATCCTGGGCCCCCAGTACCTGCAGGGCCTGGTCCCTGCTCCTCCCGGCTCCCTGGATGGCATCCTCATCTCCGGCGAGTCCATGAAGGAGTTCCTGCAGGAGCAGGCCCAGTTCCAGCAGCTCGGCCTCGGGCCGGACAGCCAGGCCTTGCAGGCCCCCGTCCCCCTAAGTGCCCCCAGCTGCCCGCCGCCCAGCAACCCAAGCGTCGGGCTGACCCCGGTGGCGGAACTCGAACTCGCCTCCGGCTCGGGGACCCTGCAACCAGCCCAGCCGAGCTTGGGGCAGCCCGGGGCCCTCCTGGCGGTTTCCTCCCCTGCCTTTCCGGAGCCTTCCGGGAGCAGCCCCACCGCTCTCCTGTCCCTGAGCGGCCCGGCCGGCAAAGAGGACCAGCAGAATGGGAAGTGAAGCGGAGGCGGGAGACGGGGCAGAGAAGCCACCGGCCTCTTTGTTGGGCACGATGCCCAGGGAGCTTGGCAGAGACACCGGCAAAGCTGCGGGCCGGAGAACAGCATTGGGCTGCCCGGTCCCGGTCCTGCGTGCCGCTCGTCAGCCATGTCCCTCTCACTGCCTCGGGTTGCAGCCCCCCAAAGAGGGCCAGGCTCAGGGGTCAATCAGGTGGGCTTCTTTCCAGGCCTCCAGAAGGGAGCGAACCTCGAGTTGCTCCGGGGGAGGGCAATGTAAAGGCCTCCTCTCTTCTCCCCGCGCTGGATGATCACACAAAGCCCGGACACCTGCCAAGCTGTGCCCTCCTCCCTGCCCTCCTCGCCTCTGCAGCTGCAGCCTAAAGATAATAATAATAATAATAATAATAATAATAGTATTTGTTAAGCTCTTATTATGTGCCAAGCACTGTTGTAAGCGCTGGAGTAGATACCAGGTTATCAGGTTGTCCCACGTGGGGCTCACGCTCTTAATCCCCATTTTTGAGATGAGGTAACCGAGGCCCAGAGAGGTAAAGTGATTTGCCCAAAGTTATACAGCTGACAAGTGGTGGAGCCTGGATTCGAACCCACGGCCTCTGACTCCCAAACCCGTGCTCCTTCTACTAAGCCATGCTGCTTCCCCGGTGATGGGGGCCGGAGGGTGCCTCCCGATGACAATAGACCCTGGCCACCGCCCTGCACTGAATGCCCGGGAAAGGGGCCGGGCTGCCGAACTGGCCGGGGGCTCCGGAGGCCGGAACACTGGGCACTGATTCACTAAAGCTGAACTGAGTGCATCCCCCCGTACGAGGGACCCGGGGCACGGCAGGAATTCGGCTGGACTCTGCCCTTGTGCAGCATCAGATGCCCACCTCCTGAACGGAGAGGGGTTTGGGCTGGGCAGGAGGAAGCCAGCGGGCCTCGGACCCTTGGGCGGCCAGCCCCTTGCCCTCGGGGACCAACCTCCTCAAAAAACGAGAGGGGCAGACGATCTCTCCAGCCTGGGAAGCTTTGCTCCTCCAGGAAGAACGGGGAGTAGAGCCAGCCAGGGGCTGGGCCACTCGGCCACTCTGGTTGTCCGAATTTGTAAATACGAGTAAACTGCCTGATTGTATTTTTCCATCTCAAATCCCTCAGCTGGAAATGCTCTGTGTAATTCTGGATTGCAGGAAATTACAGCAGCCACTGGTGAGTTGTGATGTGGGAGAGAGAGACAGAAAGACAGAGAGAGAGAAGGGGGGGGGGGTGCCTGTATGTGTGTGTACGGACTGCAGCCGTGCACTTGGGCACGTCATGTTATGGGAGTGTCTGCAGCTGGGAGGATGAGAGAGAGAGAGACCGAGAGAGTGTGGTGGTGTTTTTTTAAGGTGGCCCTAGAGGGTGGAGCCAAAAGAACAGTGCTTAAAAAGGAGACTCAGAAAAGGTGAAGGAAAGAGATAAATAGGGCTAGCGGAAGGGTAACTTTCTTCCTTCCCCTTCTTCCACCTGGTCGCAGACCTCCAGCGAGCTGGCACTCTTCATTCCACCCCGGCACAGTCATTCTCTGCCCTTGGTTTGCTCTGCTCGGCTCACACTCCACAACAGCAGAAGCAGGGGCCAAAGCGAACGGAGAGACCAGGGGCAGTTAGTTACAGCCACTCGGCCACAGCAAAACCAGCCTTCGGAGCCTGGACGGCCAGAAACATGCCGTCGGCTGCACCGGAAACTCCTTTCCGAGGCCTCAAAAGAGCCAGTTCTGCCATGTGGGCTCTTCCTCTTCCTCCTCTTCTTCTTTAGCAGTGGAAACAGGCACACGAGTTCCTATCCCGGCTCTGCCACTATCTGCCGGGTGACCTCGGGCAGGCCACTTTGCTTCTCTGGGCCTCAGTTACTTCATCTATAAAATGGGGATTGAGATGGGGGGCAGAGACTGCGTCCAACCCGATTTGCTTGTATCCACTCCAGCAGTTAGTACAGTACCTCACAAATAGTAAGCACTTAAACACCACAATTATGGCTATTATTATTGACAGCCTCGGAGCTCAACCCAGAAGTCAGACACAAGAAGGTCTGAGTGGCTGGCTGTCCAGTTGCTAGAAAGCCCTTCCTGGCATCGAGAGGGGCCTGGTGTCCCCAAGCCCTTGAGGGGGAACAGAAGCCAGCTCAGCCTGGGAAGGAGGGCACTCTGGCAGGGCTGAGGCCAACCCTCCCTGCCTGCACCCGCTGCAGAAGAAGCGGAGGGGAAAGAGCGCTGAGGCTGTGAGCCCTGGCGTGCATTTTATTCCTACTCAGCCACTCCTCTGTCCCTCCCTCACTTCCTCTGAGGCCCAGCCTGACCTCCCCGCCCAGAAACAGCAAACCCCATGTGTGCTGCGTGTGTGTCCATCCACGTTGTGCCCCGGGTGCGGGAGAGGGACAGCCAGGCACGGCCGGGCCCCGGGGATGCCGTCCATCACTCAGGAGGAACCATCCGATCGGCCGGCACATCTTGAAGGCGCCCCGCACACCCCCTGCAGCCTTCCTGAGCCTGTCAGCGGTGAGGGGAATGAAAGTGAAAATGAAAACCCGTTCACTGGACCCTGCAGCCACTGGAGGAGCTCTGGGACTCCCGGCTGGGGCAACAGCATACACCCTTTCCTCTCCAGCACTCTAGTCCTTCCCGAGTCAGCCATTCCCCCGGCCAGAAACAATGCAAGATGTCCCAATCAGCGGTTTGAGCACTTACAGTGTGCAGAGCACTGTGCTAAGAGCTTGCGAGAGTACAGTAGAGCGCAGGAGACGGCCATGTTCCTTGCACACAACGACCTTATAAGCGGTCAGCTCAGAACCCCTCCCCACTCCCCCCGCGGCCCCGTGGAGCAGTAGGTGAGGAAGGGAGGGGCCGGTCTGCCCTCTCTGGAGGACAGTGCACTCTTTTCGCCAACTGCTCCGGTTCCTCGATCGATGATAGTAATAATAAATCACTGTGATATTTGTTAAGCTACGCCAGGTACTGTACCTGGAGTACAGTATGCTGGGACTAATCAGGTTGGATACAGCCCCTGTCCCACGCAGGGTTCACAATCTCAATCCCCCCTTTACAGATGAGGGAATTGAGGCCCGGAGAAAAGAAGTGACTTGCCCAAAGTCACGCAGCAGACAAGTGGCAGAGCCGGGATGAGAACCCGTGACCTTGTGACTCCCAGGCCCGGGCTCTATCCACTGGGCCATGCCGCTTCTCTGCCTTCATTCGATCGTATTTATCGAGCGCTTACTATGTGCAGAGCACTGTACTAAGCGCTTGGAATGTACAATTCGGCAACAGATAGAGACCATCCCTGCCCAATGACGGGCTCGCAGGAATTCACGGCAAATTTCTCTCCACGTCAAGTTCGAGAGACTTTCCTAGCTCGGGGGACATTGATTGGCACAGTGACTCCTGACTCTTCCATTCGATCAGATCAGTCCATAGAGCCCCGAGGTCGCTCTGCACGACCTCCAGAGCCCTGCTGGGGGCTCGGCCGAAGCCCCGGCCAAGGGGTCCGGCCCGCCTTGCCCAGCGAGAATCCTTCCCCAATCAATTGCCCCATCATCTTTGGGCAGCGGAGGGAAAAGACGCCCAGATCTGGGGTCCGGAGAGGTCCAGAGAAATTGCATCCGATCCGGGGCTGGCCGGGCTCCGAGGCTCGACTGACCCCGTCGGGCGGCCCGCAGGGTCTCGGGGAGTCCCGGGCCCTTTGCCCCCCAACCCCCGGGCCCTTTGCCCCCCAAGCCCCAAGCCCGGCTCGGCGGCCGGGGGGGCCTTGCAGGAGCGGGCCGGGCCCGCTAGGGGGAGCCAGAGTCCGGCCGGCGGCGCGGGCAGAGCTCCTCCCCGCAGGACTGGCCTCCGGCCTCCCGCAGGACTGTCGCCTGTCCGTCCCCCCCGCAGGACTGTCGCCTGTCCGTCCCCCCCGCAGGACTGTCGTCTGTCCGTCCCCCCTCGCAGGACTGAGCGCCCCGGGGCAGCCCCCCGGCCCCGCCGCCTCGAAGCTGTCGCTGGGAAACCCCGGCGGGCAGCTGGGCTCCGCAGCCGGGCCTGTGGATACCCGCCGGGCTCCCACCGGGCACATCCTGAACTCTCACCGGCCACACACTGGGCACAGACCGGGGACCCCACCGCACACTCACCGGGCACAGACCGGGCACCCACCGAACTCTCACCGGCCACAGACAGGGCACCCACCGGGACCCACCGGTCACACACTGCACTCTCACCAGCCACAAACAGGACAGAAACAGGGCACCCACCGAGACCCACCGGTCACACACCGAACTCTCACCGGCCACAGACCGGACACATGCCGAACTCTCACCGGCCACAGACCGGGCACCGACTGGGCACCCACCGGGCACACACCAAACTCTCACCGACCACTGACCGGGCACCCATCGGGACCCACCGAGCGCACACTGAACTCTCACCGATCACAGAGAGGGCACACTCCGAATTATCACTGGCCACAGACCGGGCACCCACCGGAACCCACCGGCCACAAAGGCACACACCGAACTCTCACGGGCCACAGACCGGGCACACACCGAACTCTCACCAGCCACGGACCGGGCATACACCGGGCACACATCAGGACCCACTGGCCCCAGGAGAACTGAGTCTTCACAACTCTGTTCCGCTTTAGGCCTCCCCGGGGCACACATCGGCCTCCCGCCAGGCACAGACTAGGCACCCACCGAGACCCACTGACCATAAACGGGGCACCCACGGGGCTCCCACCGGGCACACACCAGACTCCCGCTGGGCACCCACCGGACTTCCATCGAGTACAGACCGGGCACCCACCGGGCAACGGTCCGAACGCAGGCCTACAGCGGAACAGAGTTGTGAAGACTCAGTTCTCCTAAGCCCTCCCTCCTTCTCCCCTTTCCCCCATGCCTCCTCTCTTTCCCTTACCCCACCCTTCCCTCATTTTATAATAACTGGAGAATTTGTTCAGCACTTAACAAATGATGTGCTAATTAGAGCAGAGGCAGGCCTTGCCCCACGTGGGGTTCACAGTCTAAGCGGGAGGGAGAACAGGTGGGAAACAGAGGAGCCTAGAGGAGCCAGCAGGGGCCGGGCCACTTGTCTGCTGGGTGTCCTTGGGCAAGTTACTTCACTTCTCGGTGCCTCAGTTACCTCATCGGGAAAATGGGGATTAAGACCGTAAAGCCCATGTGGGACACGCACGGTGCCCGACCTGATTACCTCGTATCTACCCCAGCGCTAAGTACAGTGCCTGATACGAAGTAAGTGGTTAACAGATACCATTTTTTAAAACCCAGTTATTTATTTATTCATTCATTCAATCGTATTTATTAAGCATTTACCGTGTGCACAGCACTCTGCTAAGTGTTTGGGAAAGAACAATACAACAGTAAACAATGAGAATCCCAGCCCACAACGAACTCACAGTCTAGAGGCGGAGCTATTTAATAGCTATGAGTGGCTGGCCCAAGATCACCCGGAAGGTAGCATTAGAACCCAGAGCTCCAGCCTCCCCAAGGTTGTGTTCTTTTGGCTAGGCCAAGCTTCAATCTCCTTAACTCCCTTTCCTCTCCACCTCCCCTCTTCCACGGTGGCAGTTCTCTGGCGGAACAGAGAGCGGCTGATGAAGGTTCCAGCCAGGGGAGACCTTGCAGGATGCCCGTTTGCCCTGCATGGGGACAGCTCCTGGTTAGCGTGTGGCAGAGCTCTGGGTGTTGCCTGCTCCCACCTGGAAGTGTCCTACGGGCCTGGGCTGCTTCGCCTTCCGTTCCGTCTTAACCAAGGGGTCCGAGCCACCCTCAACCGAATGGTCAGCGGCCGGGAAAGGCCCGCTACCATATTTCCATGGACAAACGTGCAAGACCACCACTCCATCTTCAAACAATAGTAATCGTGGTATTAAGTGCTTATTATGTGCCGATCAATCATTCATTCATTCTTTCAATAGTATTTATTAGCACTTACTGTGTGCAGAGCACTGGACTAAGCGCTTGGGAAAGTACAATAAAAATAAACAATCACATTCCCTGACCACGACAAGCTCACAGTCTAAAGGGGGGAGTCAGACATCAATGCAAATGAATAAAATTACACATAGGTGCTGTGAGGTTGGTGGGGCGGAGAGCAGAGGGAGCAAGTCGGGGTGGTACAAAAGGGAGTGGGAGATTATTAAGTGCTTACTGTGTGCAGAGTAATAATAATAATAATGGTATTTGTTAAGCATTTACTATGTGCCAGGCACTGGACTTAGCAGTGGGCTGGGAACAAGCAAATCAAGTTGGATACAATCCCTGTCCCATGTGGGGCTCACGGTCTCAACCCCCATTTTTCAGATGAGGAAATTGAGGCACAAAGAAGCAAAGTGACTTGCCCAAGGTCACACCACAGACTGGGAATAGAACCTATGACCTTTAGACTCCCAGGGCCTTGCTGTATCCACTACACCATACTACTTTTTATAACATATGGCAGGCATATTCCCTGCCCACAACAAGCTTACAGTATAAAGGGAGAGACAGACAGAAATATAAATAAATACATTATGGATATGTACATAAGTGCTGTGGGGCTGGGAGGGGGAATTCAGTCAATCGTCTTTATGGAGCGCTTGCTATGTGCAGAGCACTGTATTAAGTGTGGGGGAGAGTACAAGATGACAACAAACAGACACATTCCCTGTCCACAACAAGCTTACACTTTAAAAGCGGAGACAGACATGAATAAAAGTAAATAAATTCTAGATACGTACATGAGTGCTGTGGGTTGGGAGTGGGGATGAAAAAAAGGGAGCAAGTCTTGGTGACACAGAAGGGAGTGGAAGAAAAGGAAAAGAGGATTTAGCGAAGTCCTCTTGGAGGAGGTGTGCCTTTAACAACAATAACAATAATAATAACGGTATTTGTTAAGCGCTTACCATGTGCCAAGCACTGTTCTAAACTCTGGGGCAGATACAAGGTAATCAGGTAGTCCCACGTGGGGCTCACAGTCTTAATCCCCATTTTACAGATGAGGTAATTGAAGGCACAGAAAAGTGAAGTGACTTGCCCAGAGTCACACAGCTGACAAGTAGTGGAGTTGGGATTAGAACCCTCGACCTCTGACTTCCAAACCTGGGGTCTTTTCCATTAAGCCACGCTGCTTCTCAATAAGGTTTTAAAAGTGGGGCGAGTAATTCTCTGTCAGATATGAGGAAGGGAGGGCGTTCCAAGCCAGAGGCAGGATAATAATAATAATGATAATAATGATAATAATAATAATGTTGGTATTTGTTAAGCGCTTACTATGTGCAGAGCACTGTTCTAAACGCTGGGGTAGACACAGGGGAATCAGGTTGTCCCACATGGGGCTCACAGTCTTAATCCCCATTTTACAGATGAGGTAACTGAGGCCCAGAGAAGTTAAGTGACTTGCCCAGAGTCACACAGCTGACAAGTGGCAGAGTCGGAATTCGAACCCATGACCTCTGACTCCAAAGCCCGGGCTCTTTCCACTGAGCCACGCTGCTTCTCCCAATGTGGGCAAGAGGTCGGCGGTGAGATAGATGAGATGGAGGTACAGTGGGTTAGGTTGGCATTAGAGGAGCGATGTGTGCGGGCTGGGTTGCGGTAGCAGATTAATGAGATGAAGTAGGAGGGGGCAAGGTGATTGACTGCTTTAAAGATGAGGGTAAGGAGTTTCTGTTTGATGCGGAGGTGGATGGGCAACCACTGGCGGTTTCTGAGGGGTGGGGAAAGGTGGACTGAACGTTTTTGTCGAAAAATGATCCAGGCAGCAGAATGAAGTATGGACTGGAATGGGGAGAGACAGGATGCAGGGAGGTCAGCAAAGGAGGTTGATAGAGTAATCAAGGCGGGATAGGATAAATGCTTGTTTATTGCTATTGTTCTTGTCTGTCCGTCTCCCCCAGTTAAACTGTAAGCCTGTCAAAGGGCAGGGACTGTCTCTATCTGTTATCGATTTGTATATTCCAAGCACTTAGTACAATGCTCTGCTCATAGTAAGCGCTCAATAAATACTATTGAATGAATGAATGAATGAATGAATTAATTAATTCAGTGCCAGAGCCTGTTTTAAGCGCTGGGGTGGATGCAAGCAAATTAGATTAGACGCAGTGCTTTTCCCACATGGGGCTCACTGTCTTTAGTCCCATTTTACAGATGAGGTAACTGAGGTACAGGAAAGTTAAGTGACTTTCCCAAGGTCACACGAGATACGTAGCAGAGCTGGTGTCAGGTCCTAGAATCTTCTGACTCCCAGGCCCGTGCTTTATCCACTAGGCAACGCTGCAGCAAAGAATTAAGGCCACATCTCCTCCAAGAGGCCTTCCTTGATTAAGCCCTTTTTTTCCCTGACTCCCTCTCCCTTCTGCATCATCTGTGCATTTGGATCTGTGACCTTTGGACATATGATATTCACCTTACTCCCAACCCCACAACATTTATGTACATATCTTTAAATTATATACTATAAATATTTATATTAATGTCTGCCTCCCCCTCTAGACTGTAAGCTCATTATGGGGAGGGAACGTGTCCACTAATTCTGTTGAGAAGCAGTGTGACCTAGTGGAAAGAGCATGGAGCCGGGAATCAGAAGACCTGACTTTTAATCCCAGCTCTGCCATTTGTCTGCTGACCAGGGGCAAGTCACTGAACTTCTCTGTGCCTCAGTTACCTTATTTGTAAAATGGGGATTCAATCCTACTCCTTTCTACCTGGACTGTGAGCTTCACATAGGACAGGGACTGTGTCTCACCTGATTGACATATATCTACCTCAGTGCTCAGAGCAGTGCTTGGCACATTGTAAATGCTTAACAAGTACCATAATTATTATTATTGCATTGTACTCTCCTCCCAAGTGCTTAGTACAGTGTTCTACCCGTAGTAAACGCTCAATAAATGCCACTGATTGATTGACTGATTGAAGAGATTGTTGCCTAAAGATGTCCACGCTCACGCAGGCCGCCTTCCCCCAGGCATCGGGGTCTCGAATGGCTGGCCGGGCCACCCCGCGCTCCAGGTGGGGAGCTCCTGCTGTTGCCATAGCAAGGAAACACCAAGAGGAAGTGAGAAGACCAAGGTTCTGCCAACCCTTGCATCATCGCCCTACCCCCACCCCAGCTCCTGGCCCCCTTGGCACATTTTGCCAGGTGCAGACTATGGAGCAGCATGGCGGCACAGTGGAGAAAGCGCCGGCCTGGGAGTCAGAAAGTCGTGGGTACTAATCCCCGCTCTGCCACTTGTCTGCTGTGTGACCTTGGGCAAGTCATCTAACTTCTTTGTGCCTCAGTTCCCTCATCTGTAAAATGGGGATTCATTCATTCAATTCAATCCTATTTATTGAGTGCTTACTGTGTGCAGAGCACAGCACTAAGTGCTTAGTACTGGGCGCCCCAAATGGAATAAGAGACTGTGTCCAATCCGATTTGCTTGTAAATTCATAGTAAGTGCTTAACAAATATTATCATAATAATAACAATAATAATTTACCTGTATTATATTATAATAGTGATTATTAATTAATGTGTGTTTAAAGTATTGGTTATACTATTAATGTGATACATTTATACTTTATTATTTATATTATATAGCATAGTATAGAATTACAGTATTAATATATTTAATGCAATTTATAATTAATATTAATCACAATGCTATCATTAATTATAAGGATTTATTATTGTTATTATAACTAGTAAAACTAGTTATTATTATTACTAGTTATTATTATGACTAGTAAAACTAGGACCTTTGCTCGGACGCTAGAGTGGCTAACCTCCATCTGGGCGGCAAAAGAAGTCTCCCACCCATTTGCCTTCATCAGCTTTGTGTGTTTTAGTAAAAATCTTGTCCTGTCCCCGTGTGGGTCCAGTGAGGGCTGGTGGAATCAGGGCAGACGGGGGAAGATCCTGCTGCCTTACTGGGTGAGGCCACCAAGGGGCCCTGTCTCTCCAGCCCCTCTTCCCCCAGATGCTTCTCCTCCGGGATTGTCCTTGGAATAAAAAAAGCCCCTCGCTCCCTGGAAACACGGCCCCAGGCTACAGAGGTGACTGGTGACCGCAAATGTGATTGTGGTGAGGGGGTCTTTTGCCTTAACCCAGGGGAGTCTCTGGAAAAATCCAGGCCATGGGGACCCAGGGGTTACTACATTAAGACCTCTGGTCGTGGGTTCGAATCCCTGCTCTGTCACTTGTCAGCTGTGTGACTGTGGGCAAGTCACTTAATTTCTCTGTGCCTCCATTCCCTCATCTGTAAAATGGGGATTAAGACTGTGAGCCTCACGTGGGACAACCTGATTACCCTGTATCTACCCCAGCGCTTAGAACAGTGCTCTGCACGTAGTAAGTGCTTAACAAATACCAACATTATTATGATAATTATTATCATTAAGAGAGGGGAGAGTTGGGATGGGAGACTCCTTTTCCTCCAGACTGTAAGCTTGTTGTAGGCAGGAAACGTGACTGTTATACTGTTATATTGTACTCTCCCAAGTGCTTAGTACAGTGCCCTGCACACAGTAACGGCTCAATAGATACGATTGACTTGACCAACGGCCTCAACCTCCCAGATTACCTCATGTCCTATTGGATGGGTTCCTGACAGGCCAGGGTTGGGAACTCTGGTGGCTGATAGTAATTGTGGTATTTGTTAGTGCTTACAGCCAGACACTGTACTAAGCACTGGGGTGGATATAAGCAAATTGGGTTGGAAAAACTCTCTGCCCCACATTAAACCCTATTTTACAGATGAGGTAACTGAGAAGAAGTAAAGTGACTTGCCCAAGGTCTCACAGCAGCCAAGTGGCAGACCGGGGATTAGAACCCATATCCTTCTGACTCCCAGGCCCGTGCTTTATCCTCTAGGATGTGCTGCTTTTTTGGAGGCATCTCTCAGCACTCCACCCTGCCTGTACCACAGACACCCAAGGAGCCAGTGAATGGATGGAACATAGCATTAGTATTAGTATTAAGCGCTCACTGAGCACAGAGCACTGTATTAAGCACTGGGAAAGAATACGGAGGTGGAAATTAGACCGGATCCCTGGGCCCCAATTTTAAAATTTGAGTTGTGGAGCAGGGAATGGCGCAAGACATAAGGAGAGATGAAACAATAAAGCATTAAAACAGCATAAAAGACAAGGACAAACACACAAAATAAAAACAAATCTGCAGCATAGCGTAGTGGATAGAGCATGGACCTGGGAATCAGAAAGTCATAGGATCTAATCCTGGCTCCGCTACTTGTCTGCTGTATGACCTTGGGCAAATAATAATGATGGTATTTGTTAAGCGCTTATTATGTCCCAAGCACTGTTCTAAGCACTGGGCAGATACAAGCTAATCAGGTTGTCCCACGTAGGGCTCACAGTTTTAATCCCCATTTTCCAGATGAGGTAACAGCACAGAGAAGTTAAGTGACTTGCCCAAAGTCACACAGCTGATAAGTGGCAGAGTCGGAATTAGAATCCACGACCTCTGACTCCCAAGCCCGGGCTGTCCACTGAGCCACGCTGCTTCTCAAATCACTTCACTTCTCTGTGCCTCCCTTATCTCATCTGTAAAATGGGGATTAAGATGGTGAGCCCCACATGGGATAGAGACCGAGTCCAACCTGATTAGCTTGTGTCCATCCCAGTGCATAGTACAGTGTCTGGCACATTGTAAGCACTTAACAAACACCATAATAATTATTATTATGAATTTCAAAGAAGAATTTCAGGCTCCTCACAGTTTAGAGTCCGAGGCTTACCCATAGCTATACCGACGGCATCAGCAGCCTCCAGCCTTCTTAGGGCTCTGTGGAGGCCTCACACTGCGAGTGCTTTTCTCTGTCCTTCCCAGATGTTGTCAGGCAGGATGGGTTAGAGTCTCCTCCATCGTGGAATGGGGGAAGATGCCACGGGCGCTCGGCTGCAGCTTATATTTCCATGTGCACAGAACATGGTGAAAGCAGGGGCAGCTACCAATTGCTTTGTTCTGCAGCGGTGAAAAGGAACATGCAAACAGCTTGCCCCTTCCCCCACCCCCGACTGTCAGCAAGCATTAGAAGGCCATAGGTTTTAATTCCCACACCACCTCTTGTCTGCTGGGTGATCTCGGGCAAGTCACTTAACTTCTCTGTGCCTCAGTTACCTCATCTGTAAAAAATGGGGACTAAAAGTGTGAGCCTAATGTGGGACAGAGACTGTGTCCCACTGATTAGCTTGTATCTACCCCAGCGCTTAGAACAGTGCTTGGCACATAGTAAGCATTTAACAAGTACCCATTATTATTAGTAGTAAAAGTAATAGTAGTCTCTAACCCTGGGGCTTCACAGTTCCAAGTAAAATTGTGGTGAAATACAATTTAGCAGCTAAGGCATTCATTCATTCTTTCATTCAACTGCAATTATTGAGCGCTGGCTGTGTGCAGAGCACTGTACTGAGCACTTGGGAAAGTACAATAAACAGTGACATTCATTCTGGAGGAGCAGCTTGTTTACTGTAGACACTGTATATGTGCCTGGTCTCTCCTGATTGGGTTGAAACAGGCTCATAAATAAGCAATTGCCTAAACAGCTTGGTACAAAATGATGTCCATTTTCATTTATGCCCATCTGTTTCCTCCATATTGTTGGGTGTTAGCAATACAAAAATGAATTTTATAATATCATTATTTTCATCTTCAGGGAATTTGAGGGGAGGGTGGATGAGTCCTAGAGGGAGTCCTAGAGGGAGTCAAAATGAGTCCTAGGCCCCACTGCTCTCTCCTGGCTGGGTCTGTGGGAATGTCCAGGAAGGATTGTGCCATGAGAATGCCGTGAGTGACCCTTGCATGTCCTACAGGCTGCTGGGATCAGAGTCCAGCAAGCCCGCTGGCCTTAGAGAAGCAGTGTGGCCCAATGGGTAGAGCCTGGGCCTGGGAGTCAGAAGGACCTAGGCTCTAATCCCGGCTCCTCCGCTTATCTGCCGCTTGACCACGAGCAAGTCACTTCACTTCTCTTGCCGCAGTGACCTCATCCATAAAATGGGAATGAAAACTGGGAATCCCATGTGGGACAGGGACTGTGTCCAACCTGATTAGTTTGTATTTACCCCAGTGTCTACTATAGGGCACATAGTAAGCACTTAACAAATACCATAAAAAAGAGCCCATGGACTCCATAGCTGGGCTCGACCACTGCAGCCTTTCCTAAGACCCTGCCTTCCAGACTCACCTGGAGGGATGGAGAAAGAGAGAAAGAGCTGCCAGGTAGGACAGCCCAACTCAGTCCAATCCCAGCCCCCTTCTACAACCAGACTTTCCACTAAGCCAGCTTGCCTTACCAACTTATTTACACCCTCCCTGGCAATCATGTATAGGTGTGTGTTCAATTTATTTATTTTGATGGTGTTGAAAATATTTTTATGTTTGTCTTCCCCATCTGTGAGTTCCTTGTGGGCAAGGAATGTGTTCGCCTGGTTATTCTGTCCTTCCCAAGTGCCTAGCACAGTGCACTGCACCAAGAAGGTTCTCAATAAATGCTATGACTACACTACCACCTTCCACGAACACAGAATGAACTCCCCACAGCACATATATAGATAGATCAGTAATTAATTAATCTATTTATTTATATGTCTGTCTCCCACTCTAGTCTATGAGCTTGTTGTGAGCAGGAATGTGTTTGTTGTTATATCGTACTCTCCCAAACACTTAGTACAGTGCTTTGTCCACAGTAAGCTTTCAATAATTAAGATTGAATGAATGAATGAATGAATAACTCTTGAGGCCTGGAACAGGGAAAATTTGGTGGTTATGTCTTACAGGCCCCAAAGACTCATTATTTTTTTTATGGTGTTCATTAAATGCTTACTATGTGCCAGGCACTGTTCTAAGCACTGAGATAGACACAAGATAATCAGGTCCCTGTCCCCCATGGGACTCACAGGCTTAATCCTCATTTTTCAGTCCAGGTAACTGAGACACAGAGAAGTAAAGTGACTTGCCCAAGATCACACAGCAGTCTAGTGGTGGAGCTGGGATTAGAGCCCAGGTCCTTCTGACTTCCAGACTCATGTTCCATTCACTAGACCACATTCCTTCTCAGTTGAAATAAAAATGCAGAAGGAGGTCTTCATTCTTTAAAAAATGTACAGGTGGAATTAGAACCATTTGAAATTGCACATTTTCCATTAGCTGGAATTAGGGAATTTTGACCGTTTTCATTGCCAGCCTCTTCCTTTGGGGAATGTATACACTGTATGCACGGTAGTGGAAAGAGCCCGGGCCTGGGAGTCAGAGGACCTGGGTTCTAATACCGGTTCCACCACTTGTCTGCTCTGAGACCTTGGGCAAGTCATTTAGCTTCTCTGAGCCTCAATTCCCTCATCTACAAAATGGGGATTTAATAGTTGTTCTCCCTCCTACTTAAAACTACTAGCTCCATGTGGGAACTGATTATCGTGGATCTACGTGAGCGCTTAGTTCAGTGCTTGGCATATAGTAAGTGCTTAACAAATGCCCTAATAATAATAATGGTTATTATGGAGAAATGGGAGGGTCCCTCCATTTCCAGACAGCCTTGGACTCCCCCAGGGTATTTGGACTGGGACTAGGAAGGATCTGAAGGACCCAAGTCCAGCCTGTCTGGCCTCATGAACTCAGCTCCTGTACCAGCCTCCCATAGAGAAGCATACGTGGCTCAGTGGAAAGAGCCTGGGCTTGGGAGTCAGAGGTCATGGGTTCGAATCCCTGCTCTGTCACTTGTCAGCTGGGTGACTGTGGGCAAGTCACTTAACTTCTCTGGGCCTCAGTTCCCTCATCTGTAAACTGGGGATGAAGACTGTGACCCTCATGTGGGACAACCTGATTACCCTGTATCTACCCCAGTGCTTAGAACAGTGCTGTGCACATAGTAATCGCGTAATACCAACATTATTATTATTATTATTATTATAATCCCCTGAGGCTTCTGAACTCACCAGGGCCCTGCAGAGGTTGGAGAGAAATGGGTCACCGCCGGACCGAAGGGAACCTGGTCAGGCCTCTGTCCTAGGCAGGCCCACTAGGCGGGTGAATGCCATCGGGGTGTTCCTATCCAAATGGAACCCCCCCCCCCAAGGATTCTGGGAGTCAGATCGCTGAAGCTTGGTGGCTCTGAGTAAGGGAACAAGAACTGTTGATCCAACGACACCCAAACGCTCAGTAAAGTGCTCTGCACATAGTAAGTGCTCAATAAATATCATTGAATGAATGAATGAATGGAGAGGAGGCAGATCACACCCATTAGTGGGCAGGGGTTTACCAGCCAAAGCCCCAGCAGGCTCAGAGACTTAATGGACTGGCTCCCCTCTGACCCAGGCACCCCACTAATGTCTACTCAAGGGACTGACTACAAGCGCCAGAGTAAGGGCAGACTGTAAGTCTGTCAGTAAGGCCTGACTCCCAGGCCTGTGCTCTATTCAATAGGCCATGCTGCTTTTCACACCACTTTATTCAGCCCTATGTGCCAAGCACTGTACTAAGCACTGGGGTAGATGAGATAATCAAGTCCTGTATGGAGTTCACAGTCTAAGTAGGAGGGAAAACAGGTATTGAATCCCCATTTTACAGATGAGGGAACTGAGACACAGAAGTTAAATGGATTTCCCAAGGTCACACAGCAGACCAGTGGTGGAGTCAACATTAGAACCCAGGTCCTCAGACTCCCAAGCCTGGGCTCTTTTCACTAAGCCACACTGCTTCTCCAAACAATTATTGTCTTATTTTTAGGACTGAGTTCATTCTTTGGTACCCCGACCTGAGTTCCAGAATTGCTGAAAAATAGGCCTCAGCACTTCATTTTTGCCCTATTCTAAAGGATCAAATTCTCCTTTAGGAAGGAGTCAAAAAGAGGCTTAGACTTCTCACAGAAGAAGAAATTTATTAAGATGTGGAGGATTTAGACCCCCACATTACCTACCCACCCCTTGCCAAATCCTTCCAATAATGCCCAGCCCATTGTAGGTAAAACAAAATGGCACCTCCCTTCCTCACCCAATTCATACCAACTACCAAGATATGGTGAGCTAAGCAACGAGGCAATGTGGTTTGGTGGAAAGAATACTGGTGTGGGAGACAGGAGATCTGAATTCCAATCTCAGTTCCGCCACTGGCCTGCTGTGTGATCCCGGACAATTTATATGCTCCCTCTGGGGCTGTTACTCTCCTATAAAATGGGGATACCTCTTAGACTGTGAGACGCTTGTGGGAAAGGAACCAGGTCTGATCTGGCTACCTTGTGTCCATCCCTGCACTTATCACAGAGTAGGTGCTTAATACCAATAACATTGTTTGTGTGTGTGTTTGTGTGTATAGGGGCTTTTAGCTCCATTCAGGGCCAAAACAGTGTGGGGGCAGGGCAGGGGTAGGATGGACTGGAAAAGCCATTCACTCAACCCCCTCTGGGGCTGGTCTAAACTACTCCCTAAAACCTCACTACAGGATAAGTTAGTTGTTTGGCTGTGTAATTGACTTGTCAGTATTTTTTCCATTAATATTGACCTGAAACCTCCATTCTTTCAGTTGAGTCCATTACTTCCTATGTTTCTCTCAGTGGCTTATAAGTGACTGTCTTTCCCCAAAACTTTTTCGCCCAGGTCCTGCCTCTGGCTTGGAATGCCCTCCCTCTTCATATCCCACAGACAATTACTCTCTCCACCTTCAAAGCCTTAGTGAAGGCACATCTTCTCCAAGCGGTCTTCCCTAAGCCCTCAGTAGAGAAGCAGCATGGCTCAGTGGAAAGAGCCCGGGCTTGGGAGTCAGAGGTCATGGGTTCGAATCCCGGCTCTGCCACTCATCAGCTGGGTGACTGGGAAAGTCACTTAACTTCTCTGGGCTTCAGTTCCCTCATCTGTAAAATGGGGATTAAGACTGTGGGCCTCATGTGGGGCAACCTGATTACCCTGTATCTACCCCAGTGCTTGGAACAGTGCTCTGCACATAGTAAGCGCTTAACAAATACCAACATTATTATTTCCTCTTTTCCCACTCCCTTCTGCCTTGTTCTGATTTCTAATCCCTCTCTGAGACCCAAATCACTTACATATAAATAATTCATTTATATTGTCTGCCTCCCTCACCAGGCTTTGAGCCCAATGTGGGCAGGGAATGTGTCTACTAACTCTGTTGTATTGTACGCCCCAAGCGCTTAGTGCAGTGCTCTGAACACAGTCAGTGCTCAATAAATGAGTGTGTGTGTGTGTATAGGTATCTGACTGGTCAAGGTTCTCCCTTGCCCTCTCCCTAAGGCCAAATATGCCTAGCTCTTTTGATCTCTTTCAGGAGTTTCTACCCAATTCAGCATTCTCTTGCTAAAACACAACTTTGCATTTTAAATCATGCCCTCTTTTGGTGGGGCGACTATCCCCTGCCTATAGGGAGTGCCACTGGGTTCTTTCCCCTTTTTAACTTTGTTAAAGGTTCAGTGAATGGAGGCCACATTAGACAACTGGACCCGGCAAACCAAAACAGAGGCAGTCTTACCCTTTAAAAGCACACATATCCTCAAAGAAGGACTTACTCGGATTTGGACGATTTTTCCACCTGAGACTCTGTGACAGATTTTTTAATAGTGACAAGGCCAAGTTACAAACATCTCCGGAATCGAGTGTAAAAGCACTTGCTGGTAGCTAAAGTGCTGTAGAAATCCCTTTAAAACAAGCTGGGGGAGAGCAGAGATGACACTCTCTAGAATGTAAAGCACAGCTCTAGAACTTTCCTTGCAGCCCTGCCGAAGGACGAGGGACGGGGGGAGAGAAGGAGGAGTGGAGAGTGGTGAGGGGCTCCGGCTTTGGGGATCCCATTGGATGGCGATTTCAAAGAAGGGTATGCGTTGCCTTACGGAGAAACAAACGTCCTCCCTTTACCACGGAGGAAGCTAGGGGTTGAGACTGAAGCGTTTTGGGGCCCAGGGAGATGAAGACAGGGCTCAGGCAAGCAATGAGGATTCTGAGAAACGGTGAGGAGCTTGATTCTCTGGGGCGGCGGGTACCTGTCCGCAGGGCCTGTCCGCAGGGTGGGCGTGATGGCTTCCACAATGCGGGCCGGGTAGGAGAGAAGTACCTGGACGTGAACCGTCCCCACCCCCGGTACTCCCAGGATCCCTTCCCTCGGGAACGATCCTGCCGCCGAGTTGAGCGCCGGACACCAAAATTCACCCGCTTCCAACTGTCACCCTCCCCTTCCGGGCTTCGGGGGTTACCCTTTTCCCAACTGGCCAGCACAGGTACAGTCTCGTTCACAGATTCCACTCCTCGATGACGGGTCCGGTCCTTGTCTCTGAGCCAAGCGCGTTCCAAGGGCGAATGCGCCGAAGAGCGGATCCTTAAACTCCCCCCGAGTTGTGGCAATGTCCGGTGGAGACAGAGAGAGGCCTCCGAATGTGCCCGAGGTCCCCTGCTCCAGGCAGAGGAGCCACTCGCGGGCACACAGTCTCGGTGCCCACGGCCCGGTGCCGGGGAGGCTACATTTTCTGCAGTGCTTCAACTGGACGAGGTCTTAGCACCTCCCACCTCCTCTACGCTGCTGCCACCCTTCCCCTTGGGAGCCCTACCCCTGTCTCTCCTCTGCTCAGGAGCCGTGGGGGCCTGGAGAGGCGACTCCGGAGGAGGGAGAGCCGGGCAGGTGGGTCGGTGGCCCCCAGGAGCTGTGGGAGGCAGGGGTGGAGGGAGCACCCCCGTCCCCCACCGTGGACCCTGGGAAACCAACGTGGTGAGGAAAGCCTTCGCTGGCACCACCCTGTACTACAATAGCAAGGATCTTGGCAACAGGCAGGGGTTCCGTGCAGGGAATGTGGGCGGGCCAGGAATGGCTAAGCGGATTCAGGGAGAGCGAGGCCGTCGCCTGCTTAGAGGCTGACCAGCCCCAGAGGACACACCTCCCGCAGAAAGGCCCTCCCAGAACCCAGGCGGGGCAAGTGGCCATGACCACGAGCCAGAGAAATCATCCAGAGGAGCAGGGGCCGGGTCACTTCTCCCCATTCCCATCCTCTTAGGCGCAGGATCACCATTCCCTCTTCCCTGCAGACTGGGGAAGGAGGAGACTGCTCTGTGCCCTCTGGCCACCATCAACCGGACGCTACTCACCAACAACCGAGCTGTGGTGGGCAAGTCAGAGGAGCAACCCACCTTCTCCAAGCTCCCCCCGAACCCAGCACTCCTTTTTCCACAATTCCCACCCAAAACACAGCTTTTTCTGGAGAGATCTAGGACAACACCTTCCTCTGCTCCCAACCTATTTCTACCACATCCTAAACTGAAACCAACCATGTCTGGGTCGAATCAAGAGGTCCTGGGTCCAGCCCCACTGCAGATAGATATTCCGCAAAACCCCAAGGCAGAGAGTGAAAGGAGAGACAGGAGACAGGAGCCCTGATGCAGGTTTTTCTATACATAAGTGTTTTTGACACCACAGCCTGTTGCTTATAATAAAACAGAAACAGCAGCCAGAATACACACCCGAATGCAAAAAAAAAAAAAAATGGGGGGGGAGAGAAGGAGAACAAAACACCCAAACCAAAAAAAAAAATCCTTTGTTTTATATATTAAAATAGGAAAGAAAAAATATCTGCCCAAAACCAGGTGGCTCCAGACAGTGCAAGAAAGAGGAAAGTCCAAGAGGAGAGAAGAGAACTGCTAGGCTGGGAAATAAACACAACACAAAGAAAAATCATCAGCGAAGCTCCCACCCTGGGGCACTGGAAACTGGAGATAACAGATTGTCCGATCCTCACGCTTGGTTTTTTTGTTTTGTTTTTTTTAGCACCTGTACAATAAAACTGTACCATCTACAACCCGAGACCCCCTGACTCCGACTCGCTCACGGGCGGGCGGTCCACTCCTGCCCTTGGACAGCCTGCTCTAATAGGATTGCTTTTAAAAATAGCATCTGATATAAAAGTAAGAAGCGCACGTGTGTGAAAGAGAATGCATGGGGGTAGGAGGGGAGAGAACAGAGAGGGCTCCTCCCATTTCCTGTCTCCAAATAAACACTGACCCGGAGGGGAGAGGGCTGTGCCGGGATCGTATTCCTTTGTGGTTTAGCCGGAGCCCGGACGACTTTCTTCTGCTCTAAAGCAGTTTGGACTTTACATCTAGAGGGGCTCCCAGGCTCAGGCTGGATAGTGGGGTCGACGGAGGTTCGGAGAAAGAAGCAGCCATATAGGTGGGGGGCGGGGCACGATGAGGAGGGGCGGAAGGGGAGAAGATGGGGGATGATATTAAATTTGCTCTACCCAAGAAGGACAGGAAGGAAGGGGTGTCCTGCCCCTACGACCAATCCTGGACTAGCGACCGCTTCCTCGTTCCCTCCCCCCTCACCACAGTCCTCCGTCAGGGAGCCCTGCCCACAAATAGCAGGTCTTGGGGGGAGAGGGGTTGCCGGATGGGGGAACGGGGAGGGGAGAGGGTGTCTGGAAGGGGGTGGCGGGGAGGGTGACGGGGTTGGGCAGAAATGAGAAAGACGGGGGTGAGCACCGTAATCTCAGCTCCCGGGCCGTGGAGAAAGCTGCTCCTGCCCGTTCGGTCTTCTTATTCACATTGTCTGACTGGCTTGAGAACTGCCCGTGGGGGAAGCAAGAATAATTTGGGTCTTGGTGAGATGGGGTCGGGGCGGAGGGCGGGGAGGAGGAGGCCCTCGAATGGTGCTTCTCAAAAGACGAAAGGGAGGGGAGGCTGGGGAAAAGGGAAAAGGAACCTTGGTACAAGTTGATGTCTCAACGGATCACAGTGATACAGACTTATCCGAAACAAATGAAACAATACAAATTAAATACTAATTAAATAAATACTATGGAAGACACTGAGGACAACGGGGGTGGGGAGGGGGAGGATCGAGAGCGAAGAGCATTTCCGCGGGGCAGGCCGAAGGCGCCCATTGCACCTGAAGGTTCTTCTGTCTCCCGGGTCCCGGATTTGGTCACACAAAATCCCTCCGTGAACAAGAGAGACTCTCAGGAGATATGTGCCCGTCTGGGTTGGAGGAGGAGGAGGAAGAGGAGGGAGAGGAGGGGGAGGGGGAGGAGGAGGAGGAAGAGGGGCAGCGGGCCCGTCGCCTCTGCCAGGGGGAAGCGGTTCCAGCTCCGCGGGACCACCGATCCCCGAGGCGGAGCCCCCGGCCCGCCGCTCGCCGTCCCTCCGGGCCTCCTCGCGGCTTCAGAGACGGGCCCCGCGGCCTCCCCCTTCACCGAACGCCGTGCCGACGGGGAGGAGAACGAACGGATGCCAGCCCCCGGCCGCTAACGCTGGCACTGATAAGGCTGCTTCTCGTTGGTCCGTATTATTGCCTCATATTGCAGTCCGCTGCCCTGGAGGGTTCTTTTCCCGTCAGCTGCTCCAGGCCTGAAATTCAACCTCTGAGCCCAGCAGCTGAAGCAGCTCTGGTTCGGACCTCACCAGCTCCACAGTGTCCGCGCTGCCCAGGGGGCTGGGCTCCAGGCCCTCCGGGGGCCCCCCGGCCCGGGGCGGCGACGGCAGCAGCTGGCTGGAGGACACCTGGCGGTGGAACTCCGTCTGGGGCAAGGTGGCCACTTCAAAGTGCGGGAAACGAGCCTGAAATATCCGCGAGGAAAGCTTCAGCCTCTTCAGGATGTCGGAGAACAGGAACCAGTTGCAGGGCCTGGGAAGCCGGGGAGAGCGGTTGCTGAGTCGGAAGGAAATCGTCTGCGCCGCGGAGCCCGGCCTGAGCTACAGCCCACGTTTAATCCCCTCCGCTGCAGCTACCGTTAACCGTGGCCTGCCTTCACCACCTCTCCCAGCTGCCTCACAGCTTCCACGCCAGACAAGGGAGCTCTGGTCCCTTCGCTGGCTGGACTCTGCTATCCCGTTTCAGGGCAGGAAATGCTGGGTACTTCAAAGAAACGAATTAACTGTGCTAATGCTACCCTGCGGAAGCACCCCTCCCTCCTATCACCCCCACACACAGTCCCTGCGCCCCGCCCCCACACCGGCAAGCGTCCCCGCGGGCCTATTTTCCCTCCACCCGGCGGGACGGACTCCGGCCAGATGGCCTCGGAGGCAGGCTTCTCCTTGGACACACGTCTCATACCATTTCTCCCTTCTTTTAAGTACCGCTGGCACTGTTTTCGTTCCCCTCCGGGTCTCCGAGAAACTCTGAGTTTCTTTTTATAAGGGGTTTTAAAATATGTAAATGAAGACAGGCGGGGCATAAGACCTCTTCCTTCTCCATGTTTTTGTTGTTGTTTTTAAATAGTATTTGTTAAGAGCTTACTATGTCTCAAACACTGTTCTGAGCCCTGGGGTAGATTCCGGTTAATTAGGTTGTATATAGTCCTTGTCTCACATGGGGCTCGTAGTCTAAGTAGGAGGGAGAACTGAGACACAGAGAAGTTAAGTGATTTGCCCAACTTCGCAAAACAAGCATTTGGCAAAGCCAGAATTAGAACCCAGGTCCTCCGACTCCCAGGTCCAGGCTCTTTCCACTAGGCCACTGTAATACTGTTGGAACAGCATTCCAATAATAATAATGATAATACTTAATTTATATGCAGGGCTCTTCTCAAACTGTCCAGAGTGGTTTCACATCAATTATCTCATTCTATCCTCACAACATCCCCGTGAGATTGGGAGGGGGCAGGTATCGCTCTCCCCGTTTTACAGGTGAGGAGACCGAGACCCAAAGGGGTTCAGCGGCTTGCCCCAGGTCCCACAGACAAGTCCGAGACGGAGCTGGGACAAGGACCCAGCTCTCATTTCTCTCAGACCCCGGTGCTACATCTGTCGAGTTCGCTTTGTGGCACTCCCAGCGGCGGCTTGGCCAAACCCGACCGTGCCAACTTGTCGGTGCCAGGGATCTCAGCCCCGGTCCCCGCCATCCCCCGCTCAGCCAGGGTTGTGGCCAGGCCTGCCTTGGCAACTGTCATTCCGGCCCTGGCGTGGGACTGAAGCTGAGGCGGACCCGGTCGGACCCAGGGCAAGGGGCTACCGGCCTGAGAGGGTATCCGGGGCCGCCGCGGCCGCTGCCCGAATCCTTTGGGACATAAGCCCTGAGAAGCGGCATGGCGTAGTGGATGGAACACGGGCCGGGGAGTCAGAAGGTCTAATCCTGGCTCTGCCACGTGTCTGCTCTGTGACCTTGGGCAAGTCACTTCACTTCTCTGGGCCTCAGTTCCCTCATCTGTAATAAGGGGATTGAGACTGTGAGCCCAAGTGGGACAGGGACTGTGTCCAACCCGATTTGCTTGTATCCACCCTAGTGCTTAGTAGAGTGCCTGGCATACAGTAAGCACTTAACAGTTACCACAATTATTATTATTATTTGGTATTTAAGTGCTTACTATGTGACAAGCACTGTTCTAAGTGCTGGGGGAGATACAGGGTAATCGGGTTGTCCCACATGAGGCTCACAGGCTTCATCCCCATTTTGCAGGTGAGGGAACTGAGGCCCAGAGAAGTCAAGTGACTTGCCCAAAGTCACACAGCGGATAGGTGGCGGAGTCGGGATTAGAAACCATGACCTCTGACTCCTAAGATCTTGCTCTTTGGACAAATATTGGCCCTTTTGGCCTCCTTTAAGTTAAAAAGGAGAAGTGAGAGGATGACTGTAGGCTCTCTATGGGAAGGGAATACAGCTGATATGTTGTATTCTACTCTCTCAACCGCTTAGTACAGTGCTCTTTCCACTGAGCCACGTTTTTACAGAGCAGAGAACTGCAAAACCGGGCTCGGGATGACCTCACCCAAGTGGGCGTGGCCTTGCCACGACGGAGAGGGGGTTTTGCCTTTTAATTTGCTCAAGTGGCCGTTTTGTACCGCAACAGAGAATTTAGCTCTCCGCTTGGAAAGCTTTCTTCTCAAAGGATCTTGCACTTGATCAAGTCAATGCCTAGAATCCAAGCAACCATTCCATAGCAACAGCTGCTGCTCTTTCATGAGGATTTGCTCTTCCCGTTAAGACCGGGGGAAACACTGCTGAATGACTTGTCAATCATTACACCTATCTGAATTCTCCTGCATTTTTCACTATTTAACATTACTCGCACTCTCCATCTCGTCACCCTCCCCACCTCCCATCTTGCTTTCCGAACAGACCGGGCTTGCCTCAGACTCTCTTCCTTGAGATCACCTTACCCTGCGGACCCCCCAAAACTTCCCTCCGCTCAATTTGCGGATTGCCTAAGAATCGGTTTCCAGAGGTTCTGGGAACTCCGAGGCCCCTCTGGTTCTCCTTTACTGTGTAGGTATCCCACTTGGTCCTTCATGGCTCCTCCCATCTCTAGATGTCTTTCAGTTTCAAACTTAACTTTCCTCCCAGCCACCGGTAGGGTGGAAAAAATGGATACTTAGGGGAGACCTGCAGTGGGAGGTGTGGGGGGATTCCTTGGCCAATCCATTCTGGGAAAGTCTGCTCTTAGCTGAAAATTCAAATGGCTAGAAATCTTGGCCCAGCCCCAGAAATAACATGTCTGTGACTGAGACCGGACTCCCCTAGCTCCCGGAACACTGCGGGCCCGAATCGGAGCTGGAGCTGGGGTGAGCACTCTCTTCTCCCTCTACCCCTCAGCTCGCACTCTTTGTTCCTCTCAAGCTAACCCACTCTGTCTCCATCTTGCCTCTCCCGCTGCCACCCTCTTGTTCACGCCCTTCCCCATGCCTGGAACTCCTCCCACACCATATCCAGCAGACCTACGACACTCTCCTTCTAAGCCCTTCCGAAATCACATCTCCTCCAGGCAGGCTTCCCCGATCAATCGCCCATCTCCCCATTTTATATCCTTCAACTGCCATTTCCGCCCTTCCACACCACCTAAGGATTCACCCTTACGTACATATCTTGTACACTCTATTACTTCTTCCAACTCTACTGTATTTATATTTCTGTTCAATCATCTAGAGCTAGACTGTAAGCTCTTCAAGGGCAGGGATCACGGACATGAATTCTGCTGCCCTCTCCCAAGGGTTTAGTGCTCTGCCCACAGAAGGCGCTCAATTCATACTACTGTTTGACTGACTGATGTGGCCCCTAACTCCTTTAAGACCGGGAACTCTGGTTTCAGTCAGTCCTATTTACTGAATGCTTACTGTGTGAAGAGCACTGTATTAAGCAATTGGGAGAGTACAATATAACGGACACATTCACCTCTCACAATGAGCTTAGAGCCTAGAGTGTCTCCGCGCCTGAAGCCCAGACTGGTCGCACCTGGCGCCCAGAAAATAGCTCACTGGAAGCCTCATTCTGGCCTCTTAAGCGTTTACAACGCTGGGGAAGCGACTGCCTGGAGCAGTGAAGGTTACTACTCCAAAAACAGTTTATTTACTTAACATCGTTATCTGGATTGGTTGGCTGTGTTTCTTACTGTTGCTACCAATGCACCATTATTTGTTCCTCATATCTGACTCACTGCGTAGCTCTAGCCACTTAGATCGTGAACCCTTATGGGACGGGGACAAGTTTGAAAAAAATTACAGTGCTTCTACCCCGGCAGGTAGCATAAAGCACAGCATACCGTAAGCGCTCAATTAATGCCAAACCCCACCAGTCAATCAAACAAATAACCACAGGTAAAAAGGAATTTCCTTTTCCGGTTCATCTAATATCTAGAAATGGACATTTCTACCCCGGCGAGTTGCATAAAGCTCAGCACACAGTAAGCATTTGATTGATGCCAGTCGCCAAGCATTTAGTACAGTGCTTTGCACACAGTACGCGCTCTATAAATACGATTGAATGAACTCCACCAACCAACCACACCAATAACCGGCGGTTAAAAGGAATCTCCTTTTCCGGTCGATTTTGTAATCTAGCAGGGTTCTGCTGCTGGACTCTGAGACCTCGATATTATCTATTACTAGTATTGTATTTGTTAAGCGCTTAACAATGTGCCAAGCACTGTTCTAAGTGCTGGGGTAGATACAAGGTAATCAGGTTGTCCATGTGGGCTCACGGTCTTAATCCCCGTTTTACAGATGAGGTAAGTGAGGCCCAGAGAAGTTAAGTGGTTTGCCCAAAGTCACACAAAAGACAAGTGGCAGAGCCGGGGTTAGAACCCACGTCCTGACTCCCAAGCCCAGGCTCTTTCACTAAGCCACGCTGCTTCCCTAGGGTCTCCGTTCCCAGCCCACAGCCATAGCGTCCACAGAAAGGAGGCCCACTCACCCACGAGACACTGACACCTGAAGATTATAACACGGGAGCAGTGGCTTGTCTGAGAATTCGAACATGAAGTTGTCTGAATCCTGTTCGTCCTCTTGATCGGAGCTTCCCGGAGGATTGAGAAGAAGGTCACACCCGATTCCATCCTTCCCCTCTGCAGATAGAGAAAACCCGGGGAATCGGCCTTCTTCCGGCAGAGAGATCATCCTGGGAAGGGCACGCACCCAAGCAGCCGCCCCATCTGACCCCAAGTCAGAGGCTGGACAGTCCCAGCCGCCCACCCCGTTGCAGATTTCCTCTCCCGGGTCCCTTCCCGGCTGCTGGATCTTATCCTCCACCTCTGCCTTGACACACCCACCACCCCATCCTCCATCCCCAACCTGCCCCGTCCACCAGTGTAGAGGTTCTGCTTTGTAAAGTACAGGGCGCTCCGCCCAGGTGGCTACCCCAGAGGCAAGAGGAGCCATAATTCGGACCCTCCCCGAAGGCAGTTCTGAGGAAGAGAAGGGGGCTTCTCGTCTTCCCCGTGACCCCCATGGCCCGATTTAGAATGGATCACATGGGAAGCCCCGCGGAGCTCATGGTTCCTTCCCGCCCGCTCCTTTGTTAAGACTGAGCTGGGAAGGCCAAGCCCTCTGGACCCATGAGGAGAGGGAAGGCCGCCTGACTCACCCAGTGTGGAACTGCTGTAGAAGTCCCAGGCCACGTGGGGATCGCCTTCAGCCCGGCCCTGGAGGTCAGAGAGATGATCTGGGGAGGGAACAGAGGAGGGTGAGACCGAGGCGGGGGCAGGAGCAACCAGGCTAAGCACTGAGCTAGGCTCTTTACAAAATGAATCGGTCCTGTCCCGGTGGTTCCCGCTATTCATTCATTCATTCATATTTATCGCGTGCTTACTGTGTGCAGAGCACTGTACTAAGCGTTTGGGAAAGTACAGTACAACAATAAACAGTGACATTCCCTGCCCACAACGAGCTCACAGTCTAGAGGTGGGAGAAAGACAAAATACAAATAAATAAAATGACAGATATACACTCAAGTGCTATGGGCCTGGGAGGGGGGAAGAGCAAAGGGAGCAGAGTCAGGGTGATGCAGAAGGGAATGGGAGATGAAAAAAAGTGGGGCTTAGTCTGGGAAGGTCTCTTGGAGGAGATGTGCCTTCAATGAGGCTTTGAAGCAGAGAAGAGTAATTGTCGGAGACCAACTTGGACATCAGGACTTCTCTCCCTCTGGGGGGAAGCCCTTTCTCCCGTCCTCTGAATCCCAGGCCCACGATGGTTCCAGAGCCCCTGGGGGCCCAGCAGGCCACATAGATCCTGCATGGCCTCATTATCTGGGCCGGCCTCACGGAACCCCATTAAGGGAGGGTGGAAAGTGGAAAGCGCCCAGCCTCCCTCTTCCTAAATCAGAAGCGGCATGACCTAGTGGATAGAGCCCAGGCCTAGGAGTCGAAAGGACCTGGGTTCTAATTCTGGCTCCGCCACTTGTCTGCTCGGTGACCCCGGGCAAGTCACTTCTCTGTGCCTCAGTTTTCTTATCTGGAAAATGGGGATTAAGACTGAGCCCCATGTGCGACATGGACTGTGTCCAACTGGATTATCTTGTATCTACTCCAGCACTTAATACAGTGACTGGCACATAGTCAGTGCTTAACAAATGCCATTAAAAAATATATATTGGCAGGGACCTGGTTCTGGAGCCTGGTGTGCCCTGGGGGGATTTCTGTGAGGTGCCATTAATAATAATAATGTTGGTATTTGTTAAGCGCTTACTATGTGCAGAGCACTGTTCTAAGCGCTGGGGTAGACACAGGGGAATCAGGTTGTCCCACGTAGGGCTCATAGTCTTAATCCCCATTTTACAGATGAGGGAACTGAGGCACAGAGAAGTTAAGTGACTTGCCCACAGTCACACAGCTGACAAGTGGCAGAACTGGGATTTGAACTCATGAGCCCTGACTCCAAAGCCCGTGCTCTTTCCACTGCGCCACGCTGCTTCTCAGCCATTACCCTACACTGTGGTTCAGCAGGGGGCCCATAGCATCCAGCATGGGAGGGCAGCATTGTTTTCCCCCAGAGAACTTGTGAATCCCTGGAGCCAGCCCTGACTGTACCTATAACCCGGCACCCACAGTAAAAACCAGGGCATCTTAGCGGGAGTCTGGAACCGCCACTTAATCGGGTGAGCCACAGGTGCCATTGTTCAAAGGCTACTGGCCAGAAGGCTGCCGATCTGCCCCTCTCCAAAAGATCTCTGCTGTCAGACCCCTAGAGGCCCAAAGTCGAAAGGAGTCTTCCTGGAGAAGGGGATTGGAGACATCACAGCAGCCGGGGAGTCTGGTGGTATTCGATACTTGTGAAGCGCTTCCACTGTTCTAAGTGCTGGGATATTACAAGTTAATACAGTTAGATGGGAATGAATCAAAGGAATTGGGGTGGTTGAGCCAAGAGAAGAGAAGGCTAAAGGAGTCTGAAAACCACTTGAGTCTCCAGAGCCCTTCATCCATCACGACAGTGTGATGGGCTACTGGACGCACGGCCAATCGAACAGCTGTTTGTATGCTCACTGTGGGCAGGGAACGTGTCTACCAACTTTGTGATACTCTCCCAAATGCTTAGTCCGGTGCTCTGCACGAAGTAAGTGCTCAAAAAGATATGATTGGCTGACTGACTGGCCAAGCTCAGGCCTGAGAGTTAAAGACCTGGATTCTAATTCAGGCTCCATCCCTCCCTTGTCTGCTGGGTTACCTTGGGCACTTCACTTCTCTGAGTCTCATCTGTAAAATGGGGATTAACACTGTAAGCCCCATTTGGGTCCAGGACTATATCCAACCTCATTAGCTTGAATCTTGGCTCTACCAAATGCTCAGTACAGTGCTTTGAACACAGTAAAGTGCTCAATACGACTGAATGAATGAATCTACCCCAATGCTTAGTACAGTGCTTGGCACACAGTAAGTGCTTAACAAATACCATAAAAAAAAGGGGACCAGACTGCTGTGCAACTGGCAGGCTCTGCAAACACCACTCTCTGCCATGCCTCAACCAATCCGCATGTCGGTGGCCAATCCGCATGTCGGTGGCCCAAAAAGCCAATCTTCCAAAGTTAAAAGTGATCGAGAACGCCTGAGAAACGGCGTCCCGACGTGACCCCGAGGCCTGAGACCCCCGCTCGTTCCCCTCCCGCCAGGCCCGTGCTTACCACTGAGGAAGCGTTTCATCACCTCGCTGCTGGCGAGCTTCATGGCCGTCTGCCCTGAGTAGGTGGCCAGCGTGGGATCAGCGCCGTAGGAGAGCAAGAGCCAGATGGTCTCCAGGTTGTCATTAACCACCGCGTCATGGACCGGCCTGCGGAGCAAGGGCAAGAGGGAGGGTCAGCGGCAGACAGCGGGGTGGGCTGCGCCTGGGGGAATGGGTGCCATTGACCTCTTAAGGCCTAGAAATGAAACCAACAGTCCAAACAAAAACCAGTTCGGGTTTACGAAAGGGAGAGGGCACAGTGGACTGTGTGTGACGTTAATAATGATAATGATAACAATAATGAAGAGAACGGTATTAAGCACGGGGAAGCAGCGTGGCCTAGTGGAAAGAGCTCGGGCCAGGGAGTCAGAGGACGTGGGTTCTAAACCCGAATCTGCCACATAATAATAATGATGATAATAACAATAATAATAGCAATAATAAATTGTGGTATTTGCAAATCACTTCCTATGTTCCAGGCACTGTTCTACGCGCTGGGTGGTTACAAGCTAATAAGGTTGGACACAGTCCCTGTCCCACATAGGCTCACAGTCTTAATCCTCATTTTACAGAAGAAGCTTCTTTTAAATTGACCTTGGGCAAGTCACTTCACTTCTGTGCTTCGG
The DNA here is from genome assembly GCF_004115215.2 of Ornithorhynchus anatinus. Lineage (NCBI taxonomy): Eukaryota > Metazoa > Chordata > Mammalia > Monotremata > Ornithorhynchidae > Ornithorhynchus > Ornithorhynchus anatinus. The sequence goes on along the minus strand of NC_041733.1, from coordinate 18,463,362 downwards.
TTCCCTCCTGTAGAAAATGAAGATTAACTCCATGAGCACCATGTGGGATATGGATTGGATCCAAACTGATTAGCTTGTATCTACCCCAGCGCTGACTACAGTGTAAGCACTTAAAAAATACTTTCAAAAAAAAAAAAAAGGCTGCACAGAGCTGCCCCTGGCCCGCTGTCCGCTCTACCCATCATCTATCTGTAACGAGAGGGAGAAGCCCCCGGCGCTGACTCGCCTGGTGCCATCCTGGGCGCTGCAGTTCACATTGGCGCCGTGCTCCAGCAGAATGTTTAAGATGTCCGTCCAGCCCCGGGCACATGCCTCGTGCAGGGCCGTGTAGCCGGCGTTGTCCCGATGATTTACGTCCCGGCTCTCTTTCTGCAGGCAATACAGCACCACATCCTGGCGGGACAAAAACACTTGGCTCATCTGCGAGGGGCTACACGACATGCCATTCGGCGGGAATCCCAGGAGGTCGCAGAGTCGGGGAAGACCTGATCAGACTGCACGGATCCCATCATCCCCTGCTCACTTCTCTCCGCTCTTTGAGATGGCAGGGGCCCAGAAGCAGGCCGAACCACGCCCGTTCGAACGCTGGCATTTTAGGGAAGGAAAGAGTGTCCGCAAAGGAGCTGGGGTGGTGCGTTAGGATGTGCTTCCCACTCTGCCCACAGACTGAACTGCTTTAATGCCACCTGGTAGGTTCCTCCAACCAGCCAAGGAAACGACTGCGGGTCCCAGCTGCGGCCCCCGCATCCCGGCCTTAAGCTGGTGATGCAGGTGGATCAAATGGCGAGCCCGTTCCCGAAGCCTAGCAGCAATGGTTAGTAGCATCTACGTGAGGCCCGGCTTTTCAACGGTTCTATGCCATCATGCAATTTCCTAAACCCTACTGGGGATCTCTGATGGTTCGGGGCCCTTTTCTCGGTGGCAGCCCCAAGTTTTCCTGGCTAGGATAGAGGGGGCGAGGAGAGGTGAAGGCCGGGAATAATCAGATCATTAAGTGCAAGATAAGAGGTTTCTACCCTTTCTGCCAATGCGCTGCCTTTCTCCCTGCTCTCGATCTCCAGTGGAATCCAAATAGCGTATTTATATAAAAGCTTCTAACTCCTTCTTAAAAAAAAAAAGACGCGTTAGAGCCTGGTTCTCTCAAATCTCCCAGGTGGCAGTACAGCTCCTCCAGCTGCCGTCTGGAAGAAGAGGACGGCAAACCAAATGGCGGCAACACAAGCATCAGCAGCGCTGACCTCACTGGGCCTCATGGCCCGGAGACTCTTACGGTGCAGTAAATAACCGGCCGGAGCCACTGTGACATGAGCTGGAGAGCGGGGCGTGTTCGGTGGCTTCATGGTCAATTCCTGGAAACTCACGTGGTTTAAAGCCAGTCTTTTTCCTTAGGAAGACTGGTGGGTGTCGGACTGGTTTCGCCTATGTCAAGAGTCAGGGGTCAGCTGTTAATTGGATTAGTGCAGACCTGCCCTCCCTAGGAATTACCCTAATCCCCTTCTAACACCAGCAGAAACCTTGGTGGGAGTAGAGTTGGTGGAGCAGACAGAGTAAATACACCTATAATCTCCCAACCTGCACTCTCTCCCTCCTTCCCTCCCCATGTCAGCCCGCAGCTTTCTTACCTTGTAGCCAAGCCGGGCTGCCCGCTGCAAGAGAGTCTCCCCAGCGTTCTTATTCACAATCAGCCGACGGGCTTCCGGAGGGACGTGGCGAGTGCCGGGGGAGTCGGCGGAGTTCTCTGTCCCCACCCCTCGGGACTTGTACGGCGACCACCGGTCTGTTGGCTTCACTGGAGATGGGGATTTGGGCGAATGTGTCTTTAGTTGATTCCACCGCCCTTTCATCTGGAAAAGAATAATGATAGTACTCGTGGTATTTGTTAGGCGCTTACTAAGTGCCAGGCACCGGGGTGGATACGAGCAAATCGTGTTGGATGCAGTCCCTGTCCCACATGGGGCTCACAGTCTCAATCCCCATTTTACAGATGAGGTATCTGAGGCAGAAGTGACTTGCCTAAGGTCACATTGCAGACAAGGGGCGGAGCCAGTATTAGAACCCATGACCTTCTGACTCCCAGGCCCGTGCTCTATCCACTAAGCCATGCCGCTATCCACTGCTGCTTTCTAGAGTCACTAGCCACTAGGGCTGGTGCCATGTTTCCCATACCACAACAAGCCCTGAATGCCTCGCCATCTTTTCAGCAGTCTCAGGCTGGGATTCTGCCACCTCCTCTTTGCCCTCACAGTAGCAAGATTGTTATTTTTCTCTGTAGAGTATTCATCACGAGTGGCTTAGAATATTGCTCCAAGCCCAAAGACTCCTCATCCCCATAAGCGCTTAGTGTGGTGCTTTTCTGTACACAGTAAGTGTTCAGTAAAATGCCACTGTTTTTTTATTTTTTTGGTATTTGTTAAATGCTATGTGTCCAGCACTGTTCTAAGCACTAGGATAGATACGAGTTAATCAGGTTGGACACAGTCCCTGCTCCACATGGGGCTCACCGTCTAAGTACGAGGGAGAACAGGGACTGAAATCCCCATTTTACAGTTGAGGAAACTAGCCACAGAAAAGGCAAAAGGCCTGCCCAAGGTCATGCAGCAGGCAGGTGGCGGAGACCGAGTTAGAACCCAGGTCCTCTGACTCCCGGGCCCGGGCTCTTTCCCCTAGGCCACACTGCTTCCTTGACTGACTGACCAAGCTACTCTACATGCTTTCCTTCTGATTCTGTGATCCAGGAATACCAAATACCATACCAGTAATACCATACCCACAGTCAACAACTTTCTTTCTGCAGCTACAGAACGAGAAGCAGACCGTCAGACTCAATACCTGGATTTGAAAGCAGGACGCATTTACAGAGCCCTGATCAGTCTTTCAATCATATTTGAATGCTTACTGTGAGCAGGGCACGGCTCCATCCGTTAAATCAATCTTATTTACTGAGCGCTTGCCGTGTGCAGAGCACTGTACTAAGAGCTTGGGAAGTACGAAATAACAATCAACAGATGCATTCGCTGCCCACAACACGCTTACAGTCTAGAGGGGGAGACAGACATGAATATATATAAATTACAGATACATACGTAAGTGCCGGGGGCTGGGGCTAGATCTTTCTTCCCAAATGCCTCTCCCTGCCCCACTTCTGGCTTGGGAGTCAGCCCCACCCTAAGCCCCTCCAGGCACTCCTCCCTCCCAGGGGGCCAGATACGAGTCTGGTTCCCTCTCTGGGCCCGAGGATGCTGTGGACCTTTCTTTCCTGCAGAGACCTGTTTAGTGGTTTTACCTCCGCCAAGGTGGCTATGGTGGTAAGCTGCACATGCCACTCACCTCCAGTCCCTTTGAACAGGGACTAATGTCCTTAGACAGGGAACAGACCAACAAGAGCAGGAGAAACAAATGAAATTCACTGCGGGCAGGGAACGTGGCTACCAACTCTGTTATATTGACCTCCGCCCAAAGAAAGCGCTCTATAAATACGACTCACTGATTGATTGAAATCATAACGGTGGGAGCAAACAGAAATCTGGCCGCCGATATCTCCCAACACTGAGGGAAGCGTGAGCCTTAGCTGCTCACTCCCTGGAGGTATGCATGGTGGTTTGGCAAAGAAAAACAAGGAAGTGCCAGAAGGCTTTCCCTTGGTCCACACCCTGACACCCTGTGTGTTCCCAACCCCTCACCCGCTGAACCACCGAATTCTCCTCCTGCCACTTGATCCACGAGCCGCAAGCCGGGCCTCTCTCCCGGACTGTTGGACCAGGCTGCTGGCTTCAGCAGGGCAGTGACATCCTCACCTCCGGGCGCCACCATTTTACCTCACGCTCGGACTCCCTCCGCTCGCCCTGACGGCCTGTCCCGGCAGCTTCTATTCCCAACCTCCCAACAGGATGGGACCTTCTCCCCCTGGCTCCTCCACGGCCCCACCTCAACTCAGGGTATGTCATGTGCCATTCTGAGGGCAATTTATTTTGGGGTTTGCTTCTTCACATCCTCTGGACACCGGTCTCCCTCCCTCTCTAAACTATAAGCTTGTTGTGGGCAGGGAATGTGTCCATTTATTGTTATTCTGTACTCTCCCAAGCGCTTAGTACAGACCTTGGCACACAGTAAGCGCTCGACAAATATGACTGAATTGAATTATATCTTCCATTTTCCCACTCTGCCCACATCTCTCAGATGCTACCTTCTCCCTATGCTTCTTAACTGCACTGCCATCATAATGATGCCACAAAGGAATGGCAGACAACCAGGTGACGTATGAGCCAAAAAAGGCAAAACGGCCCAAGTTTTGCTTTTGTGGTGTTCAAATGTTTACCTTTCTTTTTTCTTAGCTGTATGTTTCTTAAGGGCAAGAACCGTGACTTCTTTAATTTAATCTTCTCGACAGGACCTGGATCCTCTAGGGCTCACCTGACATTCTTTGAGAAGCATGACAATTGGGATGCGGGGGGCGGGAGAAAGGAGGGAGTAGGGGTTGGGCTTGATGTTACTGTGGGCAGGGAATATGTCCACCAACCCTGTTTTATTGTACTCTTCGAAGGGTTTAGTACAGTGCTCTGCGTTCAGCGCTCAATAAATACCACTGACTGATGCATAATCCACCCACAAGCGATACTTCCCCCGTTCAGTGGGTTTGCTAATCCGTGGGGATCAAAGTATCGCTGAACCAAAAAGAGAGCATAGGGGATTGTTGAGAGAAACCAGGTCAAAAATTGGGCAGATTCTCATGTAGGGAGTCAAGGTCGACGTGGGAGGAATGGCCCCATCGCACTCTTTTCTGATTGCTAGTGTGCTTTTCCTAATCTTCTTCACTGTTTCTCAGTGGGAAACCCCTCATCTATCTTGTCCAAGGGGACCAGCAGGTGAGAAATGCAATGGAGAAAGGGGAAAAGGGAGAGAGAAGTCAGGTGTCGGAGCACAGGGAGAGAGAGGGAGGAAGGGGAAAGGGAGACCATGATAATAATAGTAATAATGGCATTTGTTAAGTGCTTATCTATGCCAGGCACTGTACTAAGCACTGGGGTGGATACAAGCAAATTGGATTGGCCAGTCCCTGTCCCACATGGGATTCACAGTCTTAACCCCCATTTTAGAGATGAGTGAACTGAGGCCCAGAGAAGTGAAGTGACTTGGCCAAGGTCACAGAGCAGAGAAAAGGTGTACACAGTGACTGTACACTGAGGACAAGGATTATGTCTACCAACTCTATTTTACTGTATTTTCCCAAGTAAGCTCAAACTCAATAAATACCACTGATTGATTAAAGAGGCCCGAGATTAAACTCTCGGGTATCCCCAAATCCAGCCTTTCTCCCCTCACTCCCAGAACCATACCTTTTCCTCCTCAGCGACTCCTGCCAGGTGCTTGGTCTTACACTTGCGTTTTCCTGATGGCTTTTCCAGAGCTTCGTGGCAAGATGAATTTTCAGGATGATTAGCGAGGAAACCATTAGGGAAGTCTGGGATCTCCTGGGGCTTGCGGGAGGATGAAGAATGCCTGCTCTTCGGGTGTAGATCAGAATCCAGGATGCCCTTCTGCTTCCGAAACTTGAAATCTGCAGCCCAAGTGGGAGAGGGAGAGAATAGGAATCAGTGGTCTGAAACACGGAGCAGCAAAAGCCTCCATGAGCCATGCCATGGGGGGCTTCATCCCCAACATCGACCAAGAGGTGGCTTTAAGGAATCAAACAACCTGAGCTTGAATCTGGGCTGGGGAAGACAGTGGGTCCAATCCAGGCAGCAGCAGTCTTGGGAGATCCGTTTTGGTTCCGGCAACCCAGGCCATCCTGAGTCCAAGTTCTGGTCCTTCGCCCACCTCCGAATTTGACCAGATTAGGAGGTGGGAGAGATGGATGGAGGACCAGTACTGACTGGAAGGCTCAACAATTTCCCAGCAGCCCTATGGAAGCTTGGGACTCAGACTGGGAGAGAGGGGGTGTTCCCAGAATTTTTTGCCGCCCAAGGACCACTAGGGAAAGGATTTCCCTATTACTCTCTCTCTGCCCTTTTCTCTGGAGTTTGGTTCGTAGGGACCGGTGGGAACTATTTCCAAACTGCAGGTGTATAGGGAGAGGCAGATGAGGAAATGAGAATTGAAGATTGTTTCGAAAAGGCAGCAGGGGAAACAAGAGAAAAAACATCTGCCTGTTAGCAGTTGAGCCTCTCAACTGAAGAGCTGGGGATTAGTTCTGAGAGGGTTTTTTGCAACTCAAGTCTGGTCTTGGAGAAAACAGGGACCCTAATCAGTGCTCTGCTAGATCCTTTCCTCTCCCCTCTCCCTTGTACTATCAATAATATCATTGTCACTATTCTCGGAGATTCAGCACATCCACCCTCTGCTTAGAGACACCGTGAAGTCTATGGGTACTCCAGATTTGGAAAATTCACTATCACATCAGTGGTATTTATTGAGTGCTTACTGTGTGCAGAGCACTGTACTAAGCACTTGGGAGAGAACAATCCAACAGGGTTGGTAGACACGTTTCCTGCCCAGCGGGAACTTAGAGTCTACAGGGTGAGACAGATCTTAATATAAATTACAGAAATGGACATAGTGCTGTGGGGCTGAGGGTGGAGTGAATATCAAGTGTTTAAAGGGAACTGATCCACATACATAGGTGACGCAGATGGTAGAAGGTGTAGGAGAAATGAGGGCTTACTCGGGGAAGACCCATCTCCTCTCCTCTCACTCTCCCTCCGGTGAGGGACACTAAAAGCATAAAATGCAGGCACTGCTGTCACTGAACCCAAGGATCAGTGCCTAGAATTAGGGGGCATTTATCTGGGGTGTCCCAGCCAAAAATCCTGTGCAAGTAGGAGGCTTAGCAAGGACAGTGGTGGCTTAGTTGCAGAAGAGCCGGCTTTGACAGACCCTTGGGTACTCACTCCACCCCACAGCACTTCTTACACTATTTCCCCTATCCAAAATATATTTTAATGTCTGTCTCCCCTTGTAGACTGTAAGTCCCTTGTTTGGGCAGTAATCACGTGGACCAACTTTGAAGGACTGTACTTTGTGCATCAGCCTCCTCGCTGACCTCTGTGCCTCTCCCTACTCCAGTCCATACTTCACTCTGCTGCCTGGGTCATTTTTCTTAAAAAAAAAAAAAAATTCCGTCCACGTGTTTCCCCACTCCTCAAGAATTTCCAGGGGTTGCCCATCCACTTCTGCATCAAATAGCAACTCCTTAAAGCACTCCAATAGCTCTCCCCCTTCTACCTTACCTTCCTGATCTACTACAGCCCATTTCACTCCTCTAGCGTCGGCTTGCTCACTGTACCTCGATCTCATCTATCTCGCCTCTGGCTCCTTTCCCACGTCCTCCCTCTGACCTGAAACTCCCTCCCACTCCACACACGCTAGACCTCCACTCTCCTCACCTTCAGTGCTTTATTAAAATCACATCTCTTCCAAGAGGTCTTCCCGGACTGAGCCCTCTCCCTTTCCCGGACCCTTTCCCGTCTGTGTTATCTATGCATTTGGAGCTGTGACCTTTGAGCACTGGATATTCACTCCACCCTCAGTCCCACAGCACTTTAGGGCATATCTGTAATTTATTTATTTAATGTCTGCCTCCTCCTCTAGATTGGAAGCTCCTTGCAGGCAGGGAACGTGCCTATCAATTCTGTTGCATTGTACTCTTCTAAGCCCTAAGTGCAGTTCTCTGCACACAGTGAGCACTCAATAAATACCGTTGATTGATTGATTTCCCAAGTGCTTAGTGTAGTGCTCTGCATACGGTAAGCACTCAGTAATACCGTTTGGCAACTCCCTATCCCACACTGGGTTCAGCAGAGGGCCGAGAATGGTGTGTCTTAACCCGATGGGGATAAAACCCCCACACACGGAAATAAGGATCTCAGTCTGAGAGCAGCATCTTCCAATACAAAGGGAGCTACACACTGACTCTCCCCAGGGTAATCCATCTTGGACGGGATGGCCATCTGCGTTCGTTTCCCAGGAGCCCCAGGAGAAGTCGCCGCTAGAATTCTTTTCTCTCAGCCAGAGGAAAAGCCCCTCAGATTCGCCTTTTCTCTGTCTTTAAGTGGTGATGCTGCTCTGGTGAACGGGGGATCGACTGTTGAGACCTCAACGGGGCCTAGAGCAGTTAAAGCCCGGCTCACACACTCACACACGGGAAACTACAGCCTGTGCTGTATTTGGGTGACATCTTCTGGCAGAAGCCACATACAACACCGGGGCTCTCGGGCCCAAAGGGGGATCGACCGACACACACAAACACAAACACACACATACACAAACACAGGGCAGAAGCCAGGGAAGTGGGGCGCATCCTGAAATCACCCACCCCCGGGGAATGAAGCGACCTCCGGGAGAGGGGCAAGCCCAGGGCCGTTCCACTGGGGCAGAAACCCCCACCTCACGCCCACAACCCGGCTTACCTCCTCGAATTTTCCGTCGGCTCTGGCAGAAAGAAACATGCTCTTCCTCCTCTCTTTCTGTCAAGTACTCCCCGGTCTGGTATTTCCGGTTTTTTTGCCGCCTCCTCTTCTTCCTCTTGACATGCCCTTCCTCCTCTTCTTCCTCCTCGTTGGGGTCCCACAGCTGCCGAGCGGCCTCCGCTCTCCAGGGCAGCGGACGGCTTCTCCGCAGGTGGTGACCATCCCTTCCTGAGGAGGACCGGTCTCTGGGGCGGCGGCCTCGGTATCTGGAGGCCCGGTGGGCCTTCCGGAGCTTCTGACGCTTCGAGGCCTCTTCCTCTCGCTCCTCTAGCATGGGGAACAGCTCTTGGCTGGCCATGTCATGCTCTGTCATGCTCGCAAAGGGACTACAGATGCTTCCTAAAGACAAAATGCAGTCGAAAGATGTGCGTTCTGGGGAAATCTCTTGGCCGTCAAGGCAAGCGGAATCCCTGCCGAAACGAGTACCGGGAATTCGGGGTAGGTTCTGTAAAGTCGACCCCTGGACATCCCCAACGGATTTCTAGCTCTGACCATTTCCCCACAGCTACATGTTGAGTCTCCAATAGTTCTCTAATGGGAGCTGCCCCAACTGCCTTCACTTTTCACTCTTAGGAGGGCATCCCCGGAAAAATAACGGCATCCATGGTGCCGCCTTCTACAACAAGGGCCAGAACGACTCTCGTCAATTCCCCTGCTTCGAGACACAACCCAGTCGCTTTAATCAGAAGTCAAAAGAAATGATTCCTCCAACCCTCGCAGTTCTTTCTGTAGTGGGACAGCAAGAGGAAAGAGTATGCAGGAGCTTCTCTTGGCAAGAAGATAAAAGGGAATTCTGTCATACTTTTTTTAAAAAATGGCATATGTTAAACACTCCCTATGTGTCAAGCACTATTCTAAACACTGAGGTAGAGACAAGGTAATCGGGTCCCATTAGGGTTCACAGTCTAAACGGGAGGAGGAACAGGTATTGAATCCTCATTTTGCAGACAAGAGAGCTGAGGCCCAGAGAAGTTAAGTGACTTGCCCAAGGTTACCCAGCAGACGGGTCATCTGACTCCCAGGCCTGTGCTCTTGCCACTGGGCCACACATTCATACATCCCTCTGACAATTCTCCTTGCTAACACCACCTTAACTCTAGCACCTTTCTTTCCACAGAGCTCAAAGCACTTTGGAAATGCCCACCTCAATGAACAGAAAGCCAACTTGGCATTAAAATTTAGATATTTGGAAAAAAAAAATTTAGACGACAGAACCGACACCTGGGTTTGGCTCTCTTGGACAGCGGCCCCACCCAATTCCATTTGGCGACTTGACCTTTATTTGTTTTGTGGGGGATGGAAAGAGGCAGGAGGATCATTTGAAGTAGCTGCTATTTGTATAACAAAGTTTGAAACACCAGTTTCCCGCTATAATCTAAAAATCCAGGAGCCTAGGGATTTTAAAATCAAGAAAATAAGCACAGATTCAGAAGGGTTAAGGAAATCAGGCAGTGGGTGTAGAGGAAATATAAGGTCCTCTGCTACTCTTCTCTACCAACTTTTGGTTTGGATTTCATAGGAATTTATGTTTGTGGCTGTTTTTCTGAAAGCCGGCTACAAGGCAGATACGGTTTGCTTTGCCCAACAGCACAGAGAGAAGCAGAACAGGGTGCAGAATGTCTAGCTGGGGGAGAGGGGAGTCAATGCAAATGTTGGAGGCCAAGTAAAATTTTGGTGATCATTTTTGACCACTCTTGCAAAGTTGGATTGTCCCCGTTTCCTAAGAGGAAAGGTCAATCAACCAATCAATATCAGTGGTATTTAAAGTTAAGATGGTAAAAGATGGACTTCCTCAAGATCACCCAGGGGCGTCAGTCCCAGGGCCAAGACTAGTCCTCGAGTTTCCTGTTTCCAGTGCTTTGCCCGCCCAATAAGGTTCTTTCAACAAATTTGAATTTCAAAATCACTAAAATCGTCTATGCGCTTCTATCTCCTCTCTGAACTTAAATGTGCGATCTTTGGATATTTGATAGTCACCCCACACTCAAATCACTTAGGTACATATCTTTAAATTCTACATGATAAATTATGTTTTTATATTAATGTCCATCTCCCCTTCTAGACTGCTAGCTCATTATGGGCAGGGAACATGACCGCTGCTTTGTTGTATTGTACTCCCCCAAGCGCTTACTATAGCACACAGAAAGCACTCAATAAATACCACTAACCGATTGATCTGAAATGCTCATTAAACTTGGCCTGGGGCCAAAAATCTGCCTCAGTCTGACTTGGCCAACAATAGCTCCTGGCTTCGTGTCTGGGAAAGGGTCTGTAGCTCACAGGCGGAAGTGCCTCTACCAAAGGGAGACCGGGTCCCCTCTTTCCATTCCGTATCAGCCATGGCCCCAAGCGAGTTTTATAGTTAAGCAGTTCAGGTGCTTGTCGTCCCATCAGGCATTTTCGACTAGATGAGATTAGGGCAGAACATCGGAAAAATCGCTCACCGGACTGACTGCGTGTCCGACTGCTCAGCACCACTGGGATAAAGTCACGGAAATTGTTTTTGGCTTTCTTCTCAAGGTAGCCTGGGGTGGGAGAAGAGAAAGGAGCGAAAAAGAAAGAAAATGAGCTACAAAGAATTGAAAGCGCATTTGTGGGACTTACGAAGCAATGAGGGAAGAGTTAGTCTACCTTTCCCGGCTTCTTGGAACATGATGAGATATATCTATCCTACTCGCTCCGAACCACCAACCGCAAAGAACTCTTAAAGAGTGAGAACTTCTAGACGGTTCCAACAACAGAGCATATGGTCAGTTTCACTGACTCTGAAAAGGCCAGTTAACTGAATTTGGTTGTACCGAACGTTACTCCTGGCATTTCTACTGACCTGGTGAATATCCTCAGGGGAAGCGCTAAACCAGGTTGGCACAGTACGGCCTTGGCGCATGATCTAACAGCCACTGGGGTACACGGGGGTACCCCCCGAACACACCGGGCCCTGACTGGGATAAATAAGGCTTCAGAAGACAAGCTGATGCCGATCAAAGGGCCGGCTCCAGTCAGGGGTGGTGCCTGTCACCACCTGGCCTGTGTCTCCCAGAATTCCAATTCATTGTAAGGAGGAGGAGGAAGGTTCTGAACTTCCAGCCAATGAGGAAGTGTGAGAGGATTCTCAAATCTACTGTGGGCATCCTAGAGATTCTCCAGGTTGGGGGTCACTCCCAACCAAGAAGGCAATAACCACTTGGAATCCATCTTGCCTTCTGGCTACCCCCACCAGATCGGGTACAGCGAAATGGACCGTACCTTCTTCGTGGCTGTCTCGGCGGCCAGGGGACGGAGGCTCTGTCTTTATCAGTCTCTTCCGCTTGTGTTTGACCTTCACGCCATTGTGTTCTTTCCCTGAAACTATCCCGGCCCGGCTGGATTTCTTGCTCGATTCACGCAGGTCACCATGATGTTTTCGCCACTGGAGACAAGGGAAGCCCCGTCAGGGGAGTCAGTAGTTGAAATAGTACCAGGTTCGGGGAGGCCTGCCTTTGACGTCACCTGGCCGTGATATCCAATCACCAGGGCTGGAGGAATAGGGTGTTGATAATAATGATGCTATTTATTAAGAGCTTACTATGTGCCAAGCACTGTTCTAAGCGCTGATTTAAGTATGGTTCACACTTTGTTGTTTAACTACTCCAAGACAAAAACAAATGTGTGAACACATACTCAGGTCTGGGCGTCCACCTAAAGGTAGAATTTAACAAGGTGCAAGATGAAAAAAAGGGACTACACCATAATTTGAATCTAAACCCAAAAACTGCTAGGGGGAAAGAGGCTTAAAAGGGACTCTTTTTTTTTTCCCCTCCCTCTGGAAAACTGGGGATAGGGAAATGTTAATCCAAATCACTTCGGTAATTATCAGTGCAGTCTGAATAATCTAGAGAAAAATCATTTTTTCTCCCTATGGCCATTTCGTCAAACTTCTAAAACAAAATAAAGTTTTACATCTAGATTGCAAAATGCGTCAAAATGAAATTGGCCTCAGTATTCCCCTGGCAAAACTCCAAAACATTTTCAAAGAAAGACATGAAACACCTCTTTCCCTATTAGTTTAAATGGGGGGTAAGCCATTTCAGTACCGTTATCTGAAATGTCATTCATCTGTGCCAATTCAAATCATTGTCTGTGCAGTTGAAAGAATGCTCAATAAATTTAAAAGAAACATTTCGAACACAGCAAAATTCTTTAAATGTGTATACGGAAGTGCTTTTTTATATCCACCACTCCCCGTAGTGATTTCAAATTAATTTTATCCTCACAGCATCCATGGGAGGTGGCATGAGATACATACTACTCTCAACGTTTTATAGATGGCCCAAGTAACACCACAAGCCAATGGCAGAGCTGAGATTAGAACCTGGTTATTCTAACACCTAGACCTCTCTACTCTTTCCCACTACATCATTTCTGAATACGTTACTACCTTGACTTCACAAAGATCCTCAGATCGTCCAATCAACTGCAGTAATTTCTCTGTGTTGACAGGTTGCCTTTGAGTCACTCCTGCTAACAAGTATAGTCTGAGTCGTTCAGTGGTTTGATCACCCAACAAACTAGTGTCAACCAGGAGACCTAATCCTCAAACCCTGATTTTGGCCCCAAAATGGTATTAACCCTCTCCCATTTTGGAAATGTCCCGTTGCTTCCCGGGATGGGAGCAGGAGGTTAATAAAAATATTTCCCTCGGCTGAGTGTCTACAAACAATCAAGCACCAATCAACAGTATTTGAGGGCTATTCTACGCAAAGCACTGAACTAAGGCTTGGGAGAGAAGCAGTAGCAGTAGACATGATTCCTGCCCTCGAGGAATTTACCATCCAGTGGTAAACACAGAGGGCAGAGGGGGTTGAGGGGAAGAAGCAGGCTTTTTGGTCAGGGTGGGCCACAGACACTGAAGCCACCTTTCCTGCCAACAGTCTCCTAAAAATAGGGATGTGGTCACCCTGGTGCTTAACTGGAAGCCAGTTGAACACTGATGGCCCTTTAATTCACCTCTCCATTTGCAACTCACTGTCAGGGCCCAGGAAACCCTGAAACAGTACAGAGTTAGAAAGCCCTTATTATATGGGGGCACAGGAGAAGCAGCATGAGCTAGAATAGAGCATGGGCCTGGGAGTCAGATGGACCTGGGTTCTAATCCTGGCTCCACCACTTGCCTGCTGTGTGACCCTGGGCAAGCCACTTACCTTCTCTGTGCCTCAGTTACTCCGATTAAGTCTATGAGCCCCATGTGGGACACGACCTGATTACCTCATATCTACCCCAGTGCTAAGTACAGTACCTGGCACATAGTAAGTGCTTAACAAGGCCCATTAAAAAAAAAATGTTGCTAAAAATCTGTCTCAGTTACAGTTTAGGACTTTTAGGCCATTCCACATCACAGAATTAAAAAGACCAAGTATTTCCTCCTTCTCCCCACCCCTAACCTCACTTCCACCACGTCACCATGTGGAAACTTGAAAGATGGCAATGGGAGAGAAAGTGGAGCCAACAAGGGCTATTTTTATCCCGATCCCTTCCCCGCTCGGTTGGCTGTTCATTCGCCTCTGTTTATGTTCTGCTTAATGTTATTGTTGATCGGTGTTCCGGTTTCTTCCCTCCTGTCTTCCTCTTTAGAATGAAAGCTGCTTAAGGGCAGGGACCACACTTGTCCCTTCTCTTCATTTCTCCAATGTCTTGAGACAGGATTTTGACCAAAGCCTTGTTTGCAATCAATCATCAGTGTAATTACTGTGCTCATCAACCCCAACGTGGCCATTCTTTATGAATTTTTTAATTGCCCCATTTAACCACCAGAGGAACCATCCCAGCAACACCCTGAAATGCTCTGGGACAGGCAGAGGTAAAGATGTTAAAACTGCAGTTTGGGAAAATAAGGATATTGAGAAGAAATCTTACTCAAAGCTACGCAAAAGGATTGGCCTGACTTCTGCATACAATTTTGGAGGCGATTGCGAAACTCCATATTTTGCTTGATTGAAGGCACCGTCCCAATCTGAAATCTCCAAGGAAAACTTTCCCATTCTCCCTGAGCCAAGCAGCGTGGCTTAGTGGACAGAGCAAAGGCCTGGGAGACCGAAGGACCTGGGTTCTGATCCCAGCTCTGCCACTTGTCTGTCGTGTGGCCTTGGGCAGTCACTTTACCTCTCTGGGCTTCAGTTACCTCATTTGTAAAATGGGGATTAAGAGGATGAGTCCCCTGTGGGACAGGACTCTGTCCAACCCAATTAATTTGGTAATCAGTATTAGTAATTAATACCTACCCCAGTGCTTAGAATGGTGCTTGGCACAAAGTGATTACTATTATTAATAAGAGATCGTCCAACTCAACCAATGGCCAGAGCTGGGAACCAAAAGTAGGGGGAGCGGCAGGGGGTGACCCCAGTCTTCCAGGTTAATAGGCGGGGACCTCAGGACTCTCTCTCCCTAATCCCCATCACTCAGTCTCACTCCCACTACCTGATGTGATCATGCCACACCAAAGGAGAGTCAGGGGCATCATCACTTCCTAATGGAGCTCAAAAGCGATTTGCTTTCGTTTTCTAATTTTCTATCGGCACTCTTTTAGTCATGATAACTTTCATGCTGACATGGGAAAAAGCCAGGAGACGGCTACAGGAATCTAGCCCCTACAGCAGAGGTGTGGCCTTATCAGTGGTGGCCGGCCCCTTTCCCTTGCCCTGTAACTGACTCTGGAGGCACACCCTCTTGAGAAAGAGGGACAGTCTCAGACGACTGGAGGTGGTCTCAGAGGAAGCCATTACCCTGGAAGGAAGTGGTGGAAGAACTACTCTTGGGAAAAGGAGAAGAGCAAGAGCCATCATTCAGGAAAGGTCTGCGACTGGGCTTCCCAAATTTCTCTTCTGCCACTGCTCCGGAGAAGTAAAAATAATAATAATCGTCTATTACGAAGCGCTGGGGAAGATATGAGATAATCAGAGTAGACACAACCCATCCCACAGGGAGCTCGAAATCTAAGAGGCACTGCATTTCCATCTTACAGATGAGGAAACTGAGGCCCAGAGAGGCCAAAGTGACACAGCAGACAAGTGGTGGAGTCCTCTGACTCCCAGACCCAGGGTCTATCCTGCGAAGAACGGCCACCTAAGTATTGAGACGGGAACACATCCCGCAGGGCCCCTCGCCCGGGGTCAAATCTTTTCTCGGGCAGGCAGACACAGGCACTGACAACCCCGGGATCGCCCGCTGCCCCGTGTAGGCCAAGGCGGTCACCCACCTTGCGGCTGTGAAGACCTCGTCCCGACCCGTTGGGGGCGTCGTCTCCATCCCTGGCGCGGCTGCATTTCATTTTCTTCAGGGGTGGTTGGATCAGTTCCTCTGGCTGCCACTTCCCCTTGCACTGGAAACCGGGCTCCTGCTTGATCCGGGCCTGGCTCTTGGTCCTGCCCTCGGCGTGCCCTCTCGGCGGGGCGGCCGAGAACCGGTCGGCCCGGAGGCAGGCCGTCGGGGCAAACGCCCCGTCCCCGTCCACCTTTTCCTTTTTCACGCGGCCCAGGTCTATCTCGCTCCCGCACTGGGGAGGGAGCGGACCGGCAGGCCTCTTCTTGCCGCTCTGCTGCTCGCGGGGCACATCCAGAAGCAGGTCCTTCGGGCAGCCGTCCGGAGGTAGCAAAGGCAACTCGGGCAGTTTGCGGAGGCCCTGCGGGGTGGCCAGGGGCAGGTTGTGGGCCAGGTAGGATGCCAGCACTTTGTTTTGGGGCTTGGCATCTCCCGCCGACTTCAGGCCACAGCCCCCTTGGGCGTTCCGGGCAACCCCCTCTTTGCAAGCATTGCCTGCCGCCGGCTGCTCCCTCTCCTGCACCCCGCAAGGGCTCTCCACCTTCCCCTTCGGGCCTCTCGGCTCGCCACCGCCGCCGGGAGGAAGGGGCGGGGCGGGGCTGCCCGTCGGGGGTCCCGGGCCCAAGACGGGGTTGACCGGCTCTTCGCAGGCCTTTCCCGTGGCCTTGCAGGTCCTGCCCCTGGCGACCACATCCTGCTCTCGGGGAAAGGAGCCGCTGGGCCTCAGCTGCCCCTCGGGGATCCTGCGGGCCGTCTCGCCGGCGTTGGCCGGGGGCACGCTGGGGAAATCTCCCGTGGCGCCCGAGGGTTTGGGGGGCCCTCCCTGATTTGAGGGGAGCTGCCCCGGGCTGGAGATGCCGATGGAGAACAGGGAGGCCTGGTGATATGGAGACCAACCCACAGGCAAAGCCTGGGTGCCGGAGGGCTTCCCGTTGACCGGGCAACGGGAATAGAAGTTCCCTTGGCCGGGAGGATTCCATCCCGAGACTTCCTTGGCCGGGCACAGAGGGGTCCCCGGGGCAATCCGGGCCTGCAGGTAGCGCTTGGCCGTGCCCTGCTGGCCCTCGGGGCCGGGCTGGCCGGTCTTCTTCCCGCAGGGAGGGCTGACGCCCTTGGGGTCCCCCTGATCGATGACAGAAATGGGCTCCTGCCGGGGCAAGTGCTGCGCATCTCGGCTCAGGCCCGTGCTCGGGTCCTTGTTCAGCAGGACAGAGGCGGGCACCGGGTTGGCCACCCCCACGTAGGTGCCCGGGATTGTACTGATCAGAGTGGTGGAGTTTTTCACCCAAGAACTCGGGTCGCCGTTCTTCAGGAACTCCGGGAAGATGACATAGGGGGGCGTGGGGCCCAGGCACGACGTGACGCTGCTGGCGGCCCCCTGGGCGGCGCGCTGGGATTTGGATAAGACCGTGGTGAGAAGTGCTTTGCCGCTGGTGTGCACGGGAGTCAACACGGGCATGGGAGGGGTCTTGCGCTGGTTTGGGGGAGGGAGCTTTTGGCGATTGGATTTAGAGGAGAGGTCCAGGGGCATTTCATTGCACTCGGCGGGGGACACCATTTCCCGCTCTAGTTGCGGGGGTGACTTGAGGGGGGAAAACGTCACCGAGACCCTCTCCCCGTGCTGCTCCGAGCTGCCCGGGGCCTTGGTCGGGTGCGACGGGACGGCGCCCCCGCCCGAGCCAGGCAGGGACGGCTGCGGGGGAGAAAGGGGCTTGGCCGAAGGCGAGGGGGACGTGCCGTCGGCCGGCGGGGCCGGGCCGCTCTCGGCGGGGGGCTGGCAAGCGGGCCCGCTGGGCGGTGGCGCCCGGGAGAGTTGATTCACCTCCACGGAGACCAGTTTGGAATCGGAGCCCAGGGGCCTGGTCACCGAGAAAGTGTAAGGGTAAGAGCGGAGCTCTGGGGAAGCAAGAACACTTGGGAGACACCTTTCCTGCAGGTAGGAGGGCAGCATGGGCAACGTGAGGGTGGACGAGACGCCCAGGGTGGCGGGCAGCGTCGCCACGCTCAGGGGCTGCCCGCAGCTCGGCGGCGGGATGTAGACCAGCGGCTGGCTCGGCGTGAGGACCGTCCCGGGCTGAAAGGGCAGGGGCGCTTTTTGCATAGCGGGGACCTGAGCTGTGGGGAAACACACGCGATTCAAGCCGAAGGAGGCGGGGATCGGGGCGGGAGTGGGAGCGGGAGAGGGGGCTGGGGTGGGAGCGAGGGCGGGGGCGGGGGCCGGGGTGGGGGCGAGAGCCGGGGAGGGGGCGGGAGGGGGGACCGAGCTGGGGGTGATTCCGGGCAGTGCCCCATCCACAGGGACCCCTGCTCCTTGTGGGCCCGAATCCAATTCCTCTGGCCCGGAGGGCTCACTAGCCGGCGCCTCGCCCCGGGCGAGGGAGCGGTCCGCCTCCCGGTCAACTTGGGGCGCCGCCGGGGCCGGGGTGCCGTCGGTCCTACTGCCGCGGTCCTGCTCTGGAACTTCCGGGGCCGAAGGCTTCAGCCCTCTACCGTCTTGCGGGCCGATGGGGGCGGCCGAGACGCCGTCAACTTTTGCCACGTTTCCCGTGTGGTCCATTTTCTGTTGGCCGTCCGACGGCTTCTCCTCTGACTTGAGCCCAAGTTTCTCCTTTGTGCCGCCATCTGCACCTGCCCCTCGGGCACTGCTGCCGCCACCAACTGCCGGGAGCTCCACCTGCAAAGACGGAGACAACGGGATGGCGTCTTGCCCCGCACCGGGGGAACTCTGAAAGGGGGGGACCTGGAGCTCAGTTACCTCTAAAGACCAGGGTCCTGGGTTTTAACGGTCTGACTGCGAGCCCCGTGTGGGACGGGGACTGTCTGCCCTGATGATCTCAGATCTACTCTCGTGCTTGGTACAGTGTATGGCACGCAGCAAGGACTTAAAAAATACCATTATTAATACAGAGGACTGCTGATCTGCTTTTGTCTGTCTCGCAGTAATCGGTTTTTTCCACGGTATCTGTTAAGGACTTAGTATGTGCCGGGCACCATACTGAGCACTGAAGTAGATACAAGATCATCAGGTTGGACACAGTCCACGTCCCACCCGGGGCTCACAGTCTTAATGCCCATTTTACAGATGAGAGAACTGAGAAGTGAAGAGACTTGCCCAAGGTCACGCAGCAGACAAGCGGCGGAGCCGGGATTAGAACCCAGGTCCTTCTGACTCCCAGGCTTGTGCTCTTCCACTAGGCCAAGCCGCTTCCTCAGAAACACACGGGTTTCCTTGTCTGCACCACCGCCTTGGAGGGCGCTTCAGTGAAGTCCAGGGCGGGACTCCCTTTGTTTATTCTATTGTATTGTACTCTCCCAAGCGCCCAGTACAGTGCTCTGCACATTGTAAGCGCTCCATAAATACCATCGAGTGATGGATTAGGGCCTTCCTCTCGAGGCCCCGCAGCTGTCGGCCCGTGGCTCACCTTGGAAAGGCTGCTGCTGACACAAAACTCCTGGGACCCCACTCGCTGACAGCCGCCCGTCTTGGAATCCTCATCAGAAAGAGGTGCTCTCCTACCACGCGGAGACACAACCAGAGATGCAAATGAAACCTAAGCACCGATTCAGTTTGATCATATCTATTGAGCGCTCACTGTGTGCAAAGCACTGTGCTGAGTGCTTGGGAGAGTGCAGGATAACATTAAAAAGACCCATTCCCTGCCCACAAAGAGCTTACAGTCTAGAGGGAGCATAACGATCCAATAGTTAAGTGAAAACTAACAAATTATGTGCAATACTGGTATAAATAAAACCCTTTGGAAAGACAGGCCTGATTTTCCAGAAATGAATTGCTGAGCTGATTCCACAGCTCTGACGTTCTCACGCTCGCCGACGGCTTCTGGGCTCTGGGAGCCCGGAGAGTCGATGGACCTGAGGACCTTACGTCGCCTAAAATGGGCCCTCCCGGTTCAAATTGCCCCCAAACCACTCCATCTGTCCACCTCTTAATGCCCTCGACAGTGGGGTGACGTGGCGCCCTTGGCTGCCAACCCGACCCTCCCGTCTCGACCGCTGCTTTGAGGGTCTCTACCTGATGCAGTCACGAGATGAACTTTTGAGCAACTGTGTCCACCCCTACAGCCGGGGTTGGATTTCACTTCTCATCCACCATTCCGAAGCTGCTGCTTTTTCCCATCCGCATCTCCGCCTGCTCCTCTCATCTTTTACCCATCAACTTCCCCCATCTTCGTTCCCCTTATTCCACGCCAAGCCTCTCCTCGGATTCCCGTCGAAACCACTATGCTACTGTCAGGTAAACCCGAGGTACTGAGCCTCGGGTTGAGTGGCCAGACTTTCAAAATGGGAAAAAACACAGATACGCTTCTGACTCCAGAAGGATTTTTGAGGACACCAGGTCAAAGTACCTACCGGACGATATAGGACAATGAAGAAAATATGAGCAGGCGGGTCAAACCTAGAGCAATTTGCATAAAGAGTGCAATGTAAAAAAAAATCAAATCAAATAAAAAAAACTTGGGAGAGCTGAACACCTAGGCACCGCCCTCCCCACTCAACGGTACACTAACTCTTTTCCCAAGAGTGAAGTAAACTAATGCCGTCCACAGGCTGCTCAAGAGAGTCAGTCAACAGAACCAGGAGGCGGAATTTAACTGAAGGTGTGAAGCTACTGGGCTAGTCTTCTTCTTGAACTCCAAGAAGCTAGGTAAACTAGCCAGTCCCACCCTTTGCAACCAAGATGGCAGCCCCACATCTAACCCCTTGCCCACAGGGCACGGCCCCCCAGCCAGGCTCTGGCATCTGCTGGGTTCCCTCTGCTCTCATCGGGCTAAGGGATTGGGCTGTCCGGGGTTGCCACTGACCCCCTTCCATCTTCCAGGGGAGGAAGGTGAGCAGCGGGAGGGAGAATTCCTTCTCCTGGCCAACAAATTCTTAGGCTTTGGACATCACCGATGCTACAAAACGATGGTGATGGCACAGAGCTACTCCGGTTGCCAGTCTCTGCCCTTCAAGCTGCGTGACCAAGTGGAAAGAGCGCAGGCCTGGGAATCTGAGGACTTGGGTTCTAATCCTGGCTCTGCTCCATGTCTGCTGTGTGAGCCTGGACAAGTCACTTTGCGGCTCTGAGCCTCAGCTACCTCGTCTGTAAAATGAGGACTAAATCCTACTTCTTTCTACTTAGACTGTGAGCCCTGTGTGGGACAGGGACTGTGTCCAATCTAACTTGTATCTACCCCAGCACTAAGAACAGAGCTTGGTATTCATTCATTCATTCATTCATTCATTCATTCAATCGTATTTAGTAGGCTCTTACTGTGTGTAAAGCACTATACTAAGCACTCGGGAGAGTATGGTACAACAACAGACACATTCCCTGTCCACAATGAGCTCCAGTCTAGAGGCATACATTAAGTGCTTGATAAGTACCATAATTATTGTTATTATAGTTATTAAATATCCAAGTGGCTTCCCTGACATGTCAATCCAGGCCAGGCCAGAGGGAAAGTACCCCACTGTCCCAGAGATGACGATGCCATATGTAGGATAACTTCTCCTAATCGGTCAATGCTACTTATTGAGCACTTACTATATGCAGAGCACTGTATGCGTTTGGGAGAGTACAAACCAACAGAGTGCTCAAACACGTTCCCTACCCGCAACGAGCTGACAGTCTAGAGGACTGTTACCTAGAGTCTAGAGCTACAGTCTTAGCCGACAGAAAGTTGCTCACCTAGTTGACCTGGCTGTTAGAGAAGGTCACTTTGAGTCCCTGGAAATAAGTGTAAAGTAGTTTCTGAATGAGCAAGAACCCATCTGGAGGAAGTGCCTGTCCTAATGGGTCCCTAGGCATAGATTAATACGGCTCCTTACAACAATCAATCGTATTTAGTGAATGCCTACTGTGGGCAGAACACGGTACTAAGCACTTGGGAGAGTACAGCATAACATACACATTCCCTGCCCACAACAAGCCTACATCCTCACAACATTCTTCCCGTAATTTCCCTGCCTCAAAGACAGAGCCCATCAGGCCCAATTTTTCCTGCCAAAAGCTCAGCCTTCAAATGACTGAAAGCTCATTCCAGGCAGGAGATATGTCTGCTAATTCTGTTTTAGTGTTCTCTCCCAGGCGCTTAGTACCGTGCTCTGCACCTAGTAATCTTTCAATAAATACCGTTGATTGAGGCACTGACGGAAATGCCTGGGAGGAGGGACAGTCCATGTGTGGCAGCAACGGGGAATGCGCGGTAGCCCCACACCGATCATGTGATTAGATCCCGTTGAAGGGAGTCTCCCAACATTCTGCCCTATCACGTTTCTCATATCCCGGGCCCTGGTTAAGTGTCCTGTAGCTCTCCCCCCATTCCCTTGACCTCCCCGTGGGCGGCTAGTCCCTAATAATAATAATGGTACTTGTTGAGCACTTATTGTGTGCCAAGCACTGTTCTAAGCACCAAGATAGATATTTAAAGTCTTACTGAAGGCAGATCTCCTCCATGATGCCTTCCCAAACTAAGTCCCTCCTTTTCTCTTCCCCCATTCCCTTCTGCGTCGTACTGACTTGCCCCCTTAGTTCTTCCCCTGTACCAGCCCCGAGCACTTATGGACATATCTGTCACTTATTTATTTGTATTGATGTCTGTCTCTCCACCTCTAGACTGTAAGCTTGTTGTGGGCAGGGAATGTCTATTTCTTGTTGTATCGTACTCTCCCAAGCGCTTAGTACAGAACTCTGCACACGGTAAGCGCTCAATGACTACAAGTTAATCAGGTTGAACACAGTCCCTGTCCCACATGGGGCTCCCGCTCTCTACCCCCATTTTACAGACGAGGGAACTGAGGCCCGGAGAAGTGAAGTGACTTGCCCAAAATTGCACAGCAGACATGTGACGGAGCCAGTTTTAGAACCCAGGTCCTTCTGACTCCCAGGCCCATGCACTACCTACTAAACCTCGCTGTTTCTTCTCAACGACCGCTACTCACCTCTCTTCGTTGATGCCGCACATGCGAATGCAGTCAGCGCTGGTCCAGTTGTGCACCCCGCTGTACAGCGGAGCTGTAGAGATCATGACAGCCGATCGACACCCACCGGGACCTGCTCGGGACACGCCTCCTGGAAACCGGAAAGCAAAGGAGTCAGGAAACCCTTCTAGGGATGATTCAATCAGCCACTTCGACGGATTGTTCCCGGAGATGCTTACTCCAACATATCCACACGACACCCGCGAGAAAAGAGCCTTTGGGCCGGCCTGATGATCCTGGGAAACTGGGTTCTAGGGGGCAGAATGGGGGAATCAACTGACCAGTCAGTCGGTCAGTTGTATTTATTGACTGCTTGCTGTAAGCAGAGTGCTGTACTAAGCGCTCAAGAGAGTACAATATAACAGTAGAACAGACACATTTCCTGCTCACAACGAGCTTATAGTCTAGAGGGGAAGACAGGCATTAATATAAATCAATAAATTACCGTTATGTACGTAAGTGCTGTAGTGCTGGGGGAGGGGATGATGAATAAAGGGAGCAAGTCAGGGTGAAGCAGAAGGAAGCTGAAGACAAGGAAAAGAGGGCTTAGTCAGGGAAGGCCTCTTGGAGGAGATGCACCTTCAATAAGGCTTTGAAGCGGGGGAGAGTAATTGTACGTCAGATATGACGAAGGAGTGTGTTCCAGGCTAGAGGCAGGACGTGGGTGAGAGGTCGGCGGCGAGACAGACGAGACTGAAGTACAGTGTGAAGCTTAGCACTACAGGAGAACTGCATTTATTGAGCTCTTCCTGGGTGCATAGGACTGGATTAAGTGCTTGGAAGAATTCAACAAAACAGAGTTGGTAGGCATGTTCCCTACCCATAAGGAGCTCAGTCTGGAGGGATCCAGGCAATCATGTAAGCAGGAGGATGTGAGACCTAGACCTTCATCAATGATACTTATTTAGCCCTTACTCTGGCCTGTCTGCTCTGTGTTCTGCTCATTTGCTGAATGTTCATCTCTTTACAACAAAGAGACAGGCGTATTTATTCCCTTCCCCTTAGTCTGTGAGGCCCAGGTGGGCCAGGGACTGTGTCCAACCTGATTAACTTATATCTAACTCAGCACTCAGAAAAGTGTTGGACACATAGTAAGTGCTTAACAAATACTATCATTATTATTGTTATTATGGTCTTTTCCACCAGACCTGCCCCAGTGGAGGGTTACCATTGTTGGCTGAACTACGTTGGAATACCAAGCAGGATCTGTATGTACATATACACTGATAAAATGCTGTGACACTTGGAAGTTTTGAACAGAGAAACCTCATCTTAAGAAAGACTGGACCATTCCACTAACCGAGACACCAAGTGGCAATCCTTTCCTCCTCCCCAGAAAAGGTTCAGATGAACAAACAGTACAAGAGGGGAATTACTCTGCGTGGTGTGTCTGGATTTTATTATTATTATTGTTAATTATATTAACAATTATATATAGTTAACAATAATAACGGTAGTGTTAACTGCTTACTATGTGTCGAGAACTGTTCTAAGCGCTGGGGTAGATACAAGCTTATCAGGTTGGACACGGTCCCTGTCCCACATGGAGCTTACAGTCTTAATCCCCGTTTTACTGATGAGGTAACTGAGGCACAGAGAAGCTGAGTGACTTGCCCAAGGTCACACAACAGACAGGTGGTGGAGCCAGGATTAGAACCCAGATCCTTCTGACTCCAGGCCTGTGCTCTAACCACTAGACCACGTTGCTTCTCACATTTAAACACATAGAATTGGTTTCGCTTGGGCCTGAGGATTTGCAGGAAGTCTCGTGTTTCCTCCTGGCTCCGGGACATCTCAACACACACGTCCACCGGCGCCCCAAACTCGACAGATCCCAAACTCCCCATCTTCCCTCCCACACCCTCTCTCACCCCTGACCTCCCGATCACTGTCGAAACCACTGCCGTCCTCGCTGTCTCTCAAGCTCCGTAACCTTGGCGTTTTCCAGGAGTCAGGATGATATTCATATTCAGTCAGTTGCAATTCAGTCAGTCAGTCAGTCACATATTCAGGCAGTCACCAATTTCTGTGGGTCTTATCTCCACAACATCTCCAGAATTGCCCCTTCCTCCCCATCCAAATTGCCAACCCACTGGTCAATAACCCAGCGTGACTAATGCTTATCAGCCTCTTCCCTCTCCCCACTCCAGTCCATAATGCACTCTAATAATAATAATAATGATGATGGCATTTGTAAAATGCTTACTATGTGCCAAGCACTGTTCTAAGCACTGGGGGAGATACAAGGCAATCAGGTTGTCCCACATAGATCTTAATCCCTATTTTACAGATAAGGTAACTGAGGGGTGAAATGGCTTGCCCAAGGTCACAGGGCAGACAAGAGGCAGAGCCAGGATCAGAAACCACATCCTCTAACTTTCAAGCCCATATTCTTTCCACTATGCCGAGCCTGTAACACTTTTCTAAAACACTGCTTCTTGTACCTCTGTCTGTTCCGCAAAATCTTCCAGTGGCTGTCCATTCCTCTTCACATCAAGCAGAAACTCCTGACCATTTAAAACACCCGCTCAGCTCTCTCTGCTCCACTTATCCTCACTTCCCTCCCACTAAAGCCCAGCTAGAACACTTTGCTCCTCCCAAGCCGACCTACTCATTTTGCTTCATTCCTGTCCCTCTTTACACCGACCTCTTGCTCACACAGTCAATCCATCGGTGGTATTTATCGAACACTTACTATGTGCAGACCACTGTACTAAGCGCTTGGGAGAGTACATACAACAAAATTAGTAGACACGTTCCATCTCGCCTGCCTGGAACTCCCTACCTCTTTTCACCTGGAGAAGCAGAGTGGCTTAGTGAAGACAGCACGGTCCTGGGAGTCAGAAGGTCATGGGTTCTAATCCCGGATCCGCCACGTTTGCTGAGTGCCCCTGGGCAAGTCACTTCACTGGGCCTCAGTTACCTCATCGTAAAATGGGGATTAAGAGTGTGCACACTATGTGGGACAGGGACTGCGTCCAACCTAACTTGAATCTACCCCAGCGCTTAGAACGGTGCTTGGCACGTAGTTAGTGCTTAACAAATACCACAATTATTATTATTATCTGGCAGACTTCTCCTCTTCCCATTTTCAAAACCCAGGTTGTATCAACTCCAATGCTTAGAACAATGCTTGACATAGTAAGCGCTTAACAAATACTATCATCATCAATTTAATACCTGGAAAGAAGGGGCCAACTAAGCTTTGAGGGAATTAAACAAATAGCAGTAAATGCTAAGTAAGAGTAGGTTGTTAGTGGTTATCTGTCCAGAAACCAATAGACTAGAAATACCAGGGAAATGAAACAGCCGGTAAAGCTAAGGAGAAGGAAGTCACATTAAAGAGCAAAAGAATCCCGGCTAGGGAAAGTGTGAGCAGTGCGAGGAGACCCCTCCGCCGCAAATTATCCTGAGAACTGGGCGCAAACCCCATCTTAAAAAAATTAACCCGGGGAGGAAGACTGATGCATAAGGCGGGGAGGAGGTG
The DNA here is from genome assembly GCF_004115215.2 of Ornithorhynchus anatinus. Classification (NCBI taxonomy): domain Eukaryota; kingdom Metazoa; phylum Chordata; class Mammalia; order Monotremata; family Ornithorhynchidae; genus Ornithorhynchus; species Ornithorhynchus anatinus. The sequence goes on along the minus strand of NC_041733.1, from coordinate 18,437,139 downwards.
AACTTGAGCCTCACACATAAAAAGTATAAAAAAGAAATAGGGGAACTTGAAGTATCAAGGAAACAAAGGATTTCACCATCATGGGCTAAACTGAAAAAGGAGGGGACAGACATTTTCAAAAATCTCAGAGGCTGGGGAGGAGTGGCATTAAACCAGCCAATGTAAAGTTAGTTGGGGGAGATAAGAAATGTTTAAAAGACCAGATGGAGAAGAAGTATTGTGGCTCGAAAAGAAGACGCCAAAAGAACAGGTTGAGTGCAAGATTTCACAAGAATACAATCAACAGACTGTTTATCAGACATTTGAAGATGAAGAGAAGGTTGGTCTAGAGAGGGATCGGTAGGGAGGACCTCGACCCAGCAGTGGACAATTGGACCGCGAAAGTTCTTTACCTAGAAAAACACATGGCGGGGGTGGGGGGATGTCAACCTAGGCCAACCTACTCACCGTTCCTTGATCTCATCTAACTCGCCACTGACCTCTGGCCCACGTCCTCCCTTTGGCCTGGAATGCCTTCCCACTTCAAATCTGACAATCACTCTCGATGATCACTCTCCCCACCTTCAAAGCCTCACTAAAAGCATGCCTCCTCCAAGAAGCCTGCTCCAACTAAGCCCTCATTTCCTCTTCTCCCACTCCCTTCTGCCTCGCTCTTGCACTTGCTCCCTTTAGCCACCCCTCCCTCAGTCCCACATAAGTACATATCCAAAATTGGTTTTGTTTTTCAATTAATGTCTGTCTCCCCTTCTAGACTGTAAGCCTGTTGTGGGCAAGGAAAGTGTCTACTAACTCTGTTCTACTGTACTCTCTCAAGCGCTTAATCCAGTGTTCTGCACACGGTAAGTGCTCAATAAAAACCGACTGATAGATGTGGTGAGGAAAGACACTTCCCAGAGTCACCTAGGCTCATCTGCAGCATCTGTACCGTCTAAGGGACTGAATGCTAATTTTGCCTGGGACCCAGACCAAGCAGTGGTCCTGGCCACTGGACAGGCAATGCTGCTTTAAGGTTGAGTCCCACCAAGCAGTGAAATCCAGTGCAGGCCTCTCGGCTCTTAATTAGCCATTTAGACCCTGTTCTCCCTCCCCCCTATACTGTGAGCCCACGTGTGAGATTGGGTCTGAATCTGATCTGATTTTCTTGTACCTAACCAAGTGCTTAGTACAGTGCTTGACACATAGTAAGCACCTAACAAAGCCCAGAGTTATCATTATAGACAGGACCTCCCCCTGCCGGCACCGCATTAGCCACCATGGCCCCAGAACACAGGCAGGACCAGACTTACACTAACAATCTCCCCACTGGCTCATTTCCTTTCCAGAGCACTGCCCTCCCCCACGCTTGTCCTCTTGCTTATCGTCTCCTGTCCCCTAGTAAGGACAGTGCCTCACCCCATAAGACCAGTCCCCCCATTCCCTTCATGGGTGGCCTCAGACGGGATGTGCCTGGATCTACTAGACCCCACCTCTCTCTCAAATTAGTCTTCATTCACAGCCACTAAGGCAGCTGCCTGAGATTGGAGCAGGAAGGGAGTCGGAGCTGTGCGGGGAAGTCAAAGAAGCGGGGAAGGAGTCTGAGAGATCCTGAGGGCAATGGGACCCAGAAAAGGCCAAGCCAAGAGGGAGGAATGGCCGGGGGGTGGCGGGTAGAGGGGACTGATCCAGTTCCACAGGCAGTGTGAGAAATAAGAAACCAGTAAAACAATATTCCCAATATAGTCCTCAAGTCCTCCCGAATATCCTATTAATCATATTAGTGGAACATTTCTGTGGACAGAGCATTGTGCCAAGCACTGGGGAGAGTACAATATAACGGATTTGGTAGACATGTTTCCTGTCCTTAAGGAGCTGACAGTTTAGAGGGCGAGACTGACATGAAAAGACAAGACGGCTATCCTAATCCTAAAACATCCTATCTTTGGCCAAATGTTCTTTTTCCCTAGAATCCTCCTATTGCCAGTTCTCCGTCTGTGTTGCAGTGACTGCCTTCTACCCAGAAATTTCCTGGACTTCCTCCTCTTTGTTCCCAGAGACCCTAAAAGAAACTCCCGGGGGTGGAGGGGAGCCGGGGGGAGGAGAAGAACTTCAATTCTTCCCACATCACCTGTTAGCATCACGCAAACTCCCGGGGAGTGGCAGAGAGCTCAAGTCTTCTACAGTTCCCTCGAGACTGGAAGCGCCTCATGGGGATAGTCTAAAACACTCTATTGTAGTGGTACTCCCCCAAGTGCTTAGTATGGTGTTCTATACACAGTATAAGTGCTCAATAAATACTATTTGGCAGAGGATAGAACATGGGCCCGGGAGTCAGAAGGTCCTAGGTTCTAATTCTAGCTCTGCCACTTGTCTCCTGTGTGAGTCTGGGCAAGTCGTTGCACTTCTCTGGGCCTCAGTTACCTCATCTGTAAAATGGGGACTGAGACCATGTGCCCCACGTGGGACAGAGACTGGGTCCAACCCCATTTGCTTGCATCCACCCCAGCGCTTAGTACAGTGCTCGGCACATAGTAAGCGCTTAACAAATATCACAATTATTATTATTCTAGCCAAGTAGACCGGCAACAGCCAAACATAAAAGTCACTTAATCTCTGTGCCCCAGTAATAATAATAGTAATGATGATGGCATTTGTTAAGCGCTTACTACGTGCAAGCACTGTTCTAGGTGCTGAGCACTGTTCTAAGCGCTGGTAGGCTACTGTGGTGTCGGATGGGTGGAGAGCACTCCAGTACATTAACAATACCAGGACTTTCACTACCCAGCCACTTTTCCCCTGTGGGAAAAAAAAGGAAGACTTTTTCCCTTCTTTTTTTGGATATAGTATTTGTGAATCATTTACTGTGTGCCAGGAACTGTTCTAAACACTGGGGTATACACGAGTTAATCAAATTGGAGACAGTGCCTGTCCCAAATGGAGCTCACAGACTTAACTTCCATTTTACAGATGAGGTAACTGAGGCATAGGGAAGTGAAGTGACTTGCCCACGGTCATGCTGCAGACAAGTGGCGAAGGCAGGATTAGACCCCAAGTCCTCAGACTCCCAGGCCCGGGCTCCTTCTGCAACGCCATGCTGCTTCTCACTGGGACAGATCTCACAGACAGCAAAAAGTCCCAGTTCCCAAGAGCTGATATCCACTAGATTGGCCACCCTCTGGGTATCCTTCCTTTTTGTCTCAATTACAAATGCTTCAGCTGACGTTCGGCGCCTAATTTTTCCAACTTCGGCCCAACCTTCTCCCTATCGTGCGTCCCCTTCAAAGTGTTATGCAAATAGCAAGGGTTTTCTCCCATTTTTCTTTTGTCACTGGCACAAATTCCAACAGTCTCCCACACTAAATGCTGGTCATGGCTGCACAGGGTACACCTAATCACAGGTTGAAAAACTTTTCCAGAGTCTGTCAGTCAAATATTATTTGGCAGAGCACGTTAGGATCTTGATACGAGTGCTTTCTGTCTCAATTCAGCACAGGTTAAAAGCACTAGATTGTGACTGGGCAGACTGGGTCTTTTTGCCCTGACATTGGGTTTTTTTGGTTTTATAATGCTATCCGTTAAATATTGACTGTGCCCCAGACACTGTACTAAGTGCTGGGATAGATACAAGATAATCAGGTTGGCTACAGTCTGTGACACAAATAGGACGATCTTCATCCCCATTTCACGGAGGAGGGAACTGAGACCCAGAGAAGGTCACAGCAGACATGTGGAAGAGCCAGGATTAGAACCCAGGTCCTTTCTGACTTCCGGGCCAGTGCTCTAGCCACTAGGCCAGGCTGCTTCGGCGAGGCTCTTGGCCAGGCAGGGAATTCATTCAATCGCATTTTTTAAGCGCTTACTGTATGCAGAGCACTGCTGGCTGGGGATGATGAAGGACCCCCCGGACCAGGGCCTCACGGCCTGAGTCAGAGAGAGCAGGGCTGGAGCAGAAGGGTGACAACAGTTCATTGTGCAGAACCACCGCACCTCCTTCCAACAAAGAGTTTTGCTTATTAAACCATCCCTCACCTCTAATCCCCGGCTGCAATGGTCCTGCACTAGCCAAGGCAGTTTAGCTGATAGTTCGGTGCTTCCCCTCACCGTCTGCCCAATCTTTCTCGATCCTGGCGAGGGTCCCGTGGCCAACTTGGTGGCATCAGGGTAGGGTGAGGTGGGTAGGGGAGGGAGATCAGGAATTCGGACAGGAGATGGAAAAGCCCAAAATACAGTCTTCCCTGTTATAACACCAGGAAGCTGATTTCAGGGTTCCTGGGCCAGGGTTAGGGTGATATTTGGGGTTCCCAGCTCCAAAAGCCCTGATTATTATTATATTGTACTCTCCCAGCGCTTAGTACAGTGCTCTGCACACAGTGAGTGCTCAATAAATACGACTGAGTGAACTGAATGATTCTGTCTGCATCTCAACCCCCACAAATGCTTCAGGGGTGCGTTTATTGCTCTCGATTCTATGTATTGCTATTGTTCTTGTCTGTCCGTCTCCCCGATTAGACTGTAAGCCTGTCAAAGGGCAGGGACTGTCTCTGTTACCGATTTGTACATTCCAAGCGCTTAGTACAGTGCTCTGCACATAGTAAGCGCTCAATAAATACTATTGAATGAATAATATTTGGTTTGTTTGGTAGGTCCAAGCCAATAATGGGTTGCTATTAATACACAGAAGCAGTCCCTGTCCCACAAGGGCTCACTGACTAAGGAGGAGGGAGTATGGGTGTCTTATCCCCTTTTTACAGATGAGGACACTGAGGCAGAGAGAAGTTAAGTGACTTGCCTGAGGTAACGCGGCAGTCAAATGGCAAAGCCAAGATTGGAATCCAGGTCTCCTGACTTCCAGAGCCTTGCTCTTTCCACTTTGGAGTCAGAGGTCATGGGTTCGAATCCCAGCTCGGCCACTTGTCAGCTATGTGACAGTGGGCAAGTCACTTAACTTCTCTGCGCCTCAGTTACCTCATCTGTAAAATGGGGATTAAGACTGTGAGCCCCACGTGGGACAACCTGATTCCCCTGTGTCTACCCCAGCGCTTAGAACAGTGCTCTGCACATAGTAAGCGCTTAACAAATACCAACATTATTATTACTTCTTGGAAATTTAATTCTCTACAAGAAAATTTCCTTCCCAATTTACGGTGTGCAGAACAAGCCATTTCATTTGACTACCAAATATTTTCACCTATGACCACACTCTGAGGGATTAGGTCACCACAGAGTTTGGGGGATGAGGGCAGAGTCTAAAGGGGTTAGGACCAAAGAGAGGAGAAGAAGACAAAGGAGAAGGAGGAGGGAGGCAGGAGTCAATCATCAGTTTGCCCCTCCTACTTCACTTTACTGATTTCCTACTACAGTCCAGCCCACACATTTGGCTCCTCTAGCACCAGTTTACTCACTGCACCCTGTTCTCGCCTACTTCGCTGCCAGACCCTCTCCCACATCCTCCCCCTAGTCTGGAAGTCCCTCCCCCTCCATATACCCCAAAACACCACTCTCCCCACCTTCAAAGCCGTATTAAGGTCTCATCTCACCCAAGAGGCCTTCCCCAATTAAGCATTCTTTCCCCGATTCCCTCTCCCTTCTGTGTCACCTATGTACTTGGATTTTTTACCCTTTGGGGGCTTGGTATTCACCCCGCCCTCAGCCCCCCAGAGCACTTAGGTACATGTCTGCAATTCATTTATATTCATGTCTGTCTTGTCCCTTAGACTGTAAACTCACTATGTAGGGAAGGTGTCTACCGGCTCCATTGTACTCTCCCAAGCACTGAGTACAGTGCTGTGCACACAGTAAGTGCTCAGTAAATAGCATTGATTGATTGAATAGAGGGAGGGAGGGAAAGGAAGGATGGGAGTAAAGGGGATACGGAAGAAAAGGAAAAGAAAAAATGGAAGGCAGGGGAAGGGAGGAGGAGAAGGGAGAGGGTATTCACTCTTCCTTTCGGCTATTCTTCACCACAACTGCTTGGTTGGAAACAACTGCAGCTGCAGAAACTGAGAAGCAGCGAGGCCTAGTGGGAGGAGCATGGGCCTGGGAGTCGGAGGATCTGGATTCTAATCCCACCTCCCCCACTTGTCCGCTACGCGACCTCGGACAAGTCACTTCACTGTTCTGTGCCTCGGTTTCCTCGTCTATAAAATAGGGATGGAGATATCTGTTCTCTTTCCCTCTTAAGATTACAAACCCCATATGGGACAGGGTCTGTGTCCAACCTGATTGTCTCGTAACTACCCCAGCACTGAGTCCAGTGCTTGGTACATAGCAAACGCTTAACAAACATCATAAAAAAAAAAACCCCAAAAAACTGGGTCACAGTCAGACCAGCTAAATCGGGACCATGGCCACTTCCAACCGAGTGGTCAGACAGTCAGTGGTATTTATAATAGTAATAATTGTGGTATTTGTTAGATGCTTACTATGTGCCAGGCATTGTACTAAGTGCTGGGCGGGGATACAATCAGATCGGGTTGGACACGGCTCCTGCATGGGGCTCACAATCCCGATCCCCATTTCCTAGATGAGGTAAATGAGGCCCAGAGAAGTGAAATGACTTGCCCAGGGTCACACAGGAGACAAGCGAAGACCTTCTGACTCCCGGGCCTGTGCTCTATTCCCTACGCCATTCTACTACTTCTCTACTGCAGAGCACACCGTAGTAAGTGCTCGGGACAGTACAATGTAACAGACATGTTCCCTGCCCACAACAAGCGCAGAGTCTGGACTGGTGGCAGCCTTGACCCAACTGGTCCAGGGATGCCAGGCTCACCCAACAGGAGTGATGACTTCCTCATTAGCTTAAGTAGGGCCGGTTGAGTTGGCATCACCACCAGTGCCAGTATCAGTGGCCCAAGCAGCATGGCCCGATGGATAGAGCACAGACCCGGGAGTCAGAAGGTCCTGGATTCTAATCCCAGCTCTGCCACTTGTCTGCTGTGTGACCTTGGGCAAGTCATTTCATTTCCCTGTGCCTCAGTTATCTCATCTGTAAAATGGGGATAAGGGTTTGAGTCCCATATAGGAGAGGGACTGTGTCCCACCTGATCCACTTGTATCCATCCCAGTATTTAGAACAGTGCTTGGCACATAGTAAGCGCTTAATAAGTACTATTTTTATTAATAGCAATAACGCAGCCTGGCCCGAAGCAGGGCTGGGCCACCACCTGGGCTAACACCCAACTGGGCCTGACCAGTTTGTTGGGAAAGGAGTAGGGAAGTGGGAAATGAAGTGCAAAGGGGGTAAAGGAGCAGTGTGGCTTAGTGGATAGAGCACGGGCCAGGGAGAAAGAAGGACCTGGGTTCTAATCCTAGCTCGGCCACATACCTCCTATGTGACCTCGGGCAAGTCACTGCAATTCCCTGGGCCTCAGTTACCTCATCTGTAAAATGGGGATTAAGACTGTGAACCCCATGTGGGGCAAGGACTGTGTCTAACTCTATTAACTTCTATCTCCCCCAGTGCTTAGAACGGGGCTTGGCACAGAGTAAGCACTTAGCAAGTACCAGAATTATTATTATTACTACACGGCCAGTTGCCACTAAATGCTGCTGGGACTTTGAGTCCCAGAAGAGGCACAGCCCACTGGGCTTACCTGGAACTCCTACCCAGCCCCAGGCTCACCAGCAGGAGACTGGAAGAAAGGTGAGATGAGGACATCCCTGCCACCCTCCGGCAAGTTCCCTGGCCGGCGCCTAGCTCCCCTTTCTGTGGCCGGAGGTCCCCGGGTCAGACCCGAGACCCTGGAGGACCCTACTTAGGGACAATCTTACCTCAGTTCGAGTTTACCACCCCATTTTTCCACAGACTCAAATCTATCCAAGTCCCTGTGCCGCTCTGGGCCCGGTTCCCCTGACGGGATTCCTTGACCATGTCCCGTACAGCTGAGATCCCAATTATTCACCAGGGTGAAACAACTCGTCACATGGGTTAAAACGCAGTCGCTTCTTGGAATGTCAAACTCGGCACTCGGTCCCAATTTTGAGCTGGATAATTATTTCTCGCTGTCTTCAGTTCCCCCACTCGTTTCAGCTGGCTATCCATCCCTCTCACGAACCACTGGGCAGTGCTGCCGTCCTATTGTCAAGGCGCTGTTCGTTCTACTTTAAAGGTGGCTGCGATGGCATGATGAACAAAAACATTTCTTCCGACCACTACATCGACGCTAAAGTGTCTATCGGCATGACAGGAAAGTAGAGGAAAGCCATAAAAAGCAAAGCAGCACAGGACCCTTTAGCCATTTTACACTGGCCACATTTCTTACTCGTATAGTAGCCAACTTAAGGAGATGGCAGTACATTACGGTGTCAGTAGGGAAAAAAAATTACATCACGTATACAACGGCTAACGGATTGGGGGGGGGCATTAAATCAATCAATTAATGGTATTTACTGAGCGCTTTCTGTGTGCAGAGCACTGAACTAAGCACTTGGGAGAGTACAATATAACAGACACATTCTATCCTATCCTACCACATTCTATGGTAGACACATTCCCTGCTCACAATGAACTCACAGTCTAGAGGGGGAGACTTCATGGGACTTCAAGCTACAGTCAATTTTTTCTCAGCCACTGTAATATTTGTAACTATAGACCAAAGTCCCCTAGTCCTCTACTTCGTGCTTGTGTATCTGTCATTTCCTACCTTAGGCGTGAGCCAGTGGGATTTTGTTTCCCTACCCTCTGGGGGGAGTACATCTGAATTATAGCACCACACCATGCCGTCCGTACAATCAACGGTATTTACTGAGTGCTCACGGTGGACAGAACAGAGTCTTAAGCGCTGGGGAGGGTACAACAGAGTTGGCTGAAACGTTTCCTGTCTATCATGAGCTAGTACTGAAATCCCAATCTAGGGTTCCCCTGCCTTACAGAACCTCAACTGTCTGAGAAACTCCTTCCTCGCTTGGAGCCTCTGGAAAATCCAAATGAAAAATGTTCTGTCACAGGTGCTGAGATACAAAAATTGCCACCTTTTGCCAGTATTCATTTCTCTTCAAATTTACCTCAACTTTTTCATTATCTGAAGGAAATATGATCCTAAAATGCAACCGTCTTTAAATTAACTCAGTCCTTCCGGTGATGGGTTTTTTTTAAAAAAAAATGTTCTACAAGGAGGAGGTGACTTGTTTCTTGGTTGGGGTGGAGGGAGGATTTTTTTTAAAGGTTTCCTTCTTTATCACCACAATTAATAGAGAGCCAAAGTCTTTCAGTCACTAAACATACACCCTGCTTAGTAAGTCGGGTACTATGGGGGGAGAAGAAGAAACTCGTTCAGATCACCTACAGACCACGGAAACTTAGACACTTCTGGGAAACTCGGATACTGAGGGAACTCCAATCAAATTTACATTCAAATCCCACCTTCACCTGGAATCCAACCGAAAAGAAAGCCCCCAATTCCATTTTTTGTTTTTAAGTTGCACCTGCAGCTCTGATCTGGGCAAGTTCTTGCCACCCACATTCCTTTGGTTAAAGCATTGAGGAACAAGGGCAAGAGAGCAGGGTTTAGACCAGGGTCTGATCTCCTGCCATTATCACTTCTGAGGAGGTAGCGCCGAGAACAGAGAAGCCAAACCCCGGGTCGGTTCACGTTGGTTGCTCGAACGGGGATTTGGGGTTGTTGTTCTTTAAAGGGGAGGTCCAGTGGTCCTTCCCCTGCCACATGTGCACGCCTCAGCTGCAGGCCGGCCGGCGGAGCCTCTGCCCAGACCGGAAATCTGAGTCCTGGCTAAACCCGACCCACGCCAGACAGACCCCGCCCAGTCCTGACCCCGGGGGGGCCCGGGCGAGAGCTCCACTGGACCACAAGTGAGTGCAGTCGGGCCTGGAAATTCATCTGGGGTCTTTCCTGGGGGGGGGGGGGGGTCTCTACTGCTCCACTCCCCATCAGTTCGGTTGCCTCCGAGGCTGCTGGGACTATATGTCGTCGCAGTCCCGAGAGCACTCATGCTGAGACGAAGCCACTCTCCGTACCCGGGAACAAGGCTCTCCCGGCCTAAATTCCCCAAAATGGCCTGGGAGGCGGGAGGCTGTTTCAATTCTTCACAGACCTAGCTGAATTTCACTTGGAGCTGGCCTGATCTACTCTCATGGGCTAAAACTTAGGGGATACTTGGTCCAGGCCGGCCTAGCGGGGGCAGGCAGGGGCGGTGTCAACTTATTTGACCATCATGGTAGCCAGAGTCCAGAGCAAATGATCTCTGCCTGATTCATTTTGGAGAAGAGGCACTGGAGGGCCTCCTCTTCTTTCAACTCCTGAAAAGCTCTTTCCCACTCTTTTGGCTCTGGGAGCAGTGAGGGACAGACAAGGGTGGAGCCAGATGGAATTGGACGGAAAAAGGGGAAAAATGAGGAAGGGAAGGGAGGGTGAGTCTGGGGGGTGGGGGTCGGGGGGGGTAAGTGAAAGAGGGAAGGGAGGAACCACGGACAGAAGGGGCAGATGTAAGGAAGAGAACACATAATGGCGAGAGACAGGGAGATCAAAAAAGGAGGCAGAAGGCAGGAGGGATAGGGAACCTAAATACCCTGAGAATTTTTCAAGAGTCTCAATTTCAATCTAAAAGGAATTATTTCAACAAAAAGTTATGAGCAAGTGAAAAAGCAGTAGCCATTATAAAGGACAGTGCTACACTAAATAGGAATTATAATAAGAATCGCACAATGTGCTAGAAAGGTTATACTGGAAAAAAATTAAAACTGACTTGTCAGTGGTGGAAAAACAGCGTCTCCCACCATCTCCCCGCAATCTGAATGGCCATAAAACTTTCCTGCTATCATCTATTAAGACCCAATCCTTCTGGAACTGAAACAAGGTTTTCACTTCCTTTGTGTCGAAACCCAAATCTAGGATTCCCCCCGACTCCTTCATTTCGATATTTTGCAATCATCTCCCCTCTTTTTCCCAGGTGTGTCTCCCCTTCCCATTACACTCTAGCCCATACTGGTCATTTCCAGCAGGAACCCAGTTGGCGGGGACGAGAGATTGTGAATGACGTCGGGCAATCCACTAGTACTACGATCGATTCCTCTGGGAGGGTCCTCGGGCTTGAAGTCTCAGGAGTTGGGCTCGTCTGCCGTTCCCGCCGGGAGACTCCGTCATCCTGATCGATATTCACCCCCGTAACACACCATCTCACTTCCGGCTCAACCTGAACCGTATCAGAGAGTCGTCTTCCTTCTCTGCCGTTCCGTTCTGCTGTGCACCTCTCCCCAAGCCCTGAGTAGGTTCTGGGACCGATCAGTGCCCTGACGGGGCTGGCCTGCAGGCGTGGGCCCCAACTTGAGAAGTTGCTTGGGCTGTGGACCTTAAGGGCAATGTTGTTGGCTTCACTCTCATTTGGGGGGGGGCTGGGCGGGCATCTATGGGTAGCCTGACCCCCTCGGAGCTAGAGTGGGGACTAACAGAAAATGTAGTGGCAAGGAAGCCACGGGGAGCTTAGCCGCTACTCTGTCCCCTTTCTCCCCCCATTCCTGAAGGAAGGAAGCCACTTGCCTGCTGTGTGACCCTGGGCCAGTCACTTCACTTCTCTGTGCCTCAGTCTCCTCAGTTGTAAAATGGAAATTTGATACCTTTTCTCCCTCCTACTAAGATCATGAGCCCCCGATTGAGACCTGGCAGCGTGGCTAAGTGGCAAGAGCCCGGGGCCTGGGAGTTACAACGTCATGGGTTCTAATTCTGGCTCTGTCACTTGTCTACGCTGTGACCCTGGGCAAGTCACTTCACTTCTCTGTGCCTCAGTTCCCTCATCTGTAAAATGGGAACTCAGACCGTGAGCCCACGAGGGACAGCCTTGTACCTACCCCAGGGCTTCGACTAATAATAATAATAATAATGGTATTTGTTAAGTGCTTACTAAGTGCCAAGCACACAGGAAGATACAAGGTCATCGGCCGGTCCTACGTGGGGCTCCCAGTCTTAATCCCCATTTAATAGATGAGGTAACTGAGGCACAGAGAAGTGAAGAGACTCGCCCAAAGTCACCCAGCTGACCAATGGTGGGGCCGGGATGAGAACCCGTGTCCTCTGATAACCTTGTATCTAACCCAGAGCTTAGAGCAGTGCTCGGTCCATAGTAAGCGCTTAACAAATAACATTATTATTATTATCTTCTATCTACCCCAGCGCTTAGTACAGTGCTTGGCACACAGTAAGCGCTTGAACACCAGTTATTATTCCTGCTAGGTTGAGGGTAGGTCCTGTCCCCTCTGGGGCTTTTCACACCTCAGGCCAGGAAGCCGGAGCCCTAAAAGCCCCACCCCTTTGAAATCATGCCCACTCACAGCCACATCCCCTTGAAGCCCCACCCCCTTCAAAACTTAAACTCTCCCCCCCGAGCCACACCCCTCTGGAGCCCCACCCTCCCAAAGCCTCACGCCCACATTCAGAAGGCAAAACGGACTCTGTCTGCAAGTGCCAGGGAGGGTCAGGTAGGTAGCTAAGTAGTGGCTTCCCGAAGTTAGTGGGGTGTGGAGTCTGGGGACCGGGGCGGTTTAGGAGCAGAGGAAAGCGGAGAAGGCCTATAAGAACAATAATTATCGTATCTGTTAAGTGCTTACTATCTGCCAGGCACTGTACTACGCGCTGGCGGGGATACAAGTAAATCAGGTTGGACACAGTCCCTGTCCCACACGGGGCTCACAGTCTCAATCTCCGTTTTACAGATGAGGCATAACTGAGGCACAGAGAAGTGAAGTGACTTGCTCAGGGTCACAGCGTAGACAAGTGACAGAGGCAGAATTAGAACCCATGCCCTTCTAACTCCCAGGCCCGAGCTCTACCCATTACGCCCACGCCTATGCCTGCGGCACCCCTAGGATGAGCTACCGATCGCTGCTCTGGGCTCATCCAAGCCTCGGGGGGGCATTTCTCACGCCCATGTCCCGTGGATCCCATGTCCTGTGGATCACTCCCATGTCCTCTGTGATCGCTGGCTCACAGATACCCCCCCTTTTTTTTAAAGGTTTCTGTTAAGCGCATACTAGGTGCCAGGCACTGTACCAAACACTGCGGTAGAATCGGGTTGGACACAGTCCCTGCCCCACGTGGTGCTCGCAGTCTTAATCCTCACTTTACAGAGGCTGTAATGAAGGCACAAAAAAGTAATAATGATAATAATAATGTTGGTATTTGTTAAGCGCTTACTATGTGCAGAGCACTGTTCTAAGCGCTGGGGTAGACACAGGGGAATCAGGCTGTCCCACATGGGGCTCACAGTCTTAATCCCCATTTTACAGATGAGGTAACTGAGGCCCAGAGAAGTTAAGTGACTCGCCCACAGTCACACAGCTGACAAGTGGCCGAGCCGGGATTCGAACCCATGACCTCTGACTCCAAAGCCCGTGCTCTTTCCACTGAGCCACGTTGCTTCTCCAAGTAAAGTGACTTGCCCAAGGTTACCCAGCAGACAAGTGGCAGAGCCAGGATTAGAACTCAGGTCCTCCTCCTCCT